>NC_069503.1:663597939-663905439 GCF_027579735.1 Bombina bombina | reverse complement strand
TATATATTTTATATATTTCTTATTATATTATCGCAATGTATTGTCTAGCATCATGATAGTGATCATGAGCATGGACAATATTTAATAGATATCACAATACATCGATATTAATGTTAATTTCATTCTAGGTTCATCACTTTAGTAGTAATACAACATTGTAAATTTTAATTTTCATCTCTATTTTTAATTTTAATTTTAATTTTAATTATTATTGTTACTTTTTTATAATTTTGTAAGGAATTAGATGAACGATATAGATACTGGAAATTGATGAATCAGTACATGCTAATTTCAGTTTAGTTACAAGAACGAGAAAGATTGTCCGAATATAGTGGCTTTATATTTAGTAAATGTATTTAGATGTCTAGAAATAAGCACTAAGAAGCAATATTTGTATTTGTTATTGTTTTTACAATTTGTAAATGCTTGATCAACTAACTTTAGTCCAATTTGTGCCTAACCGAGAAATATTGTAATTATTGGGGAGACACATCAACATCAATTTTTTCAATAGGTACAAAACACTTACGATGTGTTTATTTATCAGTATTGGCCGACACTGCAGCACATCGGGACCCGATGTCAATCAATATACATATGTGATAGTGGGTAACGTCACTGGCCAAGCCCCAAAAGGGAACCTATTATACCAGAGATAAATTTAACTAAGGCACGGATTGGCTAATGATTTTTTAGTTGCTCACGCATACGCCCTAGGTCGGGATAGACGCCGACAATGGGCTATAAAACTTTGCTACTTTGTATTTGCATTTACACCTGAGGAAGCGGTCTGAGTAACCGGGAAACGCGTAGTGTAACATTGTTTTTATTAAATATCTTTTTATTTGACAAGTACAAGTAGCACGGCATTTTTTGGCATTTAACATTGTTAGCCATACATGCACTTATTAGGACACTGAGCTGCAGGTATATCCCAGGGTGCTGTATTGGAGCCCTTTTGTGACCTGAACGAGTGAACCCAGAGGATATCGGTGAAATCAGTGAGCTGGACAGCTGACAAGTGTCCAGGAGGCTTTTGTGGCACTTCTCAAGTGCCCTATATCCTGTGAGTACATTTCAATTGTTGCACTTTTGCAAGTGATCACACTGATACACACTATTGTGGCACTTTTGTGTTTTTTGTCTTACACAGCACAATATTGAAGCAGTACTGATTCAATTCAGCTAGCTGGACGGCTGCTAACAGTTCAGAAGGCATTTGTGGCACTTCTCAAGTGCTGGAAATTTTGTAAGTAGTTTTTATTTGGGGGCATGGCCTACTGAATTCAAAACGATACACACCATTTGGCGCCTCTTCTCTTTTCTCTTTTTGAACTTACTCTTTTCCTGGCTATTGCCCAATCTCCCAGGTTTATCGCCTTGTTCGTAGTACAGCTGTCTCAGCTGAAGGGCTTGCTTTTGATAATCCTCTTGTAAGAACTGCAGGAGATCCTTCCTGACTGCATTTAGACACGTTAGTCCCAGTTCATCATGTGGGGACTGTTTATGATATTGTTCTAAGTCTTCCACTTGTTTCAAGAGATTATCATATCGCTCTCTCCGCATCATTTTAAGTCTCGCTTTACGCTCTATCAGGAGGCCTCTCACGGTGCACTTATGCGCTTCCCATATAATGGGACTATCTATTTCTTCGTTCGCGTTTAAGCAGAAGAATTCAATCAAGGACTTCCTAATGTCCACGTTAAACCCAGGGTCATCTAGAAGCGTATCGTCGAGTCTCCACACAAAGGGAGTGATTGGCGTGTTAGGCCATTGAATGGAACAACCCACTGGGGCATGATCAGACCATGTGATAGATGATATTTTGCTAGTTTTAGTGATGGTTAAACCTATGGAGTCCGTGAATAAATAATCTATCCTGGAGTATTTACGGTGTGGGTTAGAGTAGAAAGTGAAGTTTTTGTCCGTTGGATGGTGTGTACGCCAGATGTCATGAATCCCCAGGTCTGCCAATGAGGCGGACATCCGCTTAAGTGTTTTGTGCGGGGCACTGGAGAGGCCATTGGAGGTATCAAGAGTGGGGCTAAGAGGTGCATTAAAATCTCCTCCTAGGTACAGAATTCCCATTTGCATTTCAAGGACTTTTCTAGAGACCTTTTGAAGAAAGAGGTGCTGAGAGGTGTTCGGGAAATATATGTTGGCTAGTGTTATGGGCCTGCTGTGTATGGTGCCTGTGAGTACTAAGAATCTACCCTCAGGGTCACTGTAACTCTTTGTAAGTTGAAAGGGTACCCCTGCACAAAAGAGGATCCCAACTCCATTTTGTTTTTTAGAGGCCGATGCAAAAAAGGCTAGGGGGTATTGTCGGCTGTACCATTTAGGTTCGTGTGCAACGTCAAAATGCGTTTCCTGTATAAAAACTATGTCCCCACCCATTCTATATAGGTCTCTTATCACTATAGCACATTTGGAGGGGCTATTAAGTCCTTTTGCGTTAATCGTTAGGAGTTCTATCGGATGCGATTTACGTCTAGTGCTCAGATTCGCCATGATCCCCCAGGAGCCCTGTTATAGGTCGGGTAGGGAAGGTGCAGAGGGAGATGGGGGAAGAAAAAAAAAAAGAGGGGCAAGAGGTAGAGCAGAAAAGGTTACAAGAGAGAAAAAGAGGAAAGTCTTGCCTAGCAAGACAAGAACAACAATTATTGAGTATTGCCTATTGTGAACTGTACAACAAATTTGAGAGCAACAGAAACAATCAATAACAGCTCAACCGTTAACAAATACTACAACAACTACTTAAATATCTCAGGGGTAGTTGTCCCTGTGTGTATCGCATGGAAATATAAACATTTAACAAAATTTGTAGAAACCTAACTGACCCTTAGTTTCTAGTTAAAGTTATTAAAGCACTCTCCCTGTGCTGTGAGCAATGATGTTATCTGTAGAAGAACCCTACGTAACTGTGCTGCCGTCTTATCTCATTACTAGTTAGCATCTGGATTGTCCCTTACATTCGGTCTGTTAGTGTGTTGGTTATGAGGAGAAAAAAAAAAAAAAAAAAAAAAGGGGGGAGGGGAATATCCTGTGGCTACTCTCGCAAGGGCAGGTGCGGTCAATGCAGTATAGCCTATTGGGTATTATGTGTTGTGAGTAATTAATGAGAACCAACTCCTGTTCATTTTGCTGTTCCCTATATTGGGGGATTCAAGTAGCTGTCAACGTGGGTCCCTTCAGGCTGCCTGTCCAGTTCGTCATTAAATCCCTTATCCTCTCGCCTGCGCAGGCTTACCCATAATCCTTACTATGGTAAAAATTGAAATATTGATAAATAATCTAAGCATGCATGTGGAGTTGGGCAAACGAAAAGCATGCAGGAATGCTACAACAGTATGATAGTTACTTCCATCAGGCTAAGGCGGTTCCGTCTGTGAGCATATTAATAACAACACAAGCAAATTAAACAGTAATATTAAGAACCCTACATAACTTGCATTGCCGTTCTATCCTACAGCTAGTTAGTTCTGAGTTGTCTCTTACATTCATTTTGTTGAAGTGATGGTTAGGTCAATGCATCATGATATATTAGCCACTATGTGTTTTTAGGTATCTAGTAATAGCCAACTTCAGCGCATTTTGCTGTTCCCTGTATTAGAGGATTTAGGTATTTGTTAGCCCAATCCTCTTCAGGCTGTCTGTCAGGGTTATACAATGCTATTGGTCTAGGGTTAACCTTTTGTGTGTCATTAAGTCCCCTATCCCCTTATATAAGCAAGTTTGTGCATCAACCTTGTAGCAGTAAAAATTGAAATAATGGTAAATAATTTGAGGGCGTATGCGGGGGAGAGCAAACAGAAAGCATGCAGGAACACTATCTCAGTATAATAGTTACAGTTATTAAAGTAAGGCGGCATCATCTATGGACACATTTAAAAAAACATAACATACAAGTAATTCAAACAGTATTAAGATAACATGTTAAATACGACCTGAAAGTTCTTCAGAAGAGCATAAGGAATTAGACATAAGTCCAATAGGTGTCAATGTTTTTACAAGTCCGACAGGAGCATCCTAGAAAAGGGAGAGAGAGAGATAGAACACAAGCTCTGGAGTTTTTTATCTTTTTATTTCACACATGGTGTTGCTGGGCATCTCCATTGTCCATGTCGACAGGAGCTCTGCGTGCAGAGTCCTCGTGGCGTGGGGGTTCAATAACTAGGCCCAAGGCCTGGCTAAAGCCAGGAAGGTCATCCGGACATCTGAGGGTGTATGAGACATTATTTTTTGTAGCGATCAGGCACGTGGGGAACCCCCATCTGTATGTGATCTTTTTATCCTTCAACACTGAGGTAATATATCTCATGTCTCTCCGCTTCTGTAATGTTGTGGGACATAAGTCCGAGTACAGTTGAACTTCCGTGCCTCTGAAGGTGATTGGGTGCCTTGTTCTTGCCAGTTTGAGTACTTCTTCTTTGTCCCGGAATGATAAAAATTTTATTATTATGTCCCTGGGAGGGGCCCTATTTGGCGGTTTTGGGTGCAAGGCCCTGTGTGCTCGCTCTATTTGTATATCCTGTGCCGTGGAATTGTTTTTCAAGTGCCTGATAAACTCTTGAATGTATTGTTGTAGTTCTCTAAAAAATAAATTAGCACCGAGTAAGGTGGTAATGAATAAATATATTAAAGGGGGTAATACAAAAATTATTAAAGATAACTGGCCAATGGGTAAAAGGTTTTTTTTTAAATGCAATCGTCCTAATTGTGGCCTATGTAAGTACACATCAGGAAATAGGATAAAATTTCAATCTGCTTCCACTAAGGAAGAATTTGAGATAACCTCTAGATTCACTTGTGATTCTAGTTATGTGGTATATCTCCTTGAGTGCCAATGTGGAATTCAATTTATTGGTAGGTCCTCAAGACCCCTAAAGAAAAGGTGGGGAGAACATAATAGAAACATAAAAAATAGGGTTGTCAATCATAGTGTCCCAAGACATAGTTTAAACTGTCATGATGGACAAACAAACTTATTTAACATTTTTCCTTTAGAACACATTGCTCCCAAATGGGGTAGAAATAGGTTGATCCATCTGAGACAGAGAGAGACATTTTGGATTTGGAAACTCAAGACTCTCCAACCATATGGCTTAAACGAGAATATAGACATGGCCGCTTTTAATTAAGGTTTAGGACATATAAATATAGTAATACATCCTATCTGTTGATGTTGTTGTTGATAATGATAACAACATCATCAGTCACATTAGACTAAATAGAATTTTAACAAGTTCATATATATTTAGTAATTGGTACAACATAACAAATAGGTTATAAGTCATATACATTTTAAACCATAGATTTGTCGATGAGACATTTCACTGACAAGAACATCTTTAATACGAATCATCATATATATATATTTTATATATTTCTTATTATATTATCGCAATGTATTGTCTAGCATCATGATAGTGATCATGAGCATGGACAATATTTAATAGATATCACAATACATCGATATTAATGTTAATTTCATTCTAGGTTCATCACTTTAGTAGTAATACAACATTGTAAATTTTAATTTTCATCTCTATTTTTAATTTTAATTTTAATTTTAATTATTATTGTTACTTTTTTATAATTTTGTAAGGAATTAGATGAACGATATAGATACTGGAAATTGATGAATCAGTACATGCTAATTTCAGTTTAGTTACAAGAACGAGAAAGATTGTCCGAATATAGTGGCTTTATATTTAGTAAATGTATTTAGATGTCTAGAAATAAGCACTAAGAAGCAATATTTGTATTTGTTATTGTTTTTACAATTTGTAAATGCTTGATCAACTAACTTTAGTCCAATTTGTGCCTAACCGAGAAATATTGTAATTATTGGGGAGACACATCAACATCAATTTTTTCAATAGGTACAAAACACTTACGATGTGTTTATTTATCAGTATTGGCCGACACTGCAGCACATCGGGACCCGATGTCAATCAATATACATATGTGATAGTGGGTAACGTCACTGGCCAAGCCCCAAAAGGGAACCTATTATACCAGAGATAAATTTAACTAAGGCACGGATTGGCTAATGATTTTTTAGTTGCTCACGCATGCGCCCTAGGTCGGGATAGACGCCGACAATGGGCTATAAAACTTTGCTACTTTGTATTTGCATTTACACCTGAGGAAGCGGTCTGAGTAACCGGGAAACGCGTAGTGTAACATTGTTTTTATTAAATATCTTTTTATTTGACAAGTACAAGTAGCACGGCATTTTTTGGCATTTAACATTGTTAGCCATACATGCACTTATTAGGACACTGAGCTGCAGGTATATCCCAGGGTGCTGTATTGGAGCCCTTTTGTGACCTGAACGAGTGAACCCAGAGGATATCGGTGAAATCAGTGAGCTGGACAGCTGACAAGTGTCCAGGAGGCTTTTGTGGCACTTCTCAAGTGCCCTATATCCTGTGAGTACATTTCAATTGTTGCGCTTTTGCAAGTGATCACACTGATACACACTATTGTGGCACTTTTGTGTTTTTTGTCTTACACAGCCAAATATTGAAGCAGTACTGATTCAATTCAGCTAGCTGGACGGCTGCTAACAGTTCAGAAGGCATTTGTGGCACTTCTCAAGTGCTGGAAATTTTGTAAGTAGTTTTTATTTGGGGGCATGGCCTACTGAATTCAAAACGATACACACCATTTGGCGCCTCTTCTCTTTTCTCTTTTTGAACTTACTCTTTTCCTGGCTATTGCCCAATCTCCCAGGTTTATCGCCTTGTTCGTAGTACAGCTGTCTCAGCTGAAGGGCTTGCTTTTGATAATCCTCTTGTAAGAACTGCAGGAGATCCTTCCTGACTGCATTTAGACACGTTAGTCCCAGTTCGTCATGTGGGGACTGTTTATGATATTGTTCTAAGTCTTCCACTTGTTTCAAGAGATTATCATATCGCTCTCTCCGCATCATTTTAAGTCTCGCTTTACGCTCTATCAGGAGGCCTCTCACGGTGCACTTATGCGCTTCCCATATAATGGGACTATCTATTTCTTCGTTCGCGTTTAAGCAGAAGAATTCAATCAAGGACTTCCTAATGTCCACGTTAAACCCAGGGTCATCTAGAAGCGTATCGTCGAGTCTCCACACAAAGGGAGTGATTGGCGTGTTAGGCCATTGAATGGAACAACCCACTGGGGCATGATCAGACCATGTGATAGATGATATTTTGCTAGTTTTAGTGATGGTTAAACCTATGGAGTCCGTGAATAAATAATCTATCCTGGAGTATTTACGGTGTGGGTTAGAGTAGAAAGTGAAGTTTTTGTCCGTTGGATGGTGTGTACGCCAGATGTCATGAATCCCCAGGTCTGCCAATGAGGCGGACATCCGCTTAAGTGTTTTGTGCGGGGCACTGGAGAGGCCATTGGAGGTATCAAGAGTGGGGCTAAGAGGTGCATTAAAATCTCCTCCTAGGTACAGAATTCCCATTTGCATTTCAAGGACTTTTCTAGAGACCTTTTGAAGAAAGAGGTGCTGAGAGGTGTTCGGGAAATATATGTTGGCTAGTGTTATGGGCCTGCTGTGTATGGTGCCTGTGAGTACTAAGAATCTACCCTCAGGGTCACTGTAACTCTTTGTAAGTTGAAAGGGTACCCCTGCACAAAAGAGGATCCCAACTCCATTTTGTTTTTTAGAGGCCGATGCAAAAAAGGCTAGGGGGTATTGTCGGCTGTACCATTTAGGTTCGTGTGCAACGTCAAAATGCGTTTCCTGTATAAAAACTATGTCCCCACCCATTCTATATAGGTCTCTTATCACTATTGCACATTTGGAGGGGCTATTAAGTCCTTTTGCGTTAATCGTTAGGAGTTCTATCGGATGCGATTTACGTGTAGTGCTCAGATTCGCCATGATCCCCCAGGAGCCCTGTTATAGGTCGGGTAGGGAAGGTGCAGAGGGAGATGGGGGAAGAAAAAAAAAAAGAGGGGCAAGAGGTAGAGCAGAAAAGGTTACAAGAGAGAAAAAGAGGAAAGTCTTGCCTAGCAAGACAAGAACAACAATTATTGAGTATTGCCTATTGTGAACTGTACAACAAATTTGAGAGCAACAGAAACAATCAATAACAGCTCAACCGTTAACAAATACTACAACAACTACTTAAATATCTCAGGGGTAGTTGTCCCTGTGTGTATCGCATGGAAATATAAACATTTAACAAAATTTGTAGAAACCTAACTGACCCTTAGTTTCTAGTTAAAGTTATTAAAGCACTCTCCCTGTGCTGTGAGCAATGATGTTATCTGTAGAAGAACCCTACGTAACTGTGCTGCCGTCTTATCTCATTACTAGTTAGCATCTGGATTGTCCCTTACATTCGGTCTGTTAGTGTGTTGGTTATGAGAAGAAAAAAAAAAAAAAAAAAAAAGGGGGGAGGGGAATATCCTGTGGCTACTCTCGCAAGGGCAGGTGCGGTCAATGCAGTATAGCCTATTGGGTATTATGTGTTGTGAGTAATTAATGAGAACCAACTCCTGTTCATTTTGCTGTTCCCTATATTGGGGGATTCAAGTAGCTGTCAACGTGGGTCCCTTCAGGCTGCCTGTCCAGTTCGTCATTAAATCCCTTATCCTCTCGCCTGCGCAGGCTTACCCATAATCCTTACTATGGTAAAAATTGAAATATTGATAAATAATCTAAGCATGCATGTGGAGTTGGGCAAACGAAAAGCATGCAGGAATGCTACAACAGTATGATAGTTACTTCCATCAGGCTAAGGCGGTTCCGTCTGTGAGCATATTAATAACAACACAAGCAAATTAAACAGTAATATTAAGAACCCTACATAACTTGCATTGCCGTTCTATCCTACAGCTAGTTAGTTCTGAGTTGTCTCTTACATTCATTTTGTTGAAGTGATGGTTAGGTCAATGCATCATGATATATTAGCCACTATGTGTTTTTAGGTATCTAGTAATAGCCAACTTCAGCGCATTTTGCTGTTCCCTGTATTAGAGGATTTAGGTATTTGTTAGCCCAATCCTCTTCAGGCTGTCTGTCAGGGTTATACAATGCTATTGGTCTAGGGTTAACCTTTTGTGTGTCATTAAGTCCCCTATCCCCTTATATAAGCAAGTTTGTGCATCAACCTTGTAGCAGTAAAAATTGAAATAATGGTAAATAATTTGAGGGCGTATGCGGGGGAGAGCAAACAGAAAGCATGCAGGAACACTATCTCAGTATAATAGTTACAGTTATTAAAGTAAGGCGGCATCATCTATGGACACATTTAAAAAAACATAACATACAAGTAATTCAAACAGTATTAAGATAACATGTTAAATACGACCTGAAAGTTCTTCAGAAGAGCATAAGGAATTAGACATAAGTCCAATAGGTGTCAATGTTTTTACAAGTCCGACAGGAGCATCCTAGAAAAGGGAGAGAGAGAGATAGAACACAAGCTCTGGAGTTTTTTATCTTTTTATTTCACACATGGTGTTGCTGGGCATCTCCATTGTCCATGTCGACAGGAGCTCTGCGTGCAGAGTCCTCGTGGCGTGGGGGTTCAATAACTAGGCCCAAGGCCTGGCTAAAGCCAGGAAGGTCATCCGGACATCTGAGGGTGTATGAGACATTATTTTTTGTAGCGATCAGGCACGTGGGGAACCCCCATCTGTATGTGATCTTTTTATCCTTCAACACTGAGGTAATATATCTCATGTCTCTCCGCTTCTGTAATGTTGTGGGACATAAGTCCGAGTACAGTTGAACTTCCGTGCCTCTGAAGGTGATTGGGTGCCTTGTTCTTGCCAGTTTGAGTACTTCTTCTTTGTCCCGGAATGATAAAAATTTTATTATTATGTCCCTGGGAGGGGCCCTATTTGGCGGTTTTGGGTGCAAGGCCCTGTGTGCTCGCTCTGTTTGTATATCCTGTGCCGTGGAATTGTTTTTCAAGTGCCTGATAAACTCTTGAATGTATTGTTGTAGTTCTGGGGGATCAACCCTCTCTGGCACTCCACGGAGACGCAAATTGCTCCTCCTGCTCCGGTTTTCTAAGTCTTCTATACGGTCCATAAGAGTCTGAACCGTTCCTTCTTGTGCTTGCAGGAGACTAGCTTGGTGCTGCACATCCGAATTAAGTGATTCCTGTTTTTCTTCTACCTGTATAACCCGGTGATTTAAGGCCCCCATGTCCCTTTTGAGTTCCCCAAACATGCTTTTAAAATCCTGCATGGCATTTTTAATATCCTCTTTGGAGGATAAGTGAGAGATGTCATCCTTTGTGAGATAACTGTGTGGATTCATGCTGGGTCTGTGCTCGTGGGCCTGGGCCGCTATCAATGGGCCTTGTGGGTCCTGGGCTGATTTATTAGAGGATTGAGCAGGGTCAGCAGGTATCAGGTAGTTCTCCATTATAGAAGGCTGTGAGCTTTTGGGAGGTTTAGTGTTTCTTTTGCTAGACATTGCAGATATGAAGTCTCAGTTTTCATATACAGAATCTCCTATGGCCATAAAGTAAATGCTTTATCTTGCACAAGGTTTAGATGAAGCTGCAGGAGTTTGTTTGTCTGCAGTTATCTTCTACGTGCAGAATGTCTGTGAGCTTGTTCGATTAATTATATTAGTGTGTGGGGTTCATTTAGAGCCTACTCTCCTTTTCTCCACTGTTTCTTTTTATGGGCTTCCCTGTGTATCTATTCGTGTGGGGGCAATCAATTTATCTGTTTCTGGTGCCAATAAGTCCAATTGTTTGCCCTAACTTAAGTCTGTGTCCCAGTTTTCAAGTTTTCAAGGCAGGGCAGAGATGCGACTGCAACCCACTTCTAGCTAGCAACACACAGGCCCAAGGCCAGACTCACCCCCACTCCACTAACGATCTCCTCTCTAGGCCGCAAGATCCCTCCACAGGCAGGAGGCCTGATCTCCCTGGCGTGTGTTCTGGCTGATGATCCCGGTGAACTGAGAGTTCTGAGTGTCAGTGGTACACAAGCCACTGACTCCGCTCTGTTCCTGAGGCCACGTGGTCGCGGCCTTATCACCGCTAATGGAAGAGGATTTGCGCGGCTCACCCGCTGATGCCCCGGTGTCACTTCAGGGATCTAGGGCAGGTATTTACCCTGCAGCAGAGTCTGTGGTGCTCTCCTGGTGTATGTTCCTGAGGCCACGTGGTCGCGGCCTTATCACAGCTAATGGAGGAGGATTTGCGTGGCTCACCCGCTGATGCCCCGGTGTCACTTCAGGGATCTAGGGCAGGTATTTCCCCCGCAGCAGAGTCTGTGGTGCTCTCCTGATGTATTTGCACTTGGGGTCTGTGTAGCTGCCTGC
Source organism: Bombina bombina (assembly GCF_027579735.1). Taxonomy (NCBI): domain Eukaryota; kingdom Metazoa; phylum Chordata; class Amphibia; order Anura; family Bombinatoridae; genus Bombina; species Bombina bombina. Next base: position 663,894,143 of record NC_069503.1, on the reverse strand, counting down.
TCCACGGTCAGGTCCGGTGCTCGTTAGGCGGGTCCGTTTGCTTCTGAATAAGCAAGGGGCAACACTCACCCCCTCCTTCCAAAAGTGACAGTTCTTGACTTCCAAGGGCTATGAAATCAATATTTGCACTAGTGATGGCTTAAAATGATGATGGGTCAGTTAGTTTTTAAGCGATACTACACAAGGGACTACAGAGCTCTATTAATTAGCAGCCATCTCGGATGGTGGCCAGACTCCGCCCCCCGCCATTAGTGTATATTTAATGTAAATATTTATTCCAATGTTCTTCACATAGGGTAAAATGTTGTATGCATTTTTAAATAGATATTCCTATATATATATATATATATGTATATACCTATACCTGCATATATTCATATATATAGGTATAGAAATATATTTTACAAAAAAATATATCATATATATATATATATATATATATATATATATATATATGTATAAAAACAAACAGTTTCATGTATCTTTAAGTCTTTAAGTCAGTCAGTATATATTTTCCTTATCTCTTTCTACAAATCCACCATGTTTCTTGAGCTTTACTTGAGCTTTTCTATTTTTACATTTTTATTTTATTTATTTTTTTTACATTTTGTCACCATCTTTTACTGAATGTACTTCCTTTTTATATATGTTTAATTTGCTTTACTGAACTGCTTTGTTTTAAATCAAAGCTATGTTAATATAATGAAGCAGTAAAATGTAAGCAAATGTAAATTTAGTGTATTCTATAAGGGCTGATGCTGTATCTGGTAGTTCCAACCCCTTACAAACAACTTAACATAACTACTTAACTTATAAATAAAGACACGACACAGATAGCTGGGATTTAAAGACCATAACGATGGTCATATTTATTAACTTGACTTCAACGGAAGTCATTCAAATATTTAACGTGTGGCGGCATTCGAGGCCTAGTAAACTATTAGCTCCATATGACAAGAAGTCGCAGCCAGATGTTGTGGAATTGCAAATGCCAAGGGTGGGCACAAATGTGGCCCCACCCCATTCCGTCTAATAGGCGCAGACGTCCTCCCGCCATTAGGAGATACGTGGATGTTATGATGCGCTTCAGCCTCTAAGGCACTGGTATGGCCAAGCCCTGCAGCAAAGCTCATCCAGGAAGCAAATAAATTACAGCTAAGGTCTTACCAAGACTAGGTCAACTAACCCCATCCCTGCCTTTCGCATCTAAAGGACCAGCAACCCGTCCGGGAAGCCATCTGCCTGAATGACGCCTAAAAATGTTGCAATAGCAACTACTTAATTAACCATTTAACAATAGGGTTGGGAGGGAGGGAAACTTTCTCCTTGCAAAATCCCAGGTGGAAGAGGCCAGATTGTTCCAGAACTTCCTTTATAATAGGTGAGCCTAAGACCTCCCCTCACTTTGCAACATTGTTGCTACTACACTACACTGGGATTTTCCACTAGCCTGTCAGCTCATCCCTTAACTCCATTACAGGAGACTCTGCTACCTTTCATTCCCCTAAGGGCTGATGCTGTATCTGGTAGTTCCAACCCCTTACAAACAACTTAACATAACTACTTAACTTATAAATAAAGACACGACACAGATAGCTGGGATTTAAAGACCATAACGATGGTCATATTTATTAACTTGACTTCAACGGAAGTCATTCAAATATTTAACGTGTGGCGGCATTCGAGGCCTAGTAAACTATTAGCTCCATATGACAAGAAGTCGCAGCCAGATGTTGTGGAATTGCAAATGCCAAGGGTGGGCACAAATGTGGCCCCACCCCATTCCGTCTAATAGGCGCGGACGTCCTAAAGGATCTTCAGCCAGCAGACCCGCGGGGCGGGGCCCCCCAGGTCACGACCTGAGGACATCACCCCCGCCCATTAGCCCGACTGTCACCTCTACAGACTCCGCCCTCAATTGTTGATGGCTACGACCTCCCGCCACAAGAGACAGGCACTCCCACATAAGCCGGGCTCTTGCCGCCACCCGCTAAATATTACTAACCAGAGCCGTTTTGAGGTCCGCCAGGAAGATCGCCAGCCCTTCGTCGGACAGGTGCACCCCGTCCGGGCGATACAGCCCTTTTTTGTCCGCTGAGATCAGTTCATGGCGGACCACAAAACCCCCTACCTCTAGTACTGCTCTACCCAGCTCCCTGTTAACTTTTTTTCTAACCCTATATGCTATCCTCGGTGTGGGAAAATATCTCCAACGCAGCCGGGGGATTATGTTGGACCAGGCCAACCTAACCCCCGGAAACGTGGTACAGATCCACCTGACATCTGACCTCATCGCATTGATGAGATCCAGAGCAGGTGCACTCCCTATATCATTTCCCCCCATGTGAAGGAGGATGATGTGGGGCTGTCCCCATCTATGTCTGGCATTCTGGAGGAGGGCAGGCAAACCATCCCACTGTAAGCCTCTACGGCCCAACCACCGTATTGATGCCTTAGACGTCGGAATCCCCAACTGCTGCCCCTCGGGAAGAGAATGGGCCTTCAGTGCCGCCCAGTGCACGTAGGAGTGCCCTATTATCCAGATGCGAGAAGGACCTGTAGCCACACCTGAAAAACGGATTACATAGTCAATCACCTTAGACTAAAATTAAACAACACAACCAAAACAACTGTAAAACGCCAGTTTCCTTCCTCCTACACCGAATACCCCTTAGACCTCAGCTGGGGGGCGCACGTAAGCCTTGTAACATTGAGACCTCCATCGGCCCAACTTCTGTATGCGATCTCCTTTCCAACCTAGCGCCGCCGCGCTGGTGGCAGCCCCTATTCGGAAGGAATGGGGGGTGATTCTACACTTCCCCAAACCTGCTGCAAGCGCTACCTTTCTGAGCACAGCTGCGAACTGGTACTGGGAGAGATTCGATCCGTCGGAATGCACTAAGAACTGGGCGGGGCCCCGCGTTCGCTGCGCCAAGTAGGCCCTTGTACTCACAACCGGGCAGACGCCCGATGCCGAGGGAGTCAGAGTGATCCACACCCCTTTCCCCTCCTGGTCAGTCTTCGAGTGCGGGATAAACAATAACAAATTATCGCCCGCCAATTTGACATGAGCCAACTGCATACCCGTGTTAACCGCAGCCTTTGAGGTTGCGACCAGCTCGCCCGGCCTGAGGGCCGCAAAGAACGCCAAGGAGAATACGCACTGAAACAGTTCTCTTTCACCGGGTTCGACGCAAATGCCCTCGATTGCGTCCACCAGCCTGGCTAGCCTACAAAATGTGATAGGTTCGCGCGCATCTTTCGCTCTACCCTCGAGCCTACCCCAGCCCTTAATCACTTGCTTCACCAGGAAACCTTTCGTGATATTGGGCCACTCCAGCATATTGCAAAAGAAGGAGATTGCAGCTATTCTATTGGATATAGCGCCCTTCGAAGTCCCTTGCCCGTGTTTCTCTGCCAGCCACTCCAAGAACAGATCCCTCGAGACCCTGTCCGGCGCTGCGCCCTGTGCGTAACAGTAACTTACCCACTCGCCCCAGTGCTGTGAATAAGCTCTCCACGTGTTCTGCGCCAGGGATGCCCTCACTAGGTGCCCTATGGACCTCCCTGCCCCGCCAACTGCCAAATAGAGTGGGGACAAGGTAAGCCAACTGCTGCTGCGTTAGGGGCCAGTCTGCGAAACTGTTCCCATTGAAACCTCGAGAGTGCGTCCGCCAGGGTGTTGTTGACCCCGGGAACGTGCCTCGCGGAAAACTGAATATTGTATTGCAAGCACCTCAGCACTAGCTGTCGCAAGTATCTAACAACTACCGGTGACGACGCGGACAACCTATTTATGGCGAACACAACGCTAGCGTTGTCCGTCCAAAACACTATGTAGCGATCCTTTAACGCCGGCCCCCAGAGCTCCATAGCCACAACTATGGGAAAGAGCTCCAGAAGTGTCAGGTTCCTTGTCAGTCCGGCTCGGACCCATGACAAGGGCCATGGCTCGGCGCTCCATTGCCCATCCAAATAGGCGCCATAACCTGCTGCTCCCGCTGCATCCGTCAGCAGGTGCACTGTCTGACTGGAAACCCTAGGAGCGCGCCACAGCAGTGTTCCATTGAAGCCTTGCAGGAAGAGTTCCCATACCTTCAAATCTTCCCGCATGTCTTCCGAAACCAACACTTTACGTGTGCCGTGCGGACTGGAAAGTAAAGCTTCCATCCTCCTGTTAAACGCGCGACCCAAGGGTATAATTTTGCACGCAAAATTGAGTAAGCCTAGCACTGACTGAAGCTCCCTCAGGGGCATGCTCTTCGCTACCCTGGCTTTGCGCACCGCCGAGAGCATTGCTTCCACCTTATCGGCTGGGAGACGACATAGCCTTGCAGCAGTGTCAATTTCGATCCCCAAGTACGTGAGTCTTGTACATGGGCCCTGTGTTTTTTCCTCGGCCAGTGGCACTCCAAATTTCGACATTAGCCTACGCATTACTGCGATCAGTCGATCGCATTCGCGTGTGTTCGCGGCGCCAACCAGCAGGAAGTCGTCCAGGTAATGAGCGACTATTCCCCCGCCGGCCGCCGTGATGATGGCCCAGTGCAAGAATGAGCTAAACTCTTCAAAATAAGCACACGATAGCGAGCAACCCATGGGCAAACATTTGTCTACAAAATAATTCCCCTCGAATTTACACCCCATCAGTCTGAAAGACGCTGGGTGTATGGGGAGTAACCGAAAAGCAGATTCGATGTCCATTTTGGCTAGCAGCGCGCCCGGACCCGCCGCCACCACCAATTCCAACGCCTGGTCAAACGATTGGTAAGACACCAAGCTTATCAGTGGGTCTATTGCGTCATTGACAGAACCCCCTTTCGGATAGGACAAATGCTGAATCAGGCGGAACTTCCCTGGTTCCTTTTTGGGAACCACCCCTAAAGGGGAAATAACCAGGTCAGGGATGGGAGGTTGTTCAAATGGACCAGCAAATCTTCCCAGAGCAATTTCTTTGCTCAGTTTCGCCCTAACTTCGCCCGGCATTTCGTAAGCCGACTTCAGATTCTTGTGCGACGAGGACCCCATTACCAACCCCAATGTTGGTATCTTGAAACCTTCGCCAATCCCTGCTAGTAGGTTGGCAGCCGACACCCTGTCTGGGTAGGCCGCCAGCCAAGGTCTAATGGCGTCCAGCTTCAGGGGTGTTGGAGCTCTTTTGTCCAGCCCCCCCCGATTTTGCCCCACGGAAGGCTCCTCCGTCCCTCCGCTTCGGGCATTCAACACCTGGGTGTTGACCGCTGCAGTACATGCAAGCATGCCGAAAGGAACAGGAAGCTCCTTTGTCACACTGCTTCTCATTGTATTTCCAGCACTCCCTACCTCTCCGCTTGATGGGGCCCGTTGGCCTCTGGGGCCCTGACCGCAGCAAGGAAACTCCTGCCCCCCCCTTTTCCGGTATGAGCAGGGACCACAGGTCTAAGTCTTTTACCCCAAAGTTCAAGACCGGGTTATCGACCATCTTCCGCCTAAATTCGCTATCATAAGCACGCCACATGCCTTCCCCATATCTATTATAGATACATTCAATGATTTCCGCGTACTTAATTACATCGACCGCGGCCTCCGGCCTCTGTTCGATGTAGCAGGAGGAGAATACCCGAAAGCACTTCCTCCACTCCTCAAATGTGTCTGGGCGCTGGATCTTCTTTGGCCCAGTCCCATCCTCACTACGCTCTTTGTCTCGCTGCGCCTCAAGGGACAGCTCGAACATATTGACGTATTTATGATCGCGGATTTTCTGTACCGTCTTGGGTTTGAGATGTGCATGGAGGCAGTGGATCTTGCAGGGATAAGAGTCCCCCTGCAATGCCACCCTCCTGGTACTGACTGACATGTCCTGCAGCTGCGCAGCGCTCTCGCTTCCCTGGCCATTGCCTTTGGATATTGCCGCTGTGTTTTGCCCCGCTATCGGCGCAGCCTGCTCCATGTTACCTAAACCTCTAGCCTGATTACGCTCAGCCACCAATAGCCTTAACATTTTGAACATGCGACGCTGCCCCTTACTGTTAAGCCCTAATTTCTTCCCACCATCTGAGTCTGAATCAGTGCTATAGTCGGTGTCAGTGATGCGTGACAAATTAAATACATTTCTCTCACCAACTGCCGATGTTGAAGGGGTAGATGTTCCTGGTGCAGCTGCCACTGATCCGCCTGCCGGCTGTACAGATAGTCCTACTCCCGTTGTACCCGGGCCTTCTGTCCTCTGCGGTGTAGGCACCATGTCCTGTGGGGGAGAAACAAACGAGAGGGGAGTATCCAGGCCAGCCATGTGTCCCCCTTGACTGCCGCCCCCAATCGGGGTAGAAGTACTGCCCCCGGCCCTGTCTGGGACCCCTCTAGCCCTCTCGCCATTCATATCACCACTCCATTCATTCGCTGGCCCTGCCACATAGGGGGATTCTCTGACCACACGCTCCCTGACTGAAAGAACGCTCCGAGCACCTGCCGCAACAAGCCCTTGGCCTCCCTGGACCCCTGCAGTTATTGTGCATAGCGACTCGCCCTGTGCCCCGTCAGTGGGCGCATTCTCCCTTGTTTGGGGTACATAGTTGCTGCTGGCACCCCCCCTGCTATACCACTGGCGCTCCAGCAATGCGCTTCTAGCTCTCCCATAAGCCTGCTTGCTAACATTGGACCCCCTGAGCCTCCCTCGCCGCACGCCGCGGCCCCTCTGTAAGAGACTTGCTCTGTTTGCCATGCTAGCTATTGCAGAGTGTCGCGCAGCGGAGCAGGCCCGCCCGGATACTCCCCCCTCACCTGTGGAGAGTACCCGGCTAGGCCTCTTGCGCGCTCGCTGAATGCGTCCCTCCGATCCAGGTTCCGGCCGTGTGACTACCGCGGCGCCGGAAGTGACGTCACGCGTGTCACCTGACCGGCCGGAAATGGACGCGGCGGACGCAAGGCCGCAACCGGAGCCTGCACTGGTAGTTGCAGGCTCCGACTGAGCCACCAATGAAAGCGGCGGTCTGGTGAGTGGGCGAGTACCCGCAGGCCCCGCTCCAGTAGCCGACTGAGCCACCAATGAGGCATCCGGGCCGGGCCCTAGGGACCCGGCCGGATGATTTACAATACTGGGCCCTGCCTGATGAGGGTCACTAGGCCCCTGGCCCACTTGAGGGGAATGATGAGGGGCGGTAGGCCCCGGTTCCACCCGGCTTGCCACCGGAGGCAGAACGGCGGCCGTGAGGGCCTTAAACATGCCCACTATGGCCGCCGCCGCCTCAGGAGACATTCCGGAGGCCGTAAGGGCCCCCAGGCCTGCCTCCAAAGCCGTGTCTAGGCCGGATGGGCCAGCGCTCACTGCACCCGCCTGTCCCGCAACCATAACAGTACCGGGCCCGGCGGGTGCCAGTTCAGGGGCTGGGGGGTTAATGACCACCACATTAGGAGTTAAAGCAGATGATACTGGCCTTGTTTTCTCCGGAGTTGGTGGCACCACATCCTCATCCTCCTCTTCAATTACAGGTGCACTCCTCAAGGATCTCCCAGGGGACTCCCTGAAGCGAATGGGCACCGCAGCACTTCTCTTAGATCTAGACATTTTCACTTGAAGAATGGCAAAACTTTCTCCTTGCAAAATCCCAGGTGGAAGAGGCCAGATTGTTCCAGAACTTCCTTTATAATAGGTGAGCCTAAGACCTCCCCTCACTTTGCAACATTGTTGCTACTACACTACACTGGGATTTTCCACTAGCCTGTCAGCTCATCCCTTAACTCCATTACAGGAGACTCTGCTACCTTTCATTCCCCTTTTGTATAATACTCATACTATATATTTTAAATAACATATTTTGTGGTTAACTAGGAAACCATTTAAAAAAAAAAAAAGCTCTGATATGTTAAATGAGTTTGGATGTCTGTATAGATATCGGAAAATAAATCAAAAGCATCTGACAAGTCTCTTTATTTATAAAACAGTTCATGGTTTGAAGTACATTTTTAGTTATTGGACCATTAAAATGTGCTGTTATATTGGCAGTATTTTTCAGATATATAATTTTTATTTTTTATTTTTGCATGTTCTCTTAGCCTTGAAATTATTGTGAATTCCCATGATATTTGAGGTTTCATGAAAACATTTTTCTTAACTTAAAATAGCCATGTGTTTGTGAAAAGGTCTCACTTCATTAGCAACTTAAAATCTCAGAGCAATGGATCTATTTTCAAACACTTTTTAGAAGAGAAGAACATTTTGATCTGTATAGAAGCCCTTAACTTAAAAGAATAATTTCTTATCAATTTATTAAAGCTTTGCCACTGGAGAAATGTAGAAAATAGTTTGAATTTTTTTCTACATAGTGATATTATATTTCCTATAAATGTTATCTTCAAAATGTTGCACACTAGAAAATATCAGTTTCTTATTATCAGTTAATGTTGACAAAAAGTAATTGGTCTGGAAAAAGATACAAGAAATATTCATGAGAATGTTTTATTCTTCAAACATATGTGGTTATATTAATTTATTTTTGGACCATATGAGAAGAAGAATCAGTACCTCCTGGTGAGTTTATAAAATGTATATTAAAAGCACCAAGCAATCTGAAATACATCTATATGTTGTGTTAGTTTTTAGATCCCTTATTCAAAAGTTAAAATATTATTTGAAAGGACACTAAAGGAATATTAAACTTTGATTATTCAGATAGAGCATGCAGTTTTATTAGACTTTCTAAATTACTTTTACTACCAAATTGTACTCAGTCTTTTAAATGCACAATTTGTGAGGCAAAAGCTGAATTAAAATACTGTTAGATTATTACACACAGTGCACAAACAAAATACCACATATGAGCCAAAAAATGAGGTTAGATGGATTCAAGAGTCTTTTTATTCTGCAACATTTCTTCAATCATCATAAGCAACTACAAAGGATCATAGTGGACTCTTACCTTACCTCTTGTTTGTTCATTGTGGGTGCATATAATTATACAATTCTATTGTACTGTAATTAATGGTCCTTCAAAAACATTCAAATAATGGCTAAAATTTGCTGCATTTTATTTTATTATGATAATGTTTAAAAGGCAATATCTTGTAAACACAGAAATTAAAATGTAATGTCTTAAATAGAAAATTTAAGAGAAAACTGTTAAAAAATCTAAGTAAACTATAATGATACTTTCTTACACATTATCGAGTATGACAAGTTTATTCATATAACTAATTTATTTGTATATGAAATTATAATAAATGTATAAATATAACATGGACTTTGGCCAATGCCAGGATATTGTTATTACTATGGTGATAATTTACAGTTATATGGACTATATGGTATGCTACCTATTTTAATTGAAGGGTCTTAGTATATGGGGATAGTATAAGTTTACTATAGAGTCACCAGTCAGGGTGCTGTGAGGTATTTTTTCTCATGTTCGTCTATTTATTGTGGTGAGCAACTGAGAGACTACCATATACCCCATGATTATGCTTCAAATGTGTTCACCAATTTTATTTGAAATTAATGTTTACGTTATATTCTCCTATGATACTTTGAAAGAGGAAAGCTTTCTGCTTCAAATTAGGGTTTATTTGCCTCATTTTATTTCTTAGATTGGCTTGTTAGGATTCCTGAGGCTACTAAAAGTTATTTAGTATGCAGGTAATTAGAATTCCTATGGCAATTGCCTACTAGCCGAAGGAGCCTAAGACCTCACATCTGAAAAAATGTAATCTCCTTTTTCATATAAGGAGTATTTATATATATATATATATATACTATATATATAGTCACCCTCTTTTCAAAGTGAATTTTTTTATAGATCCTGGAGCAGATACTAAAATTACCTTGGCTTCTAAAAATGTTATTTTAGTTTTACTTGTTTACCCAATCATAAGTGGTACAAAGGTCTCTTAAACCTTCTTACCATATCATACCCCATGGTATATATACATCTGTACCCACACATATATATATAGCTAGGCCTAAAATAATAGGCTAGTGATTAAATGTTTATTTAATGCAAGGAATATAACTAATACTTAAACAGAATCAGATTTAAAGTGTTTAATTCATTATATTCAAAGAAACCTGAAAAATATTCTAAATTAAATTAATTAAATTAAACCATGATAAACTCTATCTAATTGCTACTTTATAACAACAATGCACACTAATTGCATATATATATATATATATATATATATATATATATATATATATATATATATGTATATATATATATACAGTATATATATATATATATATTTATTTATTTATTTATATTTATAGTTTAACAAGAAAAGCAACCAATCATGTCACAAAGAGGGGTGGACTCTTTCAGAAGGACTTTGTCCAGTCACATGTTGGCGACGATAGCTATCAGTTGTGTGTTAAAAGTTTAACCCCAGAGTGGAACTTGCTGTTTTTAATGCACATATGTGATTGTTACAAAATAGTAGAGCCCTCTGTACCTGGGACTCTCCTTTAAATTCAAATCAGCCAATAGGATGGGAGCTACTGAAATCCTATTGGCTGTTAAAATCAGCCAAAAGGATGAGAGCTACTGAAATTCTATTGGCTGATTATTATTTTTTTGTGGGTTTCGGGGGGGGGGGGGTTAGTAATGTTAGTGGGACTTTGTATTTTTTTCCCAGGTAAAAGAGCTGTTTAACTTAGAGCAATGCCCTACAAAAGGCCATTTTAAGGGCTATTGGTAGTTTATTATAGATTAGTTTTTTGATTTGGGGTGTTTTTTTTTTAAATGGGTATTAGAATAGGAATATTTTTTATTATTTTTGATAATTTGTTTGTTATTTTGTGTTATGTTTTATTTTCGTTTTAGAGTGGGTTTTTATTTTTAGGTTAGGGGTTGGGCATTTTATAAAAGAGCTGAATGTCCTTTTAAGGGCAGGAAAAAGAGCTGAATGCCCTTTTAAGGGCAATGCCCCTACAAATGCCCTTTTTATGGTAATGGGTAGATTAGGTTTTACTTTATTTTTATTTTGTGGGTTTGGGGGGTGGGGGTTTGTATACTGTTAGAGGGTGTTTGTTTTGTAGAAAAAGAGCTGTTAACTTTAGGGCAATGCCCTACAAAATGACCTTTAAGGGCCCACAAAAGGACCCTTTTAAGGACCCTTGGTAGTTTTTTAATTTTTTAAAAGGGTATTAGAATAGGAATAATTTTTATTATTTTGGATAATTTTGTTTGTTATTTTTTGTAATGTTAGTTATAATTTTTGTAATGTTAGGTTTTAGTGTAAGGCAGCTTAGGTTTTATTTCACAGGTAAGTTTGTATTTATTTTAAATAGGTAGTTAGTAAACAGTTAATAACTATTACCAACTAGTCTACCAAGTTAAAATAAATACAAACTTACCTGTGACATAAAAATAAAACCCAAGCTAGCTACACTATAACTATTAGTTATATTGTAGCTAGTTTAGGTTTTATTTCACAGGTAAGTATGTAGTTAGTTTTAAATAGGTAGTTAGTTAATAGTGATGTCGCGAATAGTTCGCCAGCGAATAGTTCCCGGTGAACATAGCATGTTTGCGTTCGCCGTGGCGGTCGAACATATGCGATGTTCGATCCGCCCCCTTTTCGTCATCATTGAGTAAACTTTGACCCTGTACCTCACAGTCAGAAGACACATTACAGCCAATCAGCAGCAGACCCAGCTCCCAGACCCTCCCACCTCCTGGACAGCATCCTTTTTAGATTAATTTGGAAGCTGCATTCTTAGTGAGAGGAGGGACAGTGTAGCTGCTGCTGATTTAATAGGGAAATCGATAGCTAGGCTAGTGTATTCAGTGTCCACTACAGTCCTGAAGGACTCATCTGATCTCTGCTGTAAGGACAGCACCCCAAAAAGCCCTTTTTAGGGCTAGAACATCATTTTTTCCTGTGTTATCTAATTGCAGTTGCCTGCCTGCCAGCGTGTGTGTCAGGCTCACAGCGTATACTGTGCCCACTTGCCCAGTACCACCACTCATATCTGGTGTAACAGTACTGTAAATTTAAAAAAAACAACACTTTTTTGACTGTGAAATAATAGCAGACAGCTGCCAGTACCCAAGATGGCCGCCAATAAGGCAGATGGGGAGGGTTAGAGAGCTGTTTTCGGGGGGAACAGGGAGGTTGGGGGCTAAGGGGGGATGCTACACCACAGCATATGTAAATATGCTAAAAAAATTAAAACATTTTTAAAAACCTTTTATTTTATTACTGGCAGACTTTCTGCCAGTACTTAAGATGGCGGGGACAATTGTGGGTGGGGGAGGGAAGGGAGCTGTTTGGGAGGGATCAGGGGGTCTGATGTGTCAGGTGGGAGGCTGATCTCTACACTAAAGCTAAAATTAACCCTGCAAGCTCCCTACAAACTACCTAATTAACCCCTTCACTGCTAGCCATAATACACGTGTGGTGCGCAGCGGCATTTAGCAGCCTTTTAATTACCAAAAAGTAACGCCAAAGCCATATAAGTCTGCTTCCCAAAGAAGCATTTACAACCATTTATGCCATAATTGCATAAGTTGTTTGTAAATAATTTCTGTGAGAAACCTAAAGTTTGTGAAAAAGTGAACAATTTTTTTTTTATTTGATCGCATTTGGCGGTGAAATGGTGGCATGAAATATACCAAAAAGGGCCTAGATCAATACTTTGGGTTGTCTACTACACTACACTTAAGCTAAAATTAACTCTACAAGCTGCCTACATGCTCCCTAATTAACCCCTTCACTGCTGGGCATAAAACATGTGTGGTGCGCAGTGGCATTTAGCAGCCTTCTAATTACCAAAAAGCAACGCCAAAGCCATATAAGTCTGCTATAATGGCATGTCTGGCACACAGTGTTGGGGCAAGGGTCCATCTGACCACTGATACCTGATCTGCAAAGCATGGTCAGGGCAGGTATATCACCTACACTGCGCACTGTGAAGCGGGTGTAACTCTTACACTACCTGATCGATACAACATCATACCTGATGTTTTAAAGCACATTATTCCAAACAATTTAGGAATGTTAGGTGATTTATGCCCTTTATGTATTAAAACCAGACTCTGCATCAACTATGTAATTTTCCATGGGAGTTTTGCCATGGATCCCCCTCCGGCATGCCAAAGTCCAGGTGTTAGTCCCCTTGAAACAACTTTTCCATCACTATTATGGTCAGAAAGAGTCCCTGTGGGTTTTAAAATTCGCCTGCCTATTGAAGTCTATGGCGGTTCGCCCGGTTCGCCCGTTCGCGAACAGTTGTGGAAGTTTGCGTTCGCCGTTCGCGAACCCAAATTTTTAGGTTTGCGACATCACTATTAGTTAATAATTGTAACTTTAATGTAGCTCTATTTTAATTATGTTAAAGTTAGGGGGTGTTAGGGTTTATTATAGTGTGGGGGATGTTGGGGTGCATGGGAATAGAAGGTAATAACTTTAGTATAGTGGCGGCAATATCGGTAGCAGCAGATTAGGGGTTAATAGATTTATTTAGGTGGCGGCGAAATCAGGAGCGGCAGATTAGGGGTTAATAACATTATGTAGGTGGCAGCAATGTCGGGGGCAGCAGATTAGGGTTGTTTAGACTTAAGCTTTATGTTAGGGTGTTAGGTTTAAACATAGTTTTTTTTCCCTCCATAGACGTCAATGGGGCTGCGTTACGGAGCTTTTCTTTTCACGATCACAGGTGTTAGGTTTTTTCTAACCCACTCTCCCCATTGATATCGATGGGGAAAGTGTGTATGAGCACTTCAAAACAGCGCTTGCATTTTGTGCGGTATGGAGCTTAAAACCCCCCATATCGCACACACGCACAAGCCGGCTGTTTGAAAACTTGTGATGGCTGTGCTATAGAGGGTTAAATAACGCAACTTTTGTTGCGTTCATTAAATTACCTATAGCGCGCATAACTTGTAATTTACCTGTTAGTTTGTTATCATTGACAAAAACTCCTACTATACTGCCCTTAACCTCTCAAAGCAGGACAACTTCTCTACTCTTATCTCTACTCTTTCTTCAAACCTATAACACCCTTCTCCGCCCACAACACCTCTTATTTTCACTTCTCTCTCAGCTCAAGATTTTACCATTCACCTCACAACAATAGATTCCATCAGAAACAAAATCATCTCCCAACTCAGCTTTTTTGATTCTGCTACTGAGGAAGAAGTTTCTGCCCTTATATCCTCCTCTCACCTCACTCCCTGCCCTCCCTCTCACCTACTCTTTCTCCTATCCTCACATATATTTGTAATCTCTCCCTCAACTCTGTTATTTTTCCCTTATCCCTTAAACATGCACTAATTCCACCTATCCTCAAAAAATCTTTTCTTGATCCATCATCCCCATCCAACTACTTCCCTATTTCCCTACTCTCCTTTGCTTCAAAACTTCTGGAAAGGATCGTATATACATGTTTATCATATTTCCTCACATTAAATTCCCTCCTTGATCCATTGCAATCTGGATTTTGCCCACAACACTCCACAGAAACTTCAATCATTGAGGTTACTAATGACCTAATTACAACAAAATCTGAAGGCCACTTTTCTTTGTTTATGCTTCTTGATCTGTCTGCAACCTTTGACATGTTTGACCACACTTTCTTGCTCCAAACCCTTCAATCTTTCAGCATCTGTGACACAGCTCTCTCGTAGCTCTCCTCTTACCTGTCTAACCTGATCTTTAGCGTTACCTTCTCTGGAACATCCTCTGACTCTTTACCACTTTCTTTTTTGGTACCACAAGGCTCTGTCCTTGGCCCCCTTCTCTTCTCAATGCATACATCATCCTTAGGTTCCTTAATACAGTCCCATGGGTTTCAATACAATGTGTATGCTGATAATACTCAAATCTACATATCTTTAGCAGACTTATCCCCTTCCTTTCTAACTTGAGTCACTTACTGTCTTTCTAATATTTTATCTTGGATGTATTCTCATTACCTTAAGCTAAATCTCTCAAAAAATGACCTTCTTATTTTCCTCCCTTCTTCCTAAATACCTACCCCCCAACTTTCTCTAACTGTTGATAATAACATCATTACCCCAACCCCGCATGCTGATTTTTTGGGACACACTTGACTCAGATCTATCTTTTCCTCCCCACATCCATTCTCTGGCCAATTATTGCCGCCTCCACCTTAAAAACACCTTAAAAACAAAATTTGCCACTTCCTCACACAATACACAACTAAGGGCTTGTTTCCATTGAGCTGTAATAAGGTCTGCGTGCACTCGCAAAACGATAAATATGTTGTCATGAGCAATTTCGTTCATCGACTGCTTCCAATGGCCGTTATACCTCAATTTCAGCAACCGGACTCCGGCTGCCGAAAACATATTTGTGTCCCATAGAAAGTATCATAAGCCGCTAATCTATAAATAATACTAGGTTTCTAATGACAGCGCAAACTGTTAAAACACTGTCTTAGGCTGTCGATACATTGATAAAAATTAAACCTAGCTCAACTAGGTGTAAAAGAGGGAAAAGGAGCTTTTTGATGCCTGGTTCCCATTGAAATCTAACCCGCATCCCAAAAATACACCTGACATGTCAAATCCCCTCTGTCCGCCATCCCCCCACATCGCAACTAACCCTATTAGAATGTTAGCCTACAAGCCTATTAGCTTTGTAGATCACTTTCATGAGAGATGATTTACAACAGTGAAACTCCTGAAAGGGCCCTCTATCCCTTTGTCTCTCATAAATCTTGCCTTGCATATTAGACCCATGTCTTTAGAGCTGCAGAACCTGTCGGTGCTCTACAAATAGCTGATAATAATAATCAACCTAGACACCTATAATAAAGCAAAAAGTTAAAAAGAACTGGAAATGCTCAATACTAGCTACCTGTTTGGGGAAAACATGCCTATAAAGCAGATATGGTATAAATAACACCATATGAAACTACATTTCCTAACCAGTTCTGGCTTTTCTTACAGGTAACACCTGAATTTGCTAACAAGGAAGTGAATCTGTTATATCTAAATGTGACACTGAGGCAATGCAGTTATGAGGCACAGTAACATAATAGAAAAAAAGACCATCCAGTTCAACCTATGCAAATCTTAATATACTTACATTAAAAGTTTGAGTTGAGCTTAAATGTATAACATTAAAAAAGTAACCCATTTAATCATAGCCCTGAGTTCTGTTACTAGCCAGAAATGTTTCTAAATCATTTTTAAATGCATCTAAGGTATTGACACCTTTCCATTCTGATATCTACCTCTGGATAAGACTTATCTGCACACTTTTTTCATTTTCCCTTTTGAGACATGGAGGTCGATTTATTATAGTGTAAGTGGACATGATACGATGTAATGCCGAAAGCATACGCTTGTGAACTACTTGTGCAATGCCGCCCCCTGCAGATTCGCGGCCAATAGTCCGCTAGCATGGGTGTCAATCAGCCTGATCATATAGGATTGGGTGGATTGATGTCCGCAGCCTCAGAGCAGGCAGACCAGTTATGAAGCAACAATCCATTTGGAGCTTAATAATTCGGCCCCTAGGTTTTGGACTCCCTTTTTTCAATATATCTCGCATTCAAAGACTTTCTTTTTTTACCATTTCGATTTTACCTTTGATTTTCCTATATCCCTCAGGTTTTTTTTTTGTTTTTTTTTTAATTTTTTTATTGAAGTCATAAACACATACAAAATATAGGGTATGCCCAAAAGCATTTACAGTTCAATGTATACGCAGTACAATTAACAATATAATGTGTTCAAATATCTCAAGTGATACTATAAAATGTGAGCTTTCTCAAGGAGAGACTTCAATTTTAATTTTAGAGTATCATGACTGTAAGATAAACTGGTATGGTCCTCTCCCAGCTATGTGAGAAGAAGGTAAGGGTATCTATTCAAATAAGGTTAGGGCTGGAGAGGAGGTAGCTCTATAGTTTTATGAGGAAGGGGGATGCAGCGGACGAGAGCCGCTCAAAATAGAGTAGGAGGGGTGGGGGGCGGAGCCAATTAGTATGTCAAATTTGTAAATGAACTGAGACCTCAGAGCTTTAAGATAGACTACGACATAGAATTGTCCTCTATTTACAACGTGAATAAATTTAAGCTAGGGCATGTGAAAGTAAGGGTAGCTTCCCAAGTAGGATATAGACAGGGGGGATAACTAGGTATATGAAAAACTAGAGATAAACAGAGCACCCACATAGCCATACATCTCTAATACCATGTACACTGTTAGCTACTACATATATACCTCAGACTAAAATCACTAATTTATCTGACATGCCGAGCCGTGCTTTCCCAGCTAACACGGCCCAGCAGTATCGATTAGAACATGTATTGAGATACCACAATGTATCAAAAGTAGTCCCTCAAACTGAAAAGCGATGAGTTCAGCTTAGGGTCTGCTCTCTAAAGGACTCAGTATTTCTAGTGTGGGCGATACGGCGAGTTGTAGAGTTATATATCTGAGTATTCCCCATATAACCCTGTTATATGAAAAGTGACGCTATCTCTTATGACATTTGTAACAGGTATCTAGTGGGAAGCTTTATAAAGATATAATATAGAGGTGTTAAGTAGGTATATAAATTCTTGTCAACATGATGCATAGAGTCCCTCTGTTTAACCTGCTACCTTAAGAGTTATAGAGGAAGTAGGGCTAAATATAGTAGGAAGTAGTCTCGGCATCATGCAGCAGGTCAGATACAGAAATAACATACAATGGCATATATCATTGTCATTAAGGGACATAATAATGTACAAGAGAGCAATAGCAATAATATATAGTAACCCTAGGTTGTATGTCATAATAGTGTATAAAGGTTTCTTTAAACTAAATATCAAGAGGAGTAGATTAGAAAGGTATAAATACTTTTTGACTGGTCCGGTAAACCTGTGATTAAATTATTAACTTGTTAGATTTTCCTCAGGCCCCTATCAGACAGAATGAGTCAGAGTGTGACACAGATCCTAAACAGAAATTAGGCACCACGTAACATATAGTGTCATGATATAGCTAACTAACGCACATACACAAAATATAACAATAAATAAGGATGATTGTGAGCTGGTTTACCATTACATAACTATGAGACCAAAATGACAAAATTTAAATATATAAGTTATGTGAACTTCAAAAACCTAAAACAATAAGGATAAACAAGCTTGCATATGATACGTAATAAGGTGGGATAGTTGTTTGTATTTATATTGCTAGTACAGGCTAGTAACTTGCCTAGGCATAATAGTCTGGGTTATAAAGTAGTAGAACTTGTACTGTACCGTAGAGCTAGTTCTGCTGAGAATATTATATAACAGTAGATCCCTACTAGCAATAACCAATAAGAAAAACAAGCATAAACATTATATTAACCCACCAAAACTTCCTGCAGAGCCCAGTAAAGTAAGGGTTCATCTTAAAATAAAATATAATGCTAACTGGGTCCATCTCTAAAAAAAAAAAGATAAACACAGTAATAGTGACTTAAACAGAACCATATTACCCTCAAACATCAATTAGAGGTGAACAAATATTAATAACTTAGGTGAATATCTAATGACTCTACATGGAGATCTCACAACTAGTGCAGGGGGAGGCTTTCTGAAGTTGCGTGAGGTGTAGAGAGGGTATCCCTACAGTATATGAGACATAAATATTACAAGTAGTTAAACTGTTATCAAAAAGTCACAGAACATATAACTTTTTTAGCTATAGGGTTATAAGCATAAAACGCAAGTTTAAGTGACTGGTATGCAGAGCTGGGAGATAAGTTCATTGCCGGGCAAGATGGTGTCTCTCTGCATATGTAAGTGTTGTTAGCCTATCCCAATCCGGATCCACTCTTGTATACTTCGCGCTGTGGAGATCTGGGCCTGAAAATGATGCCTGTCCCTAGAGGGTGCCCCAAGAGCAGAATTCCGGACTCGGTGTAGAGAGATCCTATAGTAGATGATAGGTAAGTAAGGGCTCTGGAAGGCAGTGAAATCACACAAGTCCTGGTTTGGTTTATCTCTGTGCCAAGGTAGCTTGCAGTGCGGTAAGTGCTCCGGCTCGTTGCTCATATCACTAGGCCGCAGCTTAAGCCATTTACAAAAGCCTGCTGCTCACGCTAGATGCCGTTCTCTCCCCTCTATATCGGTCTCCACTTTAAGAAGGGGCGGGTGCGGAGCTGTTAAGTCCCAGACATCGGAAGGAACATCTTCGATGATGGTAGACGGAGTTGAGTTTACCTCTACCCCTACCTCGGCCGGCCGCTCCAAGGCAGAAGTCAGGCAAGTAACGGAGGGTCCACATGTGACTGTAGACTGTCGGGGGAGAACAATGATGTCCGGGTTAGCCGCATCAGCCATCGAGTCCTGCCAGTATGTAGCCTCAGTCCAAGGGTGAAAGATGTTAATATCTCCATCTGTTATATCAGGAGATGTCTCCAACCTTAGCGTTATGCACTTGGATAAAATGCTGAAAAGCATGGCTAAGGCTTCGATGATCTCAGAGTCCATCATCCTGGGTTAATATGAGGTCCGGTCAATCTCCCAAGTGTGGGTTGTTATGCTTATGATAAGGACTGGTGTCACCTTTGCTGGAGTAATGTTTTAGGGTGATTTAGTAGTTTTTAAAGATTATTAAAGATTGTTAAGGCAGGAGCTCACAAAACCTGTGTCTGCACTGTTCGATAGTTGGCTCCACCCCCCTATCCCTCAGGTTTTTAATGAAATGTGTTATATGTATAATAAATACTATTCTTTATGTACACGTAGGATATGATTTTAGTTTATATCTACTTTTAGCACTTTAACCCTTTTAAGTTTCTGTAAAACTCCTTGAGTGTATTCCATTTGTGCATGGAGTTTTATTTACCTTAATATTAACCATTTTTTTCCTGATATCCCCTAGCGATAACATAGTTAATCATATGGGCTTCCTCTCTTGTGTATACTGAAGAAAAGAACTGGTTTAATACCTCAGCCTTCTCCCTATTACTGCTAATCATGCTACCCTTCCCACATTTTAATGTACCTATATTTTCCTTATTTCTTTCCTTTTTTTGCTATTTATGTACTTACAAAACATTTTAGGGTTTGACTTAGAATCCTTTGCAATGAATCTTTTGTTTTGAATTTTTGCTAATTTGATCGCTTTTTTGCATAGTTTGTTACATTACTTATATATTTGTAATGTTGAGCCTTTACAATTTTCTTTGAATAATTTAAATGCCCTATGGATTTTCCTAATATTTATTTAGCCACATTGGCTTGGATTTATTTTAGGTTTAGAACCATGTCTTTATCTGTTGATATGAATATTTATTTAAGAAAGTTTTAAATGTTATCCATTTATACTCTATATTTATACTTTTATTAGAAAATAATTTGTCCCAATTTATGTTATTTAAAGGGACAGTCTAGGCCAAAATAAACTTTCATGATTCAGATAGAGCATGCAATTTAAAACAATTTTCCAATTTACTTTTATCACCAATTTTGCTTTGTTCTCTTGGTATTCTTAGTTGAAAGCTTAACCTAGGAGGTTCATATGCTAATTTCTTAGACCTTGAAGCCTACCTCTTTCAGATTGCATTTTAACAGTTTTTCACCACTAGAGAGTGTAAGTTCACATATTTCATATAGATAACACTGTGCTCATGCAAGTGAAGTAATCTGGGAGCAGGCACTGATTGGCTAGACTGCAAGTCTGTCAAAAGAACTGAAAAATGGGCAGTTTACAGAGGCTTAGATACAAGATAATCACAGAGGTTAAAAGTATATTATTATAACTGTGTTGGTTATGCAAAACTGGTAAATGGGTAATAAAGGGATTATCTATCTTTTAAAACAATAAAAATTCTGTTGTAGACTGTCCCTTTAACAATTTTCTTAAATCATTGAATTTTGCTTTCTTAAAATTAAAAGTCTTAGTTGAATCCTTATAACACTGCTTTTGGAGTATAATTTCAAACGTGACCATGTTATGATTACTGTTACCCAAATGTTGTTTGACTTCTACGTTTGATATTATATCTGTATTGTTTTGATAGCTCTAAATCCAAAATAGCTTTATTCCTAGTTGGCTCCTCTATTACTTGTAAGAAAATTTGGGGGGTGCTGGCGCTAAAAACAGCTTAGGGACAGTCTATATATATATATATGTGAAAAATTCAAAATAAAATATTTAACAGGATAGTCTCTCATATAACTGAAATTTTATGTGGCTGATGCAATAGCCATTAATTATATTATGACATGTAGTGTATTGTTATTGCTTGAATTTGCCTGCCCCCCCCCCCAAATTTTCTTACTTGTAACATTTTCCAGGGTTTTTGATTGGGAGACCCTACCTTGTGCTTGGCTTATTAGGGGTCCTAAGCGCCAGCTTATTTCTGTTCTCCTCTATTACTTGTGACATGAAGTTATCCCTAAGAACATTAAAAAATCTATCTCCCTTAGCTGTATTACTAGTTTAATCGGCCTTCTTTATGTTGGGGGAGTTAAAATCTCCCACAACTACAGCACTGGTATTATAAGCAGTCTTTCCTATTTGCATTAGTAGTTGATTTTCATCCATGTCACTAATGTTGGGAGGCTTGTAACATGTTCCTAGTGATAATTTTTTTTATGATTTTTCAATCTACAGGGTCTCTACATTATCACTTATATCACATAAATATATTCCCTTATTGAAGGTTTAAGGTCAGGTTTAATATACGTGCAAATTTCTCCACCATTTTTATTAATCCAGTCACTCTTAATAAAGTATAACCCTCTAAGTTAAATGCCTTATCATGTAAATCATCCAACCAGGGTTTAGTTATACTATGTCATAGTCCTCTTCTGCAACTATGAGCTCCAGCTCCCCCATTTTACTTGTCATGCTTCTTGCATTTGCTGTCATATATTTCATTTTTATTAGCTTTCTGCGGCTACTTGGTACTCTTTCCTCAAAACTTTCTAATGTGGCATTTCCATAGTGTACTCTTCTGTAATACCTTCCATGATAAATTCTAGATGTATCATATAAACAGACTTATCTATCTGTTCTATTACAATTTGACTGACCACTCCCCCTTTGCCTAGTTTAAAATATTTTCTAAGCATGCTACCATATTCTATCCTAACACGCATGCACCCAGGTCATTCAGGTGCACTCCATCCTTACTGTACATATTGTACCCAAGTGAAAAGACAGCCCAGTGCTCTAAAAAGTCAAACCCCTCATTTTTACACCATGTTTTTAACCAAGAATTAACTGACCTCAGCTTATTTTGCCTTACTGGGTTGCATATGGTAATATCTCCTAAAATATTACCTTGGAGGTCCTTGTTTTAAGCTTGCTACCTATCTCCCTAAAGTGATTTTTTATGACACTCCATCCCCCGCTGATTCCTTCATTAGTGCCAATATGCACCATGACTTCAGGGTCAGACCCAGATCCCTCTAACAATCTATTAATGCTCTCTACAATATGCCTAACACGAGTGCCTAGAAAATAGCAAACTGTTCTATTTAAGGGATCTGGATGACACATTACCCTATCAACTTTCCTAATAATTGTGTCTCCTGCAACCAACATCTGCTTCAGGCCCGGATTTGTATGCCCCTCTTCCATGACTGAAAGACTGTTCACTATAGTATGCCCAGCTTCCATGACTTAAGGACTGTTTACTATAGTATGCTCCTCTTCTATGACTGAAGGGCTGTTCACTATACTAGGCAGAACAGTCCTCTATGACATTGCCACCCCTGAATTGATATCCCAAACATCTTCACTCAATCTGGCATATCTGTTGGTGTGTACCAACTGTGAGCTGGCCTGTCTCTTCTGCTTACTTTTACTTCCCCTTTTAACTGTGACTTCCCGGAATCTCCCTACTGAATCCTCTCCATTCCCACTGCTAGAACCATGAACAACCTGCTCAGTTATATCCATTTCCCTTTCAAGTGTCTGTCGTTGACATTTTTTTTTTAGATTTTCCATTTTGTATGAAGATCATGCATTATGAATTGTATGATGATTTAAAACATATACCTAATGTACTATTTCTTGTTTTCAAGAAGTTGAACCTAACCTGATAAAATGCTTACTCCTAGGTAAACACAAAAAAAGGGAAATCGCAGTTAGCACAAACACAAATCAGTGGAACTATTAAAGTCTTACTTGTAAGTCCATAAAATAAATAGTTTCTAATCTGAAACAATTCACCAAATGGAAAGTTTTGTTAGCTCCAATATATACGAAATGTAACAAGTTCTCTGGCTTTCAATATAATCCCTAGCTGCAGCTCCTTACAAATGCTGTTTGTCTTGCAGCTTCTACGACCAGTTAGTCTTCCCCAAACACAGAGCGCAAAAAGCTGAGGAACAAAAGAAAGCCCCAATCGTGTGATAACGTTTTAACAAAACAATTTATTTACACAGATACAGGGTACTCACAAGCATAAAAGCTTTAAATTGCACATAAAGATACCAGACTCCTCCAGATATGGCTATAACGATCTCCCCAGTCGGCGTGTAATGTCACCACCCGACACAATCTCGTTTCCAGATTGCGGTCTGGAGTCCCAAGGGCTCAAACACACTGCCCAAACGCATTTCTCACCAGCTACTGGGTGCTTTCTCAAGAGGTTTTTGTGTATTCTCAATATCCCCTCTTTTAAATAACACAATCATTACTTGCCATCTAGTTGTTAGTCCATAAAAATAAATAGTTTCTAATATGAAACAATTTACCAAATTGAAAGTTTTGTTAGCTCCAATATATACAAAATGTAACAAGTTCTCCAGCTTTCAATATAATCCCCGGCTGCAGTTCCTCCAAATAAAAAAAAAGCTGGTTGGGATCAAGTGACATCCAGGGGTGATAGTGCAGCGCCAGCTTTTTGTGCTCTGTGTTTGGGAAAGATTAACTGGTCGTAGAAGCTGCAAGACAAACAGCATTTGGAGGAGCTGCAGCTGGGGATTATATTGAAAGCCGGAAAACTTGTTACATTTTGTATTTATTGGAGCTAACAAAACTATCCATTTGATGAATTGTTTCATATTAGAAACTATTTTTATGGACTAAAAACTAGATGGCCCTTAATGATTGTGTTATTTAAGAGAGAGGATATTGAGAATACACACAAACCTCTTGAGAAAGCACCCAGTAGCGGGTGAGAAATGCATTGGGGCAGTGTGTTTGAGCCCTTGGGACTCCAGACCGCAATCCGGAAACACGATTGTGTCGGGTGGTTACATCACACACCGACCGGTTAGATCATTATAGCCGTATCTGGAGGAGTCTGGTGTCGAGGAGGACTCGGTCAAAGGGTGGTGACATCACACACCGACCAGTTAGATCATTATAGCCGTATCTGGAGGAGTCTGGTGTCGAGGAGGACTCGGTCAAAGGGTGGTGACATCACACACCGACCGGTTAGATCATTATAGCCATATCAGGAGGAGTCTGGTGTCGAGGAGGATTCGGTAAAGATACCTTTATGTGCAATTTAAAGCTTTTATGCTTGTGATTACTCCTAGGTAAGATAACCACCGAAGGAACAATCATTTTGAAGATGGAACAATCCAGATAATACAGATGGAGCACACAATGTCCATCACTTTATATGAGGTAATCCTGAGACAAGAGCTATACAGAACTTATATAAGATGATTATTGATATGAAAATTTTAGGCACATTCCAGCAACATACCAGCTTCTTCAGTTGTGCTCTGCTTATTATACATTCAGTTTACTTAGGCAAACATATATTACCTTAAAGCTTTACGGACCCCTTAATGAAGCAAATTTATTTTATCAGCCTTAGGTGTGTGTAGGCACATAGCTACTCTACACAAGCTTGCATACCATGAAGACAACATTATATTAAAAGCTTATTTCATTTAATTATATTTTAAATGCTTTATGAATTTATTTGTAGCTGCAATGACTTAACCCACTTACAATGCCAAAAAAATGCTTTGTAAAGAGAAATAGACATTAATTTTGATTAAGGGCCAGATTACGAGTGGAGTTACACATGAGCAAAAATGGGGTTTATCCTGGGTGTTTATGCGTATCGGGTTTTTCACTCATATCACAAGTTGAAAGTATACACAATCTCTTGAACACAATTGAAATTAATGGTCGTCGGGATAGCGCATCCTCAGAGATCCAGTTAACTGTTTCTTGAATCAAAAAAGTGTCACAAAACACATCAAAAATACTTTTAAAAGTACAGTTGCACTCAAAATAACACCATGTAATAAAATTATTTTTTAAAAAATGCAGACAAAAGTTATAAAGGTTCAAAGATATGAGGCCAAGGGTTTTAACATTGATACACATACATATATATGTATAAAGATGTATGTATATATATATATATATATATATATATATATATATATATATATATATATATATATATATATATATATATATATATATATATATATATATATATACAAATATTATTCTTTATTATTATTCTTTATGTATAAAGCACCAACACATTCTGCAGCACTGTTCATGGGTACAAAATACAAACCTATAACGATGATTGATGAAACAATATTTTTAAGACACAGGAAAAAATGTATCAAATAAATACTGGAGTAATTGAGGGTCCTATTACCATGGGAACTGACAATCTAGAATGGTAGGAGGGTAAGAAACAGGAGGTAGGGACTGCAAAGGTGAGAATGATGTTAGAGCAGAGTTGGATTAGGACAACTATTAGGCAAGTGGAATTAATTTGTTACTGAGTTAGCTGATTAAAGTAGTCAAGTTGGGAAATTTCCAGGGTGTGCATTAGATGCTTAATTGTGTCTGTGCTTAGAAACAGACACATTTTGGAGATAATGCGATTGTGGTTGCAGCAGGATGAAGATATATATATATATATATATATATACACAAATACAAATGTTTCTGCACACCTTACAAAATTATTTTATTAATATTACTTCTTAGGGGTGTAAGCAACCAACCAAATAATTACACAAAATAGAATATTGTCGCACATCCCCTTCTCTATCATCAAAACATTATAAATATTGCAAAAAATCACCTAAGCTCCTATTTTAAAATTTGGATCTTAGTCACACAATATGGCCATATTTTGCTAAAGCCAGTCACCAACTTACTAGGTGTCCCAATGTTGACTGGTCCTAACACTGCAATGTGACGCCTTTCTGTATTTAAAGGAAGACTAATCACCTTCATGGTTTCTAGCAACCCACCCAGTTGCTCAGGTGCTCTCATTATAGTGCATTGGAAGTGTGTATAAAGCCAGAGAGGCTCATTTTTAGATGCATAGTTAAAGCAGGAATATTACAGCCCAGAATGGCATCACATTGCAGGGACTGCACTCGCTGGATTTAGATAAATAAAGTGTTATTTATTGTGTGGTAATGTTTTGGGGTTTGCAGACCCCTTCCTCAGACCAGACAGTGAAAAAGTGATAGTAATTTAACTTAACTATACTAAGTCCCACCCTAAATTAATTCAAAAATTGCGCCAAAATTGTGTCACCATGGCAACCCAACAGAAGCAGTTGCCTGGTTACAAGTATATACTAAGTCCCACCCTAAATTAATTCAAAAATTGCGCCAAAATTGTGTCACCATGGCAACCCAACAGCAGCAGTTGCCTGGTTACAAGTATATACAAAATACAAATAGAAGTATTCTTAAACATGTAGTGCTCTATACATACATAAATAAAACTAATCACATCATTATCAGCAATTGTCATAACCCTTGAGTCAGTGATATATGCCACATATTATCACCACCGTGTATCCATATTTAACATTGTTTATATTAAAAAGCAGGTTATAATCCCTGGTTGATTTGATGATTGTGGTCACATTAAAAAGTTTAGCAGAGTCTGTTGTAGAAAGTGCAAATAGCTCCATAGAGATATGTAAGGGTATCAGGTAATAAGCGGCATCAAAGCAATGTTATTAAGCAAGATTGTTAAACTTAGTCTAGACACATTGGGATGTATTAAGATTCTTAGGAATATTGTTCTTACCCCATGTAGTTGTCAGGGATTGTAGTGATTCTCATGTCAGAAGTATTAACCTGTGAGTATAGAAAGAGTTTTGATGCTAAGCAACATATCAATTCGGTATTGGGTTCAATATCTGACCTGTGAGACAGTCTCGCTGTTTGGCTAGTGTTGCGTAGCAGTGCAGCGTGTGTGCTGTTCTAGCACGATCATTTCAGTGTTAGACACATGGCTAATTAACATATTTCGTATAAGGCTTAGATGGTCCATTTTACTTTACTTGACCCGACCCTTTTACCAGTACCATAAGGACCCACATTCCCTACCCCTTGCTCCCCCATGATACCTGAAATAAATACACAACACCAGGGTTTGCCAATAATAAATGGAAAGGTCACTTTATTCACACTGATTTTGCATTGTAGCCAAAATCAGCCTAGAGAGCAATAAATCAATTCCGCAATTTCAACACCACCAATCAACATAATGCCGAAGCATTTAAATTGAACATGGGTCCACGTTCCCGGGGGTATGAACACAAAACACCCCCCCATGGTGAGGTACGAGGAATTGCCCAAGAGAACCCGCTGCACAATCTGCCCAGCAGCTAGACCACCGGATCACGGCCCCAAGCCGAGTGTGCAGCGGGATCCTCCCGCATCCTTGATGCCCCGCCCATGTGCCAGACCCATTTTCACCGCTCTCCGCCTTATTATCTCTCGCTGCTATAGTTGCTGTATTCTTAAAGCCTCTGGTTAGCATAGACCGATTTGCGTCACCCGCTTAACCTCGGCTGCAGACGGTTCTTCTCCTTAGGGGAAACACAGGTGGTCTTATAAAGATCCAAAGAATTGGTCAGCATCCTGCCCATATCTGCATTTGCTTGCTCTCTTCCTCTTTTGTGACCTCTCTGATTGCGATTTGTTCTTTCCTTATCAATCCTAATTCAGGGTGGGTGGGTGGGAAACAAGAAAAGTGTTAATGAGCTCCACTTCCTGTTACTCTTTCTTATAATCCTGCCCCTTAAGGGCCGCCTCTTTTTCTTAATCTACCTTTTCTTTGTTCCTTGTTCTTACCTCCCCCTATGCTCCTATCTACTAAGCCTGCCTGCCTCCTCCCCCCTCCTCCCAAACCACAGTTAAACCCTTCCCGTCCATTACAGGAGCCCCTAGCCTTAGGTCCGCTCCTGTCGTATTCACTCCCTCTGCTTTTTTATAAGGCTTAGATGGTCCATTTTACTTTACTTGACCCAACCCTTTTACCAGTACCATAAGGACCCACATTCCCTACCCCTTGCTCCCCCATGATACCTGAAATAAATACACAACACCAGGGTTTGCCAATTAAAAATGGAAAGGTCACATTATTCACACTGATTTTGCATTGTAGCCAAAATCAGCCTAGAGAGCCATAAATCAATTCCGCAATTTTAACACCACAAATCAACATAATTCCCAAGCATTTCAATTGAACATGGGTCCACGTTTCCGGGGGGGGGGGTTAACACAGCAACTGCACAACCCACTGCACAATCTGCCCAGCAGCTAGACCACCGGATCACGTCCCCAAGCTGAGTGTGCAGCTGGATCCTCCCGCGTCCTCGATGCCCCGCCCATGTGCCAGACCCATTTTCACTGCCACCAAAAGGCTCCCTTTCTGCCAACCAACCTAGTGACCTTTCCTCACCTTAGCCAGCTCCGCCACCATCATCCTTATGTCCTCCAGAAACTGATCATTCCCAACCTCATTCAGGTGTACTCCATCGGCCCGAAACAGCTCCTCTCTTTTAGCTGCGATCAATGGGTGCTCCAGCACCTTGCCCCCTGTATCCCTTACTATCTTCACCGCTACCTGCTTAACTCATCTACGCAACCTATATCCTGCCCTCTGCATATCAGTGTTGCGCTAGTGTATTCTAGATATTACATTAGACCATATAACTTGCACCTGCGGCCAAGCGACCTTTAGCCAGCTAATTACTTCCTTTATGTTATCTTCCAATTCTTTTAACGGAATTGCGCCTATGTCGTTGCCTCCCAAGTGTATTATCAGTGCATCTGGGGGGCCCCACCTTCTTCTTGCCTGCTGTATGGTCGCGACTAGCTCTCCCCATCGCATACCCCTTTTCCCTAACCACCTTATGTTTGCTTCCTTGTGTGTGAAACCTAAGTGTGATCCTAACCCTGCCGCCATTGCCCTTGCGCGAGCCCAATGCACGTACGGGTGGCCTACCACCCATACCCGTAATGCTCTGCCTGTAATGAGAAAACAAATATTCAATGAACCTTAAATCGATCAAAAAAATAGCCACCATAATTATCACAACACTTGAAAAACTGCAACACTGTTTTTCCACGTTCATTCCCCTTTTACTCTAATGTATGATCTGAATGCCCGTGATTTCCATCTCCCCAAATTTTTTATCCTCTCCTCAGAACACCCTTTCTCCACTGTGCTAGTTGTGGCCTCTATTCGAAAAGAATGTGGCGCAAAGCGTAGGTGACCCTATCCCAACCTCTTTGCAACCATTTCTAATACCCTTTTAAACTGATACCTCGTCAAATTGGACCTGTTCATATGTCTTAGGAATAGCCTACCCTCCTCACGCCTTACCCTTAACATCTCTTTTACCCTTGCCACTGGGCATGTGCTGCTCCCCGTCTCCCTCATCGACATCCAGACCCCTTTCCCTTCTCTGTCTGTTTTTGATTTCCTTAGCAGCACCATTATGTTATCCCCATATACCGTTACATCGGCTTTCCCCACTCCATTTTTGTCGTCCACTTTACTCGTTGCTACTAGTTCCCCTATCCTAAATGCCCCCCAGAATGCCATAATGAATGCCTCCTTAAAACAACAAACTTCCTCCTTACCACAACAAACTTCCTCCTTACCCTTGAACACCTCTTCCAATACCGTGACCATTCTTTCTAACCTATCCTCTGTGATTGGTTCCCTGTCATCTGATTTTTTTACCTCGCTCACCTGCCATGCTTTTAACACCTTTCTGACTATGAATGATTTAGTCATGTCCTCCATGCCTCTTAATTTTGCAAAGAAAGATACCCCTGCCACCGCGATGCCGACCTGGCCTTTTTTCATGCCCTTCATTTTTAATGACCAAAGCTATTCCAAGAACCTACTTCGCTCTCCCCCTATTGTGTCACCCTTAAACCATAACCACTGCTTCCAAAAGGTGTTGTATGCCCTCCAAGTTCTTGGGGCCAAAGATTTTTCAACTATTTTTCTTATACCTTCTATGCGTTCCCAATCTGCCAAAGAAAAATGGGGCAAGGTTCACCTTCCTTTCTAGCCGCGGGTCCGGCCCTCCTAAATACCTCCCAACTAAATCTATACAGGGCGTCAGCTATTACATTTGTATGTCCTGGGATGTTTTTTGCTTTAAAGCATATGTTTTGCTGCAGGCATTTCAGCACCAGGTACCGCAAATACTTTATTACTGGCATTGACGATGCCGAAAGGTTTTTTGCTAGCAAATTGCCCCACAGTTCTACTGCTACTATGATGGGAAATAATTCTAGTAACGCTATGTTCTTCACCCAACCGCTCCTTTCCCGTTCTATTGGCCACTTGCCCGCGCACCATCTACCTTGTAGGTATGCGCCGAAACCGGCACTCCCTACCGCATCTGTGTAAAGTTCTAATTCATTTGCTGTTGCTGCTCTTGGCCATATTCTGATCCCATTGAAATCTGTTAGAAATGTATCCCAGACTCTCATATCCTCCCTCATCTCTCCTGTCAATCTAATCATGTGCTCAGGTTTTTTCACTCCTGCTGTTCCTAATTCCAATCTTCTCTTGAAGATTCTCCCTACTGGTATGACCCTGCAGGTGAAATTAAGCACTCCCAGCAACTTCTGCATCTCCCTTAGAGTCACTTTCTTCCGCCCCAGCATTTCCCCTATCAGTTGTCGCGCCTTCTCTATCTTTTCTTCTGGCAGCTCGCATTGCTCTCTCACTGTATCTATAGTAATGCCTAAGAATGACAATCGCTGACTGGACCCTTCTGATTTTTCTGCTGCCACTGGGACTCCTAGCTCCTCTAGCATATTAAGTAACACGTTCTTCAGCCCTGCGCCGTCCCCTGCTGCGCCCACTACCAAAAAATCGTCCAGATAATGCACGATTCTATCTGAACCTTTCCTCGCCGCTAACAACCAGTGAAAAAATGTGCTAAATTTCTCAAATATGGAGCATGATACCGAGCTGCCCATCGGCAAACATTTGTCCACGTAGAAATTCTTGTTAAATCTGCACCCCATTAGCTTGAAACTGCACGGGTTTAATGGTAACAGTCTAAACGCTGACTCTATGTCTACTTTTGCAATTAACACACCCTCCCCTGCTTCTTTTACTATCCTTACTGCTCAATTAAATTACTGGTACTGCACTGACGTGTCTGCCCTGTCAATCGCATCATTTACAGACTTCCCTCTCGGATATGACAAGTGTCATACCTTTTTCTTTTTTAGGTACCACGCCTAGGGGTGATATAACTAATCCTTGTATCGGTATTTCCTTAAATGGTCCCGCCATCCTCCCCAATTTTATCTCTTTGTCCAACTTTTCCTGCAGTACCGCGGGGTACTCTGTTGCAGATTTTAAATTTCTAAATGTTTCTGCCCCACACACCTCATTTCTTACTGGTACTACAAATCCCTCCGTTAAACCTTTTTCCAGCAGCACCCTATAATCCATATTGTCATAGCTTTTTAATTCTTTTATCAACCTATCTACCCTCAACGGGGTTCTGGCCATTCCCCATTGCTCCGCCGCTACTCCTTCCCCCTAAGCCAAGAAAAAACAGCTTGTTATTCCCTCCACTACTTTTTCTACAAGCAACCCCTGCGTGGAAACCTCCACAAAATCTGCATATGTGTCTGAATTTACACCCATTACCCCTGTCCCATCTCTTCTCATTGTAGGCCCAACATTCCTTCCCTTCTATTTTTCCTGGCCTGCCCGATGTTAATGCTAGTGGCCTCTGCACTGCGCTGTTTGCTGGCTTTATTTAACCCAGAACTCTTTTCTTCCTTTTCCCCCAGCTGCAGATTTCCCCTCCTAAACTCGCCATCATAGTCTTTCCAGCCTAAGTCGTGTAGCATTCTGCTATCAGATGTATGTATCTCAACATTCCCTTTACTTTTCCCAGATTTTCAGCTAAAAAACATTCAGCATATATTACCATCCCCTTTACCCACTCAGGGAATGACTGTTTCAATTTCTTACCCTTCCCTTCCTCGCTTCTAGATTTTAAAGCCACTGCTTCCCTCGTAATTTTGAATACATCTACGTATTTTCCTTTCTGCGCTTTTATTATGATTTTTGCTTTTAAATGAGTTGTTAATGGCATCAGTTTTGTCCCTGTGGCCTCGTCATCTGCGTTAAATTCTCCTTCACTTTCGCTCCCACCTGCAGGGGCTTTTTTCCCCACCCTTTTGCCTTGTTTTGCGTATATTTTCTTTACAAATTTTAAGATTCTCCTATTACCTTCACCTTGCACTTTGTCATCATCAGAGTCCCACTCAGATGAACTGTCTGACCCCTCATCTATGCAATACATTATTTTCTTACCTTGCTTTGGTTGAGCATTCTGTTCGCTCTCCTTGTCCCCTCCTCCTTTTGCGTTCCACTCTCCTCTCTCGTTTGCTCTCATGGAGTCTCCATCCCTTCCATTTCCACCCTTTCCACACCTTGCTGTGCTGCTCTCCTATTCCCTCTGAAACGCATTCAAATTCGTATTATCATATGTATATGTCACATCTCCTCCTGATCCTTCTCCTGCTCCCCTTCCCCCTTCCCTGTGCCTCTCCTTCTCCCACCCTTTCCCCACCCCTCTCCTCTATTCTCTGGTCCTCCTCTATCATGATATAAGTATTGCCCTCTATGTCCCTTATCATCCTAGGCCTGCCTCTAACTATCTCCTCTGCTCTATATCTTTTTTGCGGCCTCTTGTTGTATTGGCCCTTGCTCTACACATCCACCCACCTCTGCTCCCCTTCCTCTTCACTCGCTGGCTTACCCCTATATCCCGCATCTCTATCCCTGGCACCTCCCATCTGCTCCTCTGGCTTTTTTTGCTCTGGCCTTGCCTTCCCACACTCTCTTATCCTGTTACCCCCAGTGCTGGGCCCGCCGGGGCTCCGACACCTACTCCCCTTGATCCGGGCCCACTCGTTCTCATCTCCCACTTCGGTGTCCTTGTCGTACCTGACTCCTTCTCCCACCATGTATACTCCTTTTCCCCCCCTGCCTACCGCTTGGTGCACTCGTTGTTCGCACGCGTTACTGCGCCCCCTGGTGAATATGGCTCGTTCCCTCCTCTCCATCCCGGGGGATCCAATATGGTGGCGCCCTCCCACCCATGTTAACGGGACTTACAGATGCCTGCTGAACTTGCGCGCTGTGCCCCACCCCACTATTGCAGCCGGGAACCCAAGATGGCCGCCCAATTCTCGCGGGATTTCCCGCGCGGCCTCGCCCAACTCCTACGTGCCTGGTTCTCTGCCCCAGGGGGATTGGCCTCTTGCTACTGCCTGCGCCCTTGCTAACAACAGTACGCTGCCCACTGCGGATGGGGACCTGGGCCGGGGGGATGGGTGCGGGGGACAAGCTTGACTCTCTCCTAAACATTGCTGGCATATCTGCGCTTGCGTCGGAGTCTGAAAACAGTGGGGGATCACTGCCGGGATCACAATGGTGGCTTACCTCCTCTCTCACCAGCTCCACCTCCCTGCTACCTTCCCCTGCACGTACCTTAGCGATTCTGTCCACACCAGCTGGCATCACCTGCTCCACCAGCCCATCCAACTGCAACGGTCCACTCTCCTCTCCTGCTCTTGACCTATCCGCCTCCTTTTTCTCCTTCTCCAGCCTCTTCAATCTTCTTTGGGCTTGGATCGCCTTCATCTTCCATATCATGTCATCACCATTTAGGAACTTCCTTGGTATCTTACGATTCCTGGCTGACATTGCTCTGTTCAGAAATAAGAAAAGTGTTAATGAGCTCCACTTCCTGTTACTCTTTCTTATAATCCTGCCCCTTAAGTGCCGCCTCTTTTTCTTAATCTACCTTTTCTTTGTTCCTTGTTCTTACCTCCCCCTATGCTCCCATCTCCTAAGCCTGCCTGCCTCCTCCCCCCTCCTCCCAAACCCCAGTTAACCCCTTCCCGTCTGTTACAGGAGCCCCTAGCCTTAGGTCCGCTCCTGTCATATTCACTCCCTCCGCTTTTTTATTTGCAGCGTGAACGTCTATAGCTAGTATCTCAAATTGTGTGGGGGGTTTCAAAATTAGCTGTTAGAATCTGCATGTCTATATTCTTTGTCAATATCTGCACGTCTTTTAGTACAGCTTGTAGATTAATCATATTAGATATAAACGGCAGAATAGGTATTAATTCAAAGGGATTGTAAAGATTGTCCGCTTAGTATATATTATAGCCAACTACTAAGAATTGGTGATAAGTTTAGGGACTCTGCATGTGTCACCCAAACAGGACTTAAAATTAGATATCTGGCAATATGTGGATGTCCATATTGGTTATCAGAATCTGCATGTCTATATTTTCTGTCAGCATCGGCATGTCTATAAATTTGTAGATTTATAGTATGTATCCTATTAGCTATAAACGGCAGAATTGATGTTACTTAAAAGGGACCATAAAGTATATCTGCATACTGTATATAATAGCTACCTACTAAGAATTGGTAGTAAGTATTAGGACTCCCTATGTATTACCCAAAAAGAACTTAAGAATCCCTATGCAATATTTGCAACTGCGTATGCTTGTGTGGCATATTAGTGTATTACCCCAACTCAGCCTATTGATTCATACTTAAGATATTTTTCTGCATATTTTTCTTATGTCATAGAATATATCCATGTACCAAACCCTCCACTGAGAGTTGTATCAAACCTCATATTAGATTATCATTGGTCAGATAACTAACAAATAGCAATCGGGGGTATATGATTTTTGTTGTAAAAATACCAGTATAGCCATGACAGCAATACAGATAAATACAGCCATTAAAGCAATTAAAGCAGTTAAAGAGATCTGAGTTATATGGCTGACCTGTAAGAGATCCGTAGGTTAAGATCTTTAAATAATTTGGAGGATCCCTTGTGTCAGGTCCCTTTGGGACTGAATATCCAACCTCATTTACTCATTCATTGGTCAAGTGTTTAACAAGTGGCAATCAAGGTAGTATACATTGTCCAAGTTCAGGTCGTATCCAATATCACATGATTAACAGTACTCCTGGTTTCATTCTGTGAAAGGTAAGTCTTTCACCACTTAGTTAACCACCTAGGTCTCAGACTGCCATATATAAGCAGTCCATAAATAAGCTGTCCATAGTCAACCCACATTGATACCAATGTCCAATCCAAGGCAAGCCCCATTGTAACATGGAGCGAGCAGTGGTATGGTACCCCAGCTAGAGGTTTTGTAGCATCAAGATTAATCGGTGGTACTCACCTAAAGATGTGGTGTTACATCAGGTATCAGAGGAAGTAATGCCAGTCATTGGACATATTCAGACCATGAGGGTGGAGGGTGCCAAGCTTGTAAATCCAACAAGATTCAAGTTTCAAAAGGACCTTGTCTCTATCTCCACCTCGTTTAAGAGGAGGCACATGGTCAATGAGGATAAATCTTAAATCTGTTACCCTGTTGAGAAATGTCTGGCCACCAATTAAACTTGATGCTACGAAACCTCTAGCTGGGGTACCATACCACTGCTCGCTCCATGTTATAATGGAGCTTGCCTTGGATTGGATTCTTAGACATAGATGGTTAACTAAGTAGTGAAAGACTTACTTTACAAAGAATGAAACCAGGAGTACTGTTACTCATGTGATATTGGATAAGAACTAAACTTGGACAATGTATACTACCTTCATTGCCACTTGTTTAACACTAGACCAATGAATGAGTAAATGAGGTCGGTTATTCGGTCCCAAAGGGGACTGACACAAGGTATCCTCCAAATTATTTAAAGATCTTACCCTACGGATCTCTAAAATGTCAGCCATATAACTCAGATCTCTCTAACTGCTTTAATTGCTTTAATGGCTGTATTTATCTTTATTGCTGTCATGGTTATACTGGTATTTTTACAACACTAATCATATACCCCTGATTGCCATTTGTTAGTTATCTGACCAAGGATTATCTAATATGAGGTTTGATACAACTCTCAGTGGAGGGTTTCTCAGTGGAGGGTTTGGCACATGGATATATTCTATGACTTAAGTAAAATATACAGAAATATATCTTAAAGGGACAGTCAACACCAGAATTTTTGTTGTTTTAAAAGATAGATAATTATACACGTTTTACCTCTGTAATTACCTTGTATCTAAGCCACAGCAGACTGCCCCCTTATTTCAGTTCTTTTGACAGACTTGCTTTTTAGCCAGTCAGAGCTGTCTCCATGGTACATTCAAGTGCATGAGCTCAATGTTATCTATATGAAACACATGAACTAATGCCCTCTAGTGGTGAAAAACTATCAAAATGCATTTAGATTAGAGGTGGCCTTCATGGTCTAAGAAATTAGCATATCAACCTCCTAGGTTTAGCTTTCAACTAAGAATACCAAGTGAACAAAGCAAAATTGGTGATAAACGTAAATTGGAGGGGGCGTGTCTGGACGGCGGCCATACTAGATCACATTTTCTGAAGCTCCTAAAGAGATCTCACATTTTGGTTGTTTATTTGGAACCCTACTGAGCTTACGTGGTAATATACTTGACCATCTAAAAGGGGAAGTTATTCTGAAGAGATTGGTACATTTGTTGTAAAATTACATGAGTATTCAGCCCAGGTCCGGACTATCATAATATCAGGCAGTGGCTTAGTGCAGAGAATTAAAGCCCTCTATCTCCCTCTTGGGAGTGGGATAATACAGCACTTACTAGACTACTTGCTAACGCAGAAAAAATTTCATCTAACATTCAGCATGGAGGGGAGGTGTGGACTTGTGCGGGTATTGCTGATGTGATTTGAATCCAAAATGGACAGCTGCATGGAGGACCTTGCTGCAACCATAAGAAGCACGAGTCGGGAGAAAGTCATGATGATGGCGTCGCCGCCACAGCCTTTGGGATCTTACCCCGAGTGTGTACACATGGTCACTCCAATCAATCGCAAAGGTCTAGATGCCCCTAAGGTACTGCACCACTCTATCAGTCAGCCTTCGAGATATAGCACAGACCGAGACCTCTACAAAGCGTTTTTGCAATGCCCGGACTCGGAGCACTACCACTTACATTTCTCTAGCCCACACTCTAGGAGAGATGCAGTTTTACATGTCTCAGCCTTGTACAGAAGCCGGGGAGGTGCAGCTAACTCCCGCGGTGTAGAGATAATATTTCCTGAAGCTCCATATGATGAGGAGGCTATGAAGTCGCAATATCAGAGTGTCTCTTTCAATGTATGCCGGCTGCGGTTAGCTGAGTTCAGCAACTTTGACCCCATGTATAGAGGACGTTTACTGGAAACATTCCTCAGGAAGGGCATAGGGTGAGATTTGGTGGGTTACCTGAGTACTGACTGATGACAGTTTACTTTGCTCCTGTACTCAAATTAGTGACTTTGCAAGTGGATTCAATGTGCTAATTTGCTTCTTTTGTCTGTGGATGTGCTTAACTTTAATCCAGGCTGGATATACATGGAGAAATATTTATTAATTGTATTTTTCTAACACTATTAGCCTGTTACTTTAATTATGTGGGCTGGTGAGTAGCTTGAATAGTAATTGAGCGACATGTTAAAGTTTATGAGACCACCCTTAGTGCAGCGTTTGTCCTTTTGTATGTCTCATTGCCTAGTCTGTTCTGCTCTATGCTATTTTCTAATCCATTGTGTGGTCTCATGATAATCATAAGTCTCAACTCCCACCAGTCTAAGGGCAAACAAATGCAGCTAATATTAGAGGTCACAAAAGTTTCAGTTATTAAGTCCTTGGTGTCCCCTTTTACTAATTCTTTAGGAGTCTTCCTGCAGGTCCTAATGTTGCTTAACTTGCTTTATATGTTATTCTACTGAGTCCACTCTGAACCTCCATATCCGCACATAACTATATGATTTCATTCTACAAGTTTATCATATATTGTATAATGTTCTAAAATCAGTAGTCTATAATATTTGATTTAAGAATGTTCTTTGTTTGTTATGTATACTACACTACTGTCATGTCGCGCATCTATGCCACATTTTAACTATGTATCAATTTTATGCTACCCACAATTCTTTATTATTACTATTGCAGATAGCGATCCTGATATTTTCTGTATGGCTTACAAGTTCATAAATAGCCCTACTTTTCTTCTCTCAGCTGGCGAGAGTTGAAGGGTCTTACTATATAAGCTTAGTCATTAAATGGCAGGTAAACTTGGATGTGGAGCCATTATTAGCCACATTAACATATTAGTCTAGTTGAAGTGGGTACATGGGCTATATTTGGGCAACATATATTATCTAAAGCAAACTAATCATTATATGTTTATGCTTTAATCTATATGTTCTTATATTCACTTCTGTATTTTTTAATGTTCACTTGAGTATTATCCCTATACTACAACTGTATTTATGCAGTATTATTTTAAGAAGTATTTACCCGCTGGTATATTTGAAATAAGGCAGGGGGCCGAATAAGGTCCTTGATATGATTAATATGCGTTATAAGTTTTACCTATATCAATAGGTCCATAAGAGACCTGCTAATTAGTCTGTTATGATAGCATCTAAAATTATAAAATGAAGGTTTCAGAAGTGTACCATTTTTCAAATAATATGTCCTTTATCTACAGGGAGTGCAGAATTATTAGGCAAATGAGTATTTTGACCACATCATTCTCTTCATGCATGTTGTCTTACTCCAAGCTGTATAGGCTCGAAAGCCTACTACCAATTAAGCATATTAGGTGATGTGCATCTCTGTAATGAGAAGGGGTGTGGTCTAATGACATCAACACCCTATATCAGGTGTGCATAATTATTAGGCAACTTCCTTTCCTTTGGCAAAATGGGTCAAAAGAAGGACTTGACAGGCTCAGAAAAGTCAAAAATAGTGAGATATCTTGCAGAGGGATGCAGCACTCTTAAAATTGCAAAGCTTCTGAAGCGTGATCATCGAACAATCAAGCGTTTCATTCAAAATAGTCAACAGGGTCGCAAGAAGCGTGTGGAAAAACCAAGGCGCAAAATAACTGCCCATGAACTGAGAAAAGTCAAGTGTGCAGCTGCCAAGATGCCACTTGCCACCAGTTTGGCCATATTTCAGAGCTGCAACATCACTGGAGTGCCCAAAAGCACAAGGTGTGCCATACTCAGAGACATGGCCAAGGTAAGAAAGGCTGAAAGACGATCACCACTGAACAAGACTCACAAGCTGAAACGTCAAGACTGGGCCAAGAAATATCTCAAGACTGATTTTTCTAAGGTTTTATGGACTGATGAAATGAGAGTGAGTCTTGATGGGCCAGATGGATTGGCCCGTGGCTGGATTGGTAAAGGGCAGAGAGCTCCAGTCCAACTCAGACGCCAGCAAGGTGGAGGTGGAGTACTGGTTTGGGCTGGTATCATCAAAGATGAGCTTGTGGGGCCTTTTCGGGTTGAGGATGGAGTCAAGCTCAACTCCCAGTCCTACTGCCAGTTTCTGGAAGACACCTTCTTCAAGCAGTGGTACAGGAAGAAGTCTGCATCCTTCAAGAAAAACATGATTTTCATGCAGGACAATGCTCCATCACACGCGTCCAAGTACTCCACAGCGTGGCTGGCAAGAAAGGGTATAAAAGAAGAAAATCTAATGACATGGCCTCCTTGTTCACCTGATCTGAACCCCATTGAGAACCTGTGGTCCATCATCAAATGTGAGATTTACAAGGAGGGAAAACAGTACACCTCTCTGAACAGTGTCTGGGAGGCTGTGGTTGCTGCTGCACGCAATGTTGATGGTGAACAGATCAAAACACTGACAGAATCCATGGATGGCAGGCTTTTGAGTGTCCTTGCAAAGAAAGGTGGCTATATTGGTCACTGATTTGTTTTTGTTTTGTTTTTGAATGTCAGAAATGTATATTTGTGAATGCTGAGATGTTATATTGGTTTCACTGGTAAAAATAAATAATTGAAATGGGTATATATTTGTTTTTTGTTAAGTTGCCTAATAATTATGCACAGTAATAGTCACCTGCACACACAGATATCCCCCTAAAATAGCTATAACTAAAAACAAACTAAAAACTACTTCCAAAACTATTCAGCTTTGATATTAATGAGTTTTTTGGGTTCATTCAGAACATGGTTGTTGTTCAATAATAAAATTAATCCTCAAAAATACAACTTGCCTAATAATTCTGCACTCCCTGTATACCATTATATTGTATTGTATTATCTGAATGCAAGTCAATTGTACATTAAGTCATTGTCTATTTGTTTTCAAATGAGCAAAACCTTAATAATAAGTTTAAAAAAAAAAAAAAAAAAGTAAATTGGAAAGTTTAAAATGACATGAAACTTGGTCCTGGAAATGACAAAAAAAAAAGAAGAGGCGCTCTGGTGCAGATAAACCCAACAATAAGTGAGATTTCCAAAAGAAAAAAAAAAAAAAAAAAAAAAATATCTACATTGCACCACTCCTCAGGAATTTTGGGACTTTCAGTACACTGAACATATATGGACATTTTTGTTGTATATTAATACCAAGGAATCTACCAAGTACTCATTTGTTATTATTAATGATCAGTTATTATTGACCACTTATATATATATATATATATATAATTTTATAGTTGTATTATTGTTTTTTATATATATTTTTCACAAAAAACAGAAAATATCACAATTAGAATCTCCACCTTAGGAATAGCATTGAATAGGCGCACCTCTTTTTTTCCAAACACACTCTGTTAGTGTTGTTCCTTCTATTAAAATGACATGCCCTATTTGAAACATGGAAGCTTTTTTTAAAATTGACTGTCCCTTTAAGTATGAATCAATAGGCTCTTAAGTTGGGGTAATACACTAATATGCCACACAAGCATATGCAGTTGCAAATATCGCATTGGGATTCTTAAGTTCTTTTCAGGTAATACATACAGAGCCCTAATACTTACTACCAATTCTTAGTAGGTAGCTATTATATACAGTATGCAGACATACTTTATGGTCCCTTTAAAGTAACATCAATTTATAGCTAATAGGATACATACTATTAATCTACAAATTTGCACTAATAGACAGATAATATAGACATGCAGATTCTGATAACCAATATTGACATCCACATATTCCCATATATCTCATTGTGATATATAAGTCCTGTTTGGGTGACGCATACAGTGTCCCTAAACGTAACCCCAATTCTTAGTAGCTGGCTATAATATATACTAAGCGGACACTGTTTACAAGCCCTTTGAATTAATACCTATTCTGCCGTTTATAGCTAATATGATTAATCTACAAGCTGTACTAATAGACATGCAGATGTTGACAAAGAATATAGACATGCAGATTCTAACAGCTAATTTTGAAACCCAGCACAAGATTAGAGATACTAGCTATAGACTTTCACACTGCACATATGAAATGTGCTAATTAGCCATGTGTCTAACACTGACATGGGCATGCCAGAACGGCACACACGCTGCACTGCTACACAACACTTGCAAAATGGCGAGACTGTCTCACAGGTCGGATATTGAACCCAATACCGAATTGATATGTTACTTAGCATCAAAACTCTTTCTATACTCACAAGTTAATACTCCTGACATGAGAATCGCTACAATCCCTGACAACTACATGGGGTAAGCAAAATATTTCTAAGAATCTTCATACATCTCAATGTGTCTAGACTAAGTTTAACAAACTTGCCTAATAACATCTTTGATGCTGCGTATTACCTGATATGCTTACACTAGCTACTGTATATCTCTATGGAGCTTTTTGCACTTTCTACAACAGATTTTGCTAAACTTTTTAATGTGACCACAATCGTCAAATCAATCAGGGATTATAACGTGCTTTTTGTTATAAACACTGTTAAATATGGATACAAGGTGGTGATTATATGTGGCATATATGACTGACACAAGGGTTATGGCAATTGCTGATAATGATGTAATGAATTTTACTTATATATGTATAGAGCACTACATGTTTAAGAATACTTCTATTTGTATTTGTATACAATTGTAACCAGGCAACTGCTGTTGGTTTGCCATGGTGACACAATTTTGGCACAATTTTTGAATTAATTGGGGGTGGGGCTTAGTATATTTAAGATGCATTACTATCACTTTTTCACTGTCTAATATTGTGCTGGGGAATAATTTCCTAGACTTCTAGAAATGGATTAAATATTCAATATATTATTATTCAGGGCTGGTTTCAAAAATGTGAAAATATCTAGTCAGTGTATGTAGTTTATAATTATTTTAACCTGTTTCCATATTTTTTCCTTTAGAT
This sequence comes from Bombina bombina, assembly GCF_027579735.1. Taxonomy (NCBI): domain Eukaryota; kingdom Metazoa; phylum Chordata; class Amphibia; order Anura; family Bombinatoridae; genus Bombina; species Bombina bombina. The sequence goes on along the minus strand of NC_069503.1, from coordinate 663,851,739 downwards.
GGGTTAAATAGTATGTTGATTAGGGGATATAAGGTTTTTTAGTGTATGTCACACGTTGTTACATATATTCTTGTTTTTCATTTCTTTGTTTTGTATATTTTTTTAGGACATATTGTCTTGATAAAGGCACGACTTGGGGCCAAAGTGTCAACATGTGATCTACAAACATCTAATGAATAAAGTCTAAATGCAGTTTATACAAATCCTGTGAGTGACCATACTTAAGAGACTGTTCTATATTTTGCACCCTTCGGACTGCACCCAGGTTATTTGTCTTCAATAGTGGAATGATTGGTGATCTACACCCTCATATATATATATATATATATATATATATACACATACACTATATATATAAAACATGGAAGGGAACTGCACTCCAAGACCGGATCAGGTACACATCCTGTGACTCAGTAACATCCAGCCCTGGGTGCTAAATAGGACCTTGACGTGGTGCCTGAGCTTTCCCATTTGGCCAGATGCGGTGACTAACCTTTCCAGTTGTGATTTTATCTTAGCTGTGAGCTAGCTGGTGAGTGCTGGGTGTTTCTATGTGTTATATATATATATGTGTTACCAGGAAGGATACATTGAGATTTCTCACGTTTTCAAGTATGTCCTGGGATCACAAAACATTGCATTGATACAATAGGGTACAATAAAATACAAAAACAATAATAATACACAATATATGCAAACATTTAACATAGAGCAGGTACAAAATATATAATCAACCATGACAGGAGCATTCTGTTTTGAGATGTGTAGAGAAGGATCTCTTAAAGGATTTTAGGCTTGGGGAAGTTTTTAAAGTGTGAGGGAGGTCATTCCATAATTGTGGCGCTCTGTAGGAAAAGGAGGATCGAGCTGCTTTCTTTTTGTATTGAGGCAAGCTAAATAATGTGCTGTTATTGGATCAGAGGTTATAGGAGATGGGAATAGCAGGGGAGAGCATTCTGCTCAGGCAGGGTGGGAGCTTCCCAGAAAGGCTCTTAAAGACAAGGCAGGAAAGATGGAGGGTGCATCTAGATTCCAGCGACTGCCAGTTTAGTTCTTTTAGCATGTCACAATGGTGGGTCCTGTAGTTACATTGTAGCACAAAGCGGCAGAATGAGTTATATAACGTATTTAGTTTATTAAGGTGAGTTTGCGGAGCAGGTGAATATACTATGTCCCCATAATCCAAGATAGGCATCAGCATTTGCTGTACAATCTTTTCCTTTACTGTAGGGCTGAGGCAAGATTTGTTTCTGTACAGGGCACCTAGTTTTGGATAAAGTTTAGAGGCAAGTTTTTCTATGTGGAGTCCAAAAGATGGATTGGGGTCTAACAACATACCTAAGTATTTAAAAGAGTGGACTGCGCTCAGCGTGCAATTGGATTTTGTTTTGATGCGAAGATGGGAATTTTGTAATTTTTGTATTTTAGGTCCCGTTCCAAAGATCATTGTGACCGTTTTGTCAGTGTTTAGGAAGAGTTTGTTTTTCGAGATCCACTTTTCTACCTCTGTGAACTGGTCTTGGAGCACTGCTTCAAGCTGCGGCAGATCAGATTTGTTTGCATAGATTACCGTGTTGTCTGCGTACATGTGTACAGTTGAGGATTTGCAGACATTAGGCAAATCATTTATAAATACTGTGAATAGTAGGGGGCCGAGAATGGAACCTTGGGGAAAAACACACGTGACTGGGAGAGGGAGGGAGTCACTGTTAGAGACAGACATATTGTGATCGATCCGATACATATGATTTAACGGGTTAACGGGCGATCAGCAATACCAGAGTTTTTTAGTTTGAGAAGTAGTATGTCATGGTCCACTGTGTCAAAAGCCTTTGCAAAATCAAGGAAAATAGCTCCAGTTAGGTCTCCTTGTTCCATGCCAGTTTGGATGTCGTTGCAAACGTTTAGGAGGGCAGTTGTAGTGGAGTGATTCAATATAAAACCTGATTGATCAGGGATCAGATAATTAGAAAGTTGATAATACTTGCATAACAGTCACTAATAAGATAGCACTCACTGGGTTTAAAAATAAAACTTTAGCTTTTATTGTAGAATTTTCAAAGATTAAAATGATCCCATGATGTTTCGGTGCCAACCAGCACCTTTATCAAATGGTTCAAACAGTTCCTTCAGGAAGATGACAAAGCCTGACATCCAGAGGGAAAAACAGGTTAAAAACTGAGACAATGCAGCTTTATATATACATTCTATCTTGATTGCAAACTTAATTCAACTGTGTGTGTGCACGTTCACGTGCACATCACTGAAGCCACGCCCCTTCCTGATTCATAGTGTGTTGTCATAGGTGCAACCAGCACCAACAAAGTTGAAAACCCTGGTAACGGAGCTGTGTGTAGCCCATGGCTCATTTGCATATTCACTGCTGTGTGACATATCAGGCTAGTGGAAGTGTTTCTGTGCAGATCTGCAAAAGTCCCATATCGATGTTAAAAGCAAAGCACTGTTTGCAGAGGACACACTAAATCCTTGAAATAGTATATGTTTCATGTAAGGCTAGAAATGATACATCGTATGCTGCTGGTTTGGAGGGTATGCTTAAACATTTGATATAAACCTGTGATAAATATTGGAATCTCATACACCACAGATCATACATGCCAATCAAAAATAAGAAATGACATTGATCTGATACAGGGGGGATAGGTGTTAGTCGAAGAACAAAAAAGGAACTGACAGGCACTGTTTTGTGACTAGTATTGTACAGACCAATTTCTGTAAACTGTGTCTTTATCCTATAAAGGGGCCATAGTCAAGTTGTATGTAAAGTCCCCTAGGCTCCACAGTGTCAAAAGTGTAAATCCATTTGGTTTCTCGTTGAAGTAGGATTGTGCCACGATCACCTCCCCTGGTTAGAGGTGGTATATGATCTATGATCATGGTCCTCAAACTAGAGACACTGTGTTTCAGTTGTGCAAAGTGGCGAGCCACTGGTTGATCTGAAGCGCCCTTTTTGATGGCATCCCTAATGACATGTCTATGATTAGCCATTCTTTCACGGAACGTTGTGATGGTTTTCCCTACATAGACAAGGGAGCATGGACAAATCATGATATAGACCACATAGGTGCTGCTGCATGTGACTCTGTGTTGTATCCTATAGCTATTGTTGCAATGTGGGTGTTGAAAGGTGGGACCCATCTGCATCCCATTGCAGTTGACACAGTCTCCACATCTGAAGCATCCTTTCTTGGTGGATTTGAGCCATGTATCCTTTTGGTAGGAAAAAACAAATTGAGACGATAGGAGGCTGAAGTATTACACAGGTTAAATAGTATCAGCAAAGTTACTTGATGTGGTTTAAAAACGAACAGATGATCAAAGAGACCCTATTGATCTATATTAAAATGTATATATATATATATATATATATATATATATAAATATATTGAATGAATCATAAAATACAATAATATGATAATTATAAAACAGCATATGTGTTAAAAAGAAGATAATAAGACAAATCCCCAAACACTGTATTAGATTTCTAAAATAAATCTAGTGAAGGGTCATCTATGGAAAGTACAAAATGCGATGGATTATAAATAAATATATGAACCCCACCTAATGGGAGAGGTATACTCTAAAAATGAGCTATTGTGACTCCTAAAAATTCTTAGAGGTTATCTAAAAACAGTAGTATCTAAAAATAAAAAACGTACATTGTGTGGTGCAAATTCAGGAGTAAATATTCTGATTGAGGTCTATATGAAAAATACTAATAAAAAACAATATGTAAATAGAATAAGTGAGATAAATAAATATAATCAAATGATTACTATGTGCAAAAAAGTGAATAATGTCAAATCTGTGGTTTAGTCAAAATATTTGTGATCAATTCTAGTGTAATGAAAATATATATTGGGATAATTAAATGTGCAAAATAAATCTTGCAAATAACTTGTTAATGAGCTTATTTGTAGGATAATTAATAAATGAGTTGATAAGGTAGTGGATAAATAACTAAAAATGTAATAGAATAGTGAACAATTTATTACAATAAATTACATTAAATTAGAACTAATGGATTATGTATACAATAAATACAATTAATAAGAGACAAGGACGATATGCAATGTTACAAACTACAAATTAATAGTCTGTGCCTGCATAATACAAGTGACTAAAATCGATGTCCAATAAAATACAATGTCCAAATTGAAAATTAAAAATTAAAAAAGTATGTCCATTTGATAAAAAAGGAAAAAAAAGTTCTAAATGCAGTGATATCCTGTTTTTTTTTAGTCAATCGATTTAGCACTTTTTTTCCCCCTTTTTTATCAAATGGACATAATTTTTTAATTTTTAATTTTTAATTTTCAATTTGGACATTGTATTTTATTGGACATCGATTTAAACATTGTTACTAACAGTGTTAGAGATTTTTTCATTTTTAGTCACTTGTATTGTGCCAGCACAGACTATTAATTTGTACTTTGTAACATTGCATTTCGTCCTTGTCTCTTATTAATTGTATTTATTGTATACATAATCCATTAGTTCTAATTTTATGTAATTTATTGTAATAAATTGTTCACTATTCTTTTACATTTTTAGTTATTTATCCACTACCTTATCAACTCATTTATTAATTATCCTACTAATTAGCTCATTAACTAGTTATTTGCAATATTTGTTTTGCACATTTAATCATTCCAATATATATTTTGATTACACTAGAATTGATCACACATATTTTGACTAAACCACAGATTTGACATTATTCACTTTTTTGCTCATAGTAATCATTTGATTATATTTATTTATCTCACTTATTCTATTCACATATTGTTTTTATTAGTATTTTTCATATAGACCTCAATCAGAATATTTACTCCTGAATTTGCACCACACAATGTACGTTTTTATTTTTAGATACTACTGTTTTTAGATAACCTCTAAGAATTTTTAAAAGTCACAATAGCCCATTTTTAGAGTATACCTCTCCCATTAGGTGGGGATCATATATTTCTTTATAATCCATCGCATTTTGTACTTTCCATATATGAAAATTCACTAGATCTATTTCAGAAATCTAATACAGTGTTTGGGGATTTGTTTTATTATCTTCTTTTTTAACACATATGCTGTTTTATAATTATCATATTATTGTATTTTATGATTCATTCAATATATTTTTTAAATACAGTATATATATATAAATAAAAATTTTAATATAGATCAATAGGGTCTCTTTGATCATCTGTTCATTTTTAAACCACATCAAGTAACTTTGTTGATACTATTTAACCTGTGTAATACTTCAGCCTATTTGGCGCTCCTATCTTCTCAATTTGTAACTTTCTTTAGACTTTATTAGGGAGTCTTTGTTAGTGTAGCTTGTATTCTACCTATGCGCTGGTTTCAAAACACAAACTGTAATTGCACTTTCCTTTTGGTAGGAATCCTTCGGGTCAGTCTTGACCAAGATATCCCGTATATTCCTGGCACGTCTGTATGCCATTAGTGATGTCACGAATTGTTCACCAGCGAATAGTTCCCGGCGAACATAGCGTGTTTGCGTTCGCCGCAGTGGGCGAACATATGCAATGTTCGATCCGCCCCCTATTCGTCATCATTGAGTAATACTTTGACCCTGTACCTCACAGTCAGCAGGCACATTCCAGCCAATCAGCAGCAGACCCTCCCTCCCAGACCCTCCTACCTCCTGGACAGCATCCATTTTAGATTCATTCGGAAGCTGCATTGTTAGTGAGAGGAGGGACAGTGTAGCTGCTGCTGATTTAGTAGGGAAATATATAGCTAGGCTAGTGTATTCAGTGTCCACTACAGTCCTGAAGGACTCATCTGATCTCATCTGTAAGGATGGCACCCCAAAAAGCCCTTTTTAGGGCTGCTTTTTTTTTTTTTCCTGTGTAATCTAATTGCAGTTGCCTGCATGCCAGCATGTGTGTCAGGCTCACAGTGTATACTGTGCCCACTTGCCCAGTGCCACCACTCATATCTGGTGTAACAGTAGTGTAGATTTAAAAAAAAAAAAACACTTTTTTGACTGTGTTAAATAATAGCAGTCAGTTTCCTTCACACGTGTGCGTTTAAGTGCCTGCCTGCCTGCCTGCCTGCCTGCCAGGGCACAGTGTCACCCAGTGCAACTCATATCTGGTGTAACAGTAGTGTAGATTTAAAAAAACAACACTTTTTTGACTGTGTTAAATAATAGCAGTCAGTTTAATTCACACATGTGCGTTTAAGTGCCTGCCTGCCAGGGTACAGTGCCACCCCAGTGCAACTCATATGTGGTGTAACAGTAGTGTAGATTTTAAAAAAAAAAAAAACACTTTTTTGACTGTGTTAAATAATAGCAGTTAGTTTCCTTCACACGTGTGCGTTTAAGTGCCTGCCTGCCAGGGCACAGTGTCACCCCAGTGCAACTCATATGTGGTGTAACAGTAGTGTAGATTTAAAAAAAAAAAAAAAACTTTTTTGACTGTGTTAAATAATAGCAGTCAGTTTCCTTCACACTAATAATAATAAAGGGATTATCTATCTTTTAAAACAATAAAAATTCTGGTGTAGACTGTCCCTTTAAACGGGGAGTTTGGTCTGTCACTGTGAAGCGGGCGTAACCCTTACACTACCTGATCGATACAACATCATACCTGATGTTTTAAAGCACGTTGTTCCAAACAATTTAGCAATGTTAGGTGATTTATGCCCTTTATGGATTAAAACCAGACTCTGCATCAACTATGTAATTTTCCATGGGAGTTTTGCCATGGATCCCCCTCCGGCATGCCACAGTCCAGGTGTTAGTACCCTTGAAACAACTTTTCCATCACTTTTGTGGCCAGAAAGAGTCCCTGTGGGTTTTAAAATTTGCCTACCTATTGAAGTCTATGGTGGTTCACCCGGTTCGCCCGTTCGCGAACAGTTGTGGAAGTTCGCGTCCGCCATTCGCGAACACAAAATTTTAGGTTCGCAACATCACTATATGCCATACGGGGAGGATTAAGTCTCCAATTTGATCGGCTCTTGTCAGTCTGTAGAATGTCCCATCGATTGTGAACTGCTTTAGAAACACAGTGATGATCTTGAGCAAACGTTGTGATGAAGTTCAAGTCTGCAGTAGCGGTCTGTTTCAGTGCCTTGGTCTGTGCCAAAAGTGTGTTTTGATATTGACCATTCAATCGTTGTCTAGCTGTATCAATGTCTTTTTTTGCATAACCTATAGTTTGTAATTTAGTACACATGTCATACAACTGAGTATGGAGGATGGTAGAATCAGAATTGACAGCGAACATATAGACATAAGACACCAGTAGATACTATAGATACCAGTGGTGGGGACTCCTCAGATGGGGTTGTGATCAATGCACAGAATGAAAATAGGGACACACGCAGTGGTGTTGCGACCAGATCTGCGTTTAAACCTCCATATTTACAGTAAAAAAACAGGGCAGGCCCTACATTAGATGACGGGGGCACAAAGAAAAAGACAAATGTGACAAAGAAATGACTGACAGTATATAATCTAAGTACTAGACCACTAACTGCGAGTGAGAATCACCTCCTTAACAGGGGTCTGTCCTTCATCCCTACACCCAAATGTGATTATTTTCAAACCTCTGTTGATATACACAAATTTCAAAGAACATTAAATATCAAGGAAGTTTTCAAACATGATAGACCTATACCCAGTAATAATAGATTCAAGCCAACATCCAAATTTGATCCCCAGACCACCAATCCTTCTATTAAAAGTTTCACTCGGCTATTACGCAATGATTGTACTAAAAATGACAATACACGGACTCTCTCTAATCTTCCACTTAATGAATATAAAGCCCTGACCACCCTATCCAATGATCATAATATTATTATACGCCCGGCCGATAAGGGTGGGGCCATAGTGGTTCAAGATTATTGTGACTACAGAAGAGAGGCTATGAGACAATTGTGTGACACATATACTTACATGAAGCTTGATACCAATCCTACAGTTAAATATAAGAAATTGATAGACCTATCTCTATCTCGTGGTCTACAAATGCAGTATATCACTGAGAACGAATTTAATTATATGTCCATAGCTTATCCCAAGATACCATTTTTGTATCTACTTCCTAAGATACACAAGAGTTTAAATAACCCGCCTGGCAGACCCATTGTATATGCCAGGGGGTCAATTTTCTCAGGCATTGCAGAATTAATTGATTTTCATTTACAGCCAGTGATACGCAACTCTTTTTTATATATACAGGATACCACTGCCTTGATTCATATACTACACAAACATACTTGTCTACAGTCTGATGATATACTAGTCAATATGGACGTTGACAGTTTGTATACTGTCATTCCCCATGAATTAGGACTAGACACTATCAGAACCATTGTGGGGAATTCTCCTGACTATATAGGCCCACCATTAGAGTTCATTATAGAGCTCATGGAACATTGTTTGAAGAAAAATTATTTTAAATTTGAAAATAACTTTTATCTTCAGATGTCTGGAATGGACATGGGGTCTAATATGGTTCCTGTATATGCCAATCTATTTATGCTGGGTTATGAGTATACTATCATGAAACCTCTAACACATCCATGTATTTCCTTTTACACTCGCTACATAGATGTTCTTTTTTTTGTTTGGACAGGGAGTCTAGCACACCTTCAAGAGTGGGTTTTTGAGTTGAACCATTTGTATTCACCTATTAAATTTAAAATGGAATGTAGTACGCAAAGCTTACACTTCCTGGACCTTAATATCTTTAAGGTCCCCACAAAAAGGTCATTCAGGTTTGGAACCTCGCTATATACCAAACCTACAGACAGAAACTCGCTTCTCTTATCTACTAGTTGTCATCCCAGCCACCAAAAATTGGGTATTATCGCCTCTCAGTTAACGAGAGTAGTTCGCAATAATTCTGATTCTACCATCCTCCATACTCAGTTGGATGACATGTGTACTAAATTACAAGTTAGAGGTTATGCAAAAAAAGACATTGATACAGCTAGACAACAATTGAATGGTCAATCTCAAAACACACTTTTGGCACAGACCAAGGCACTGAAACAGATTGCTACTGCAGACTTGAACTTCATAACAACGTTTGCTCCAGATCATCACTGTGTTTCTAAAGCAGTTCATAATCGATGGGACATTCTACAGACTGACAAGAACCTATTGAATTGGAGACTTAATCCTCCCCATATGGGATATCTTGGTCAAGACTGACCCAAAGGATTCCTACCAAAAGGATACATGGCTCAAATCCACCAAGAAAGGATGCTTCAGATGGGGAGACTGTATCAACTGCAATGGGATGCAGATGGGTCCCACCTTTCAACACCCGCATTGCAACAATCGCTAAAGGATACTACACAGAGTCACATGCAGCAGCACCTATGTGGTCTATATCCTGATTTTTCCGTGCTCCCTTGTCTATATAGGGAAAACCATCACAACATTCCGTGAAAGAATGGCTAATCATAGACATGCTATTAGGGATACCATCAAAAATGGCACTTCAGATCAACCAGTGGCACGCCACTTTGCACAACTGAAACACAGTGTCTCTAGTTTGAGGACTATGATCATAGATCATATACCACCTCTAACCAGGGGTGGTGATTGTGGCAGAATCCTACTTCAACGAGAAACCAAATGGATTTACACTCTTGACACTGTGGATCCTAGGGGACTTAACATACAACTTGACTATATCCCCTTTATAGGATAAAGACACAGTTTACAGAAATTGGTCTGTACAATACTAGTCACAAAACAGTGCCTGTCTTTTCCTTTTTTGTTCTTCAACTAACGTCTATCCCCCCTGTATCAGATCAATGTCATTTCTTATTTTTGATTGGCATGTATGATCTGTGGCATATGAGATTCCAATATTTATCACAGGTTTATATCAAATGTTTAAGCATACCCTCCAAACCAGCAGCATACAATGTATAATTTCTAGCCTTACATGAAAAATGTACTTTTTCAAGGATTTAGTGTGTCCTCTGCAAACAGTGCTTTGCTTTTAACATCAATATGGGACTTTTGCAGATCTGCACAGAAACACTTCCACTAGCCTGATACATCACACAGCAGTGAATATGCAAATGGGCCATGTGCTACACACAGCTCCGTTACCATGGTTTTCAACTTTGTTGGTGCTGGTTGCACCTATGACAACACACTATGAATCAGGGAGGGGCGTGGCTACAGTGATGTGCACATGAACGTGCACACACACAGTTGAACTAAGTTTGCAATCAAGATAGAATGTTTATATAAAGCTGCATTGTCTCATAGTTTTTAACCTGTTTTTCCCTGTGGATGTCAGGCTTTGTCATCTGCCTGAAGGAACTGTTTGAACCATTTGATAAAGGTGCTGGTTGGCACCGAAACGTCATGGGATCATTTTAATCTTTGAAAATTCTACAATAAAAGCTAAGTTTTATTTTTACACCCAGTGAGTGCTATCTTATTAGTGACTGTTTTTGTATATCTTTAATATAGCACCCTGGTGGCTGCTCACTCAAATATTTGAGAAATGGAGTGCAGGTCTTTATTTACCAAGATATATATATATAAAGTGCAGGTCTTTATTTACCAAGATATATATATATATATATATATATATATATATATATATATATATATATATTCATTAAAATTATGGGGGGAGATAAAAAACTGAAATTAAAATCCTCCATGTCTCAAAATTAAATCAATGTAAATATTTGCATAGGAAATTAGCACATCTAGGCAAGTATCCCCGCTCGCTTTTCCCCAGAAATTCTTAATACACAATGTTACCATTGCACAAGAGAATTGTGGGTAAGATATGCAAATTAGATATGCAAATTCTCAGTTTTTTTGCTTCAAAAATACTGTTCTGGTTTGCTGTCATAATCCTGTTAAAAGGATCGTTGTGTCAAAACAGTATTTTTGAAGCAAAAAAACTGAGAATTTGCATATCTAATTTGCATATTTTACCCACAATTCTCTTGTGCATTGGTAACATTGTATATTAAGAATTTCTGGGGAAAAGCGAGCGGGATACTTGCCTAGATGTGCTAATTTCCTATGCAAATATTTACATTGATTTATATATATATATATATATATATATATATATATATATATATACATACATATATATAATCATATGTAGAGGGGAACCAACACACACTTTCACAGCCAACATCCGGGGTGTTCTTCAAGATAGCATAGACAATATACAGACAATTGGAAGGCACTCACCGTTTTAAAAGCATAACTCTTTATTTGTAGTTAACGTTTTCGGGGTTACCCCCGTACGGTTGGTCTGAGGATGGGGGTAACCCCGAAAATGTTAACTACCAATAAAGGGTTATACTTTTAAAATGGTGAGTGCCCTCCAATTGTCTGTCTGTATATATATATATATATATATATATATATATATATATATATATATAAAAATATAAATTTGTGCAAAAAACACGATATTTATAGAAATGTGTATTTCTGAATAAATAGAACATATTCTTCCATGTGAAGAACATTGGAAAGTAAAATATTCATATTTTGATGTAGGGTTAACACACTTGAGAATAAGCAATCAGGTTTGCATGCATGTAGGTTTTTTTTTCACTTTTTTTGCTCTGTTATCGCGAGCACAAAATTGTAAGTTCGTCTTTTTACGCTTGTCAGTTTAGATCACAAGTGATAACTGTTTACGTTCAACTTGTAATATGAGCGCTACCTGATGCAGGCAAAAAGCTTACTTTAGAATGGAAAGGTGTATCCTGTGCAAAAAACAGAGAGGGAAGGGGACAGGGGATACTCCTCTAGGTCTCCTCTGTGGGTACCCTAGTGGACCCGGCAATTTAACAGTAGATAGGGGGTAGAGGGGAGCGCCAAAATAGGCTGAGGAAGGGGACTGGGGGGACTATGAATCTACAATACTGAAATACAATAATAAAAGTATTAAAAACCTAAAATTTATTAACAGTAGTGTTAAAATATATAAATGAGGTCCTCACAAAAAAATTAATAAAAGGCAATCCATGGATCCATGTTACAATAGTCAACAATAAAAAACAGTAGAAAAGCACATAAAAACAAAGGATGAAAGAGTGGCCTGCAGTGCCGACCCTATAAGATGAATGGATGTTAGTATGCTCAGATTGCACAGTGAGTAGTCCTGAGGTAACTAATAGTTCATATATGTCCAAACACGTTGTAGAAAATGTTGAAAAATGTTGAAAAAAGTTGAAAAAATCCAAAGCAATAGTGAATGTTCAGTGTCCTATCCTGTGTCCAAAAAATGTGAATAATCAGTGTCCTATCCTGTGTCCAAAAAAATGTAAAATATGTGATGAAAAAAAGTGATGAATAAGATGATATGTAGTGATACAAAAATTCCAAAATAGTGATGAACTGTTCCAAAAAGCTTGAACAACTTTAAAAACTTAAAAAACTGTGGAAAACATATTTGATTGTTGATTGTCTATCAATCCAAAACCATAAAGTGGTTACAGTGCAATAAAAAAGTGGTTGGATGTAAAACATACAAAAATACGAATATAAAAACCTGAAAAAAAGAACAAACAATGCTATAACATATACAAACTGTTAAGTGCATATATCAGTATTTGGCTTACTCAAATCAGTCGACGCGTTTCGGCATTCTACTCCTGGCCTTTATCAAGACTGGTGTTATGAGCAAGCTTTACAGAATTTATAATAAATGTGGCTGATGTTTGGGCGCCAAAAATGTATAGGCCACGCCCCTTTCCTGTTGAAATGTATTGTGGGTATGGGCAAGAGTTCCACTGACCATATATCATAAAAAAAAATTTTGATACTTACATCTATTAAAATGTTCTGTCTGTATTCCCTGAGACTGTTCATATAACCTACTTTACCAAACTGTTTATAAATAATCTATGATTGATTAGTAGGCTTTCTTTACTTTACATATGTGTGTTTGTTTCCGTTTATATTTTATTTGTTTATTTCCGGTTTTTATTCTCTTTTCTATTTTCCATTTTCTCAAACTCTTCCAATTTAAATTTATTGACATCAGATAAATTCTTTACTGCTGTATAAGGATAAGGCAATCATACCTATGTAATTCCTATTATTTAGTCTTGTTTGTCTACGGATATTTAACTGACTTTGTTTACTCTTTTGTATTCCGGTTTCGCTATTTTAGCTTCCGGTTTCGCTATTCCAACTTCCGGTTTCGGAGCTTACAGGTGGGAGTGTTTACTAGATGCTTTTGTTTATCTTTCTGACTTCCGGTTTCGCTATTTTAGCTTCCGGTTTCGCTATTTCAACTTCCGGTTTCGGAGCTTACAGATGGGAGTGTTTACTAGATGTTTTTGTTTACCTTTCTGACTTCCGGTATCGCTATTTCTAGCGCTTCCTTAGTTCCCTACTTTGTGTTGTACTAAATAGATTGCTTGCTACCATTTTGAGTATGGATTCTGAGTCCCGGGCTAAATATGTTAATACAAAGATGACAGTAAAAACAGTGCGGAAATAGTGCCAATTTTAAAAGACACTTATAAACCACACTTAACAAATAAAATACATGTAACAAATGATCTAGCCATAATGACTGAGTCTTGATTAGTAACAATATTGGTCTAAGAATACATTTTGAAATCATGATAAAGATCATAATAAAAAATCTCAATATAAAATCCTCACTATAAGATTCCAGTATAAGGTCATAGTCTATTGAAAATAAAAGTATTTTAAAATATTCCGTTTAAAAATACAGTTTTAAATCACAATGTATAAAATCACATTGGAGATCACCCTACAAGACCATAAAATACAAAATATACAAAATATATAAAAAATATAATAAAATATATTAAAATTGTTTCAAAATATTCTTAAAAGACACATTGTGAAAAACACAGTATGAAACATGATCGTATATACACTGTTTTATTTGATAAAACCTGAGAGAGCAGGTGACATCACCTCAAATGATAAGGGAAATGATGACGATGGGGAGATTGTGATTAAATGCTGGACACTATTAGAAGAAAAAATTGAAGAAGTTAAGGCCACTGATAGAAAAACCCTCTTAAAATATAAAACTAGAGAGAAGACAGCATTATCGGATGACATCATTAATGTTCCTTTTATCACAGAATACTGTGAGAATAAACATATTTTAGAAAGAATCTTTAGAAAGCACTGGCCACTTTTGAAGGACGATGACATCTTGGGAGAAAAATTAATGCCACATCCAAAATTTGTTTACAGAAAGACAAGTAATTTAAAGAACAGACTGGCTCCGAGTGTCCCCAAACAGAAAATAGGTGCTGTGGTGGATCAATGTAACAAGAGAATAAAAGGCTTCTTTCCATGTCCAAACTGTAAAGCGTGCAAAAACGGCTGAAAAACAACTTCATTCTCATCTGCACATACTAAAGAAAAATTTATGATTAATAACTTGATAAGATGTGGTGATCAGAATGTTATATACCTCATTGAATGTCCATGTAAATTACAGTACATAGGACAAACTTCCAGACAATTGAAAGATAGAATGAGAGAGCACATACTATGTATAGAGAAAAAGAGCACAGAAATAGCACTATACAAACACTTTACCACAAAACATAGAGGAAATATCAGGGATATGAAATTCTGCGGAATAGAAATAGTGAGAAAAAATTGGAGAGGAGGGAATCATGAACATAAATTACTTTTACAAGAATCAAAATGGATTTTTTCCCTAAACTGTCTTTATCCTAAGGGCTTAAATAACAAAGAAGACCTCTCTCATCTATTTAATCTTACGAAATAAGGCACATTTAGTAGCCAATAGTGATATACAAGTTGCATTCCTTCCCATATCTCACTTTGATCATTGGGTACCCACTCCAATGATTAAGCTCCCATTCTATCAATTTTTGCATGTATTATCATTATTTTGTCTGATAAGATAACCTATACAGCACATCAAGTTTCTCTCTTTGGCGCTCCAGATACATTTCTACAGACATTCTACCCTCCATTCTTAAGTTATTAGTAGAAGTCCAGCATTTAATCACAATCACCCCATCGTCATCATTTCCCTTATCATTTGAGGTGATGTCACCTGCTCTCTCAGGTTTTATCAAATAAAACAGTGTATATACGATCATGTTTCATACTGTGTTTTTCACAATGTGTCTTTTAAGAATATTTTGAAACAATTTTAATATATTTTATTATATTTTTTATATATTTTGTATATTTTGTATTTTATGGTCTTGTAGGGTGATCTCCAATGTGATTTTATACATTGTGATTTAAAACTGTATTTTTAAACGGAATATTTTAAAATAATTTTATTTTCAATAGACTATGACCTTATACTGGAATCTTATAGTGAGGATTTTATATTGAGATTTTTTATTATGATCTTTATCATGATTTCAAAATGTATTCTTAGACCAATATTGTTACTAATCAAGACTCAGTCATTATGGCTAGATCATTTGTTAAGTGTATTTTATTTGTTAAGTGTGGTTTATAAGTGTCTTTTAAAATTGGCACTATTTCCGCACTGTTTTTACTGTCATCTTTGTATTAACATATTTAGCTCGGGACTCAGAATCCATACTCAAAATGGTAGCAAGCAGTGTATTTAGTACAACACAAAGTAGGGAACTAAGGAAGCGCTAGAAATAGCGATACCGGAAGTCAGAAAGGTAAACAAAAACATCTAGTAAACACTCCCATCTGTAAGCTCCGAAACCGGAAGTTGAAATAGCAAAACCGGAAGCTAAAATAGCGAAACCGGAAGTCAGAAAGATAAACAAAAGCATCTAGTAAACACTCCCACCTGTAAGCTCCGAAACCGGAAGTTGGAATAGCGAAACCGGAAGCTAAAATAGCGAAACCGGAATACAAAAGAGTAAACAAAGTCAGTTAAATATCCGTAGACAAACAAGACTAAATAATTGGAATTACATAGGTATGATTGCCTTATCCTTATACAGCAGTAAATAATTTATCTGATGTCAATAAATTTAAATTGGAAGAGTTTGAGAAAATGGAAAATAGAAAAGAGAATAAAAACCGGAAGTAAACAAATAAAATATAAACGGAAACAAACACACATATGTAAAGTAAAGAAAGCCTACTAATCAATCATAGATTATTTATAAACAGTTTGGTAAAGTAGGTTATATGAACAGTCTCAGGGAATACAGACAGAACATTTTAATAGATGTAAGTATCAAAATTTTTTTTGATGATATATGGTCAGTGGAACTCTTGCCCATACCCACAATACATTTCAACAGGAAAGGGGCGTGGCCTATACGTTTTTGGCACCCAAACATCAGCCACATTTATTATAAATTCTGTAAAGCTTGCTCATAACACCAGTCTTGATAAAGGCCAGGAGTAGAAGGCCGAAACGCGTCGACTGATTTGAGTAAGCCAAATACTGATATATGCACTTAACAGTTTGTATATGTTATAGTGTTGTTTGTTCTTTTTTTCAGGTTTTTATATTCGTATTTTTGTATGTTTTACATCCAACCACTTTTTTATTGCACTGTAACCACTTTATGGTTTTGGATTGATAGACACTCAACAATCAAATATGTTTTCCACAGTTTTTTAAGTTTTTAAAGTTGTTCAAGCTTTTTGGAACAGTTCATCACTATTTTGGAATTTTTGTATCACTACATATCATCTTATTCATCACTTTTTTTCATCACATATTTTACATTTTTTTGGACACAGGATAGGACACTGATTATTCACATTTTTTGGACACAGGATAGGACACTGAACATTCACTATTGCTTTGGATTTTTTCAACTTTTTTCAACATTTTTCAACATTTTCTACAACGTGTTTGGACATATATGAACTATTAGTTACCTCAGGACTACTCAATCTGAGCATACTAACATCCATTCATCTTATAGGGTCGGCACTGCAGGCCACTCTTTCATCCTTTGTTTTTATGTGCTTTTCTACTGTTTTTTATTGTTGACTATTGTAACATAAAAAGCTTACTTTAGATAGAAGTTAGCACTTGAGCGGGAGGATTAACCTCTTAAAGGGACAGTATACACTAATTTTCATATAACTGCATGTAATAGGCACTACTATAAAGAATAATATGCACAGATACTTATCTAAAAATCCAGTATAAAACAATTTTAAACTTACTTAGAAGCTCCCAGTTTAACTCTGTTAAAAGGGTGCTGAAACACCCACTGCAAGTGGAAAAAACAGAACCCCCTCCTCCTTTCTTTGCATATGAAAAGACCCTTTACACAAAAAGGAGCAAGCTTTGAGTAGGTATACATCAGTATTTTCTTAAAGCTTTGGAGCTTGGTTAGGAGTCTGAAAATCAGAGCAAAGTTATTTAAAAATAAGCAAAACTATACATTTAAAAAAAAAAAAACGGTATGGGCTATATAAATGGATCATCTACAAAACATTTATGAAATGAAAAATCTAGTGTATAATTTCCTTTTAATGACCGAGGACGTGCCAGGTTAGTCCTCCAAAAAAACAGCAGTTAATGACCATGGAAGTACCTGGCACGTCCTCGGTCAAATTGAGCGCTGGAAGCAATCGCAATAGCTTCCAGCCACTCTCAAAGTATTGCAAAGATGCCTCGATATTGAGGCATTGTGCAATACCCTTTAGGCAGTAACCAATGCAGAGAGGGCCACTCTGGAGGGAGGTGAGTGGGCGGTTCATCCCTGGAGGGGGCGGGAGGAGGGACGGGAGCCTGTGGGATCGCTATGCCACACTACAGGGAAACAAAAAAGAACAATAACTCAAAAGAGCAGAGCAGCAACTGCAGTGAAGGGGAATGAGAAGGAGGGAGGGGGAAGGAGGGAGAGGGGAAGGAAAGAGAGGTGGATCCTATGTGGGATCCATGTTAGAAAAGGGATCTGGGAAGGGGTATGGTAATGAGGGGGGGCAGCTACACTACAGAAAAAATATTGTTTTTTTATTTTTATATAAAAAAAAAAATCCATAATTTACAGCAAATTGAGTACTGGCAGACAGCTGCCAGTACCCAAGATTGCGGCAAATAGGTAGAGGGGGGACGGTTAGATTACTGTTTGGGAGGGATTAGGGAGGTTGGGGGGTAAGTGGGGAGCCTACACTGCAGCAAATATATATAATATATATATATATATATATATATATATATATATATATTAAAAAAAATATTTTTATACTGAGGGGTGGGGTGTGGAAGAGAGCTGTTTGAGAGGGGTCAGGGAGGGATCAGGGGTTGGGATGTGTCAGGTGGGAGGCTAATCTCTACGCTAAATTTAACCCTACAAGCTACCTTATTAACCCTTTCGCTGCTAGGCATAATACAAGTGTGGTGCGCAGAGGCCTTCTAATTACCAAAAAGCAATGCCAAAGCCATATATGTCTGCTATTTCTGAACAAAGGAGATCCCAGAGAAGCATTTAAAACCATTTGTGCCATAATTGCACAAGCTGTTTGTAAATAATTTCAGTGAGAAACCTAAAATTTGTGAAAAAGTTAACTATTTTTTTTATTTGATCGCATTTGGCAGTAAAATGGTGGCATGAAATATACCAAAATAGATCAATTCTTTGGGTTGTCTACTAAAAAAATATATACATGTGAAGGGTTACTCTGGGATTCCTGACAGATATTAGAAACATTTTTTTGGAAATAACAATGTGCTACTTGTACTTATTGTCTTATAAATAAAAAGAGAGAAGCGCTCAACATGGAAACGAACAATAGCATAATAGCTTGTTCTATGGCTAGTTACCACCCAAGAAGCAGCCTCTTTTTGCTCAACGTGTGCCTTTCACAGAGAAAAACTTTCCTGAAGCATATCAGTCTGATCCTGACTTCACAGTACAGTCCAGCCCCGAAATACCAGGCAATTCTTCTCTGAACGAGAGAAACAGCAAAACCCCAGACGTACGTTTCGTAATTCTTTTATTAGAAAAATAATCATATATGCATATATACAAAATAAAATCATAATAACAAATGCAAACATAATAACTCTTGTTACAAAACTGAAATATTGACCCAAATTTTTGTCATCAGAAAAAAAACAAAATGCAATTAAACTTAAATAATCACACAAAATAAAATTAAACATATTTCAAATACAGACAAAAACAAACTGGAGGAAAAAAAAAACAAACAAAAAAAATAAAAAACTAAATAATCCAATCCTTCCACTTCTTTGTCTTCCAGATGCCTTCAGAATCTAATTCCCAATATCGCCTCCTATCAAAAGAAAAATACAAAAACAACTTCCCACGGACCATACCCACACAATTACCTACAGTAACTACCTCTTTCTTAAAAATCAAAATATTACGCACATCCCACAACACCTCCTTCACACAACATGCCAGCAACCATATCAATCTTGCTTTCTCCTTTTCCACACCATTTCCACACAAACCATACATCATCATATTAAAAGTAAAAAACTGCACTCCAGTCAAACCCTTAATCATCCTTTTCAAACTTCTCCAAACATCCCTAGCATACTCACAATTCCAAAACAAATGAATAACACTCTCGCTTTGAAAACAACCATCTCTAGGACACACTTCTGAAGCCACTAAACGACGCATTCTCTGAAAATCCCTTGTTGGCAAACACTTATGCACACTCATCCAACTAATATCTTTCTGCCTATTCATCAAATACTTATTACACACATTTTTCCATACCAACACACATTCATTTTCAGTCAAACCCCCAATCAACTCAAGACCTTCCTTCTTCTCCAATATTTTCAACACCATTCTGTTTGCACACCACATCTCCCTACTAACATTCTCCAAACAATATTTTTTAATCCAACATTCCACCCTTACATAAAACCACGGAACAGCAAAACATACCGGTTTCTTTCTATCAATCTCAAATAAACCATATCGTCTTAAAACATTTCCACAAGCATACTTTACCATACAACCAGCCATGCTATCCTTACCACTCAGAACCACACACCTACTAACATATTTCACAGCCAAAAATCTCTCCACATTTGGAAAACCCTTACCACCAACATTCTTACTCTTAACAACAACATCTCTTTTCAAACGCTCCATACCAGAACTCCAGAAAAAAGAAAACAACACTCTCAAAATTCTCCGAAAAATCCTCTCAGGTGGCGGAAAAACTAACGCCAAATATAACATAATAGGGATCAAAATCGATTTAATAACTAACATTTTTCCTTCCAAAGATAAAGTCCTTAAAGACCAAAACTGAAGTTTTCTACTCACTTTATCAAAAACATTCTCCCAACTTTCCAAGCCTTTCAAATCCACATCAAATTTCACACCCAACACCTCAATTGCACCTTCAGTCACAGGCCATCCACAGGAATCAATCTCCCTATCATTACCAAAAACTTTAACTTTACACTTATTACAATTAACTCTGAATCCACTTGCCATACAAAAACATTCAACTAAAGTTTTCACCCTCCTCAAACCAGCCTGAGTCTCACATACTACACTCACATCATCCATATACCCAATCACTTTTAAACACCTTCCATTACTACCAGGAACACTCACACCTCTAACTAATTTATCCTTCCTCAAACTAGTTAATAATGGCTCAATGACACATACAAATAACACAGGAGACAAAGGACATCCTTGACGCACTCCAGATTTAACACAAAATTCCTCAGTCAAAAAACCATTAACCTGGACTTGACTCACAATATCACTATACAAACATTTAAACCATCCAATAATCTTACCAGAAAAACCTAAACGTTCTAAAACATGAAACATAAAATCATGCACTACCCTATCATACGCTTTTTCAAAATCCACAATAGCAACAGCAACAGACCTCATCCTCTCCCTCACATACCACAGTACATCACGTAGTAACAACAAACTTTCAGAAATCTGATGCCCAGGAACAGCACACACTTGCTCTTCACCCACAACCTTAACAATCACTCCACGCATTCTATTTGCCAACACCTTTGCAATAACCTTATAGTCAACATTAAACAACGTAATCGGCCTCCAATTCCTCAAATCTCTCTTATCAGCCTTTTTAAATAACAAAACAATCAAACCTTTCCTCATTGAAACAGGCAAAACATTCATTCTAAAAACAAACTTACAAACATCCAACATATCCACCCCAATCAAATTCCAAAAACAAGTATAAAATTCAACAGGCAAACCATCACAACCAGGTACCTTCCCATTCTTAAAACTCCTAACAACCTCTGCAATCTCATCCAAACTTAGATCCCTTTCTAACAAATTATTATCATATTTTTCCAACTTAACCTCAATGTTTTCCAACAACTCATTTTCCAATAAAACATCTCTTGTTTTTTCTTTATACAGCTCACTGTAAAACTCATGAACTTCACGCAAAACACCATCCGTACCATTAACTTCACACTCAACCTTATCAAAAACACTAACAAAACCAGTCTTTCCTTCAAAAGCTTTCTTAAAAAAATATTTACTACAAGACTCATCCTTTTCCATTTTTTCCAATCTTGCCATAAAAACAATTTTCTTTCCTTTTTCATACATACACTTTTTAATTATCTTTCTTGCTTCAGCAATTTCCTCATGCACATCAATACCACAATTTCTCAATTCATACAAATACAACAACCTCAGATACCATTTATCATACAACTCCCTTTCCATTCTAGCTTTCTCACAGCCTTTCTTAATAAAAAACCTCTTTATTTCCACCTTCAACCATTCCCACCACATAAGCACATTACTAAAATCACATTTCCTTTCACGCCACCTTTCATACATCCAAACAAACTGACGCTTAAACTTCTCATCTTCTAACAAATCCACATTCAGTTTCCAAACACCCTTACCATACTTGATCTTCAAATCACAATTCACCTTACACATTAAAAGGGCATGATCCATAAAGGGCATCTGCTTTAAAGAAAAATCATCAACACATAAAAATTTAGATAAAAAACAAAAATCAATTCGAGATTTTATCCCACCACTATCACTAAAGAAAGTAAAACCCTCCCCTGAAAAAGAAACAGACCCGAAGGCATCCTTCAAACCGAAAGATTTAAGCAAATCAAGTAAAAACTTCCCTGAGCTATCCACCCTACAATCACTCCCACCCTCTCTGTCCCCATTCTTAATAATACAATTAAAATCCCCAACCAAAAAAGTTGGCTCTCGACCTGGCAGAAAAATCTTTAAAGTTTCAAAATTAAGCAAACGTTCTACCCTATTTGGAGAAGCATATACATTAAACAAACGAAAAACAGTCCCACAAAAACTAAAACTAACCAAAAGTACCCGACCTGGGACAATATGAACTACATTAAGGATAGAAAAACTAAACCCCTTAAACAAAACTCCCACCCCCCCATTCCTATCAGAAGAACAAGACCATACTTTAGGACCATATTCCCAGTCAGCACATTTAGGATGTTCAGAGAGACCACATTCCTGCAAACAAAAAATATTAGCAGAACATACAGATAATAATTTAAAAATTGCAGCTCTCCTTGCTATAGTTGTCATACACCTGACATTAAGGGAATAAATGGTCAGAGACATCACAAAAATAAATTAAAGAAAAACAAAAAAAGAAATAACATCAGGACTTCTTCTTTCCTTTCTTTTTCTTAGGACTCCAAGGAGATCCTTTAAATCTGCCTCTGTGACGTTCCGACCTCCTAGGCTCCCCCTTGTCAGCCTCATAACCAGTAACTTCAGCAAGTTGGTTCACATCTCTTTTATCTAGATAACCAACAGAAGAGGCATCAGAAAAGTCACCTATACACTGGCTTGAGTCAGAAGGAACGTCTTTAGTAGAGACAGAAGGAAACTCTGAAATTAAAGAGTCAGCATCACTTGTAGTATCTGGATCTGCACCCTTAACTACTGGAAGATTCAAATCAGGACTCTCCCATCCATCAGAATCCGCATCTATTTTTCGCTTGGAGGCAGATTTTTTCCCTTCAGTGTCCATATCCTCCTCAGAACTAGAGGACACAACAGAAGACCAATCAATGTTCTCCCCTTCACCAAGAACAGCATCAGGAGCACAAGATGACTCAGTGAAGGAAAAATTCTCTGTCACAGGAACAGCAACAGTATCATCCACAGAATTGGGCAACAGGGCTTCAAGAACATCTGAAGCAGCTATCACATTAGATGTAGCAAGATCCACTTCCTGAAGATGAGATTGGGCTTCCTCCACCTTCTCAGCCACAGGAACCACCACAGGAGCATCAGACACCTCTCTGACAGGGACCCCAAATGCAGATTTCTTGCACAAAAGAGGTAATATAGAGTTCAATGCCTCATCAGAGACCTCCTCCTCATTCACAGATGGCTCAGCTGCAACTGAAGATGTTTTTTTTGCAACATCAGCATAGGAAGGCTTCACTCTATCAAGCCCCTGAAACATCTTCAAAGGACACATCCTGCACAGATGACTTGAAGAACCACACAGGTCACAGGTCCGGCGTTTACTACAGTGGGCAACAAGATGATCCTCCTCTCCGCAATTTCGACATCTGGCACCTGGGCAATTTTCAGCAATGTGACCAAACAGGTTGCAACTACGGCAAAAAAGAGGCATGTCATCATAGTATAGGAAACCTCTATTTCCACCAATGGCGAAAGTCTGTGGAGGGTGTTTCTTTCCACCAATACCTAATCCATCAGGCACAAACCGCATCCAGAACCTGCGCTTTCCATTGAAAGTCCCAAACTGATTCTTCAGCTTGCTACCTCCTTGAACATCATCAAAGTAGCGACAAAGAAACAGACGAATTTCCACATCAGTGACCCAAGGGTTGTACATATGTACTGTCACCGGGATTCTTCTGTCCCTCTGCACACAGGCAACAAATTTCATGCCAACCAACTCTGGAGCAGCAGCCATATCAATAGTCCGTTGATAGCAGGTCTGTAAATAATGCTCATCGGTGAAAGCCGCATCAAAAATCCCTCTTGAAGGGAATGACTGAACACAATGCAAACTTGCTCTTGGCATCTTCAAAACACCCTCCAAAACCATCTGCTGGACATGAGCCAAACCAATCTTCTCTCGAAAGTCCTCAGAGATCAACACCCGAAGTGTATGGGGAACATTTGGCACATTGGTAGCCATATTTGCCCTATTGCCTCTTTAGGCTGGATTTCAGAGCGCCCCCCCAAAAGCAGCATGTGGCTGAAGTCCAGGGACGATGCCACAAGGCCAAGGGGACGGCCCTACTACCCAGTTGCTCTACGCCTAAGGAGTAGCCACCCCCCCAATAGCAGCAGGAGCCCAAACCCCAAAGGGAAAGGACCCCAGGCCGAAGGAGCAGGTCTCCAGGCAGCAAACCAAGACCAAGACCAAGCACAGAAAACTGCACTTGATCCAAGCCAAAGGCCCGAGAAGCAACCTCAGCTGATCATTTCGGCCTATTGTGGGCCTCGTCAGTGAGGTGCAGCCATATCCCTCTAGGCACACTGAGCAACAGGTCCACGTCTGGATTCCCGCATCACACTTAGGGAGAGTTCCCAAAATGTCATAATTTGCATAAATAAAAAGAGAGAAGCGCTCAACCTGGAAACGAACAATAGCATAATAGCTTGTTCTATGGCTAGTTACCACCCAAGAAGCAGCCTCTTTTTGCTCAACATGTGCCTTTCACAGAGAAAAACTTTCCTGACGCATATCAGTCTGATCCTGACTTCACAGTACAGTCCAGCCCCAAAATACCAGGCAATTCTTCTCTGAACGAGAGAAACAGCAAAACCCCAGATGTACGTTTCGGCCTATTGTGGGCCTCGTCAATGAGGTGCAGCCATATCCCTCTAGGCACACTGAGCAACGGGTCTACGTCTGGATTCCTGCATCACACTTAGGGAGACTTCCCAAAATGTCATAATTTGCATAAATAAAAAGAGAGAAGCGCTCAACCTGGAAACGAACAATAGCATAATAGCTTGTTCTATGGCTAGTTACCATCCAAGAAGCAGCCTCTTTTTGCTCAACATGTGCCTTTCACAGAGAAAAACTTTCCTGGGGTACTGGGGTTTTGCTGTTTCTCTCGTTCAGAGAGGGATTGCCTGGTATTTCGGGGCTGAACTGTACTGTGAAGTCAGGATCAGACTGATATGCTTCAGGAAAGTTCTTCTCTGTGAAAGGCACATTTTGAGCAAAAAGAGGCTGCTTCTTGGGTGGTAACTAGCCATAGAGCAAGCTATTATGCTATTGTTCATTCCCAGGTTGAGCGCTTCTCTCTTTTTATTTATGCAAATTATGACATTTTGGGAAGTCTCCCTAAGTGTGATGCGGGAATCCAGACGTGGACCCGTTGCTCAGTGTGCCTAGAGGGATATGGCTGCACCTCAATGACGAGGCCCACAATAGGCCGAAACGTATGTCTGGGGTTTTGCTGTTTCTATCGTTCAGAGAGGGATTGCCTGGTATTTCGGGGCTGGACTGTACTGTGAAGTCAGGATCAGACTGATTTGCTTCAGGAAAGTTCTTCTCTGTGAAAGGCACATTTTGAGCAAAAAGAGGCTGCTTCTTGGGTGGTAACTAGCCATAGAACAAGCTATTATGCTACTGTTCGTTCCCAGGTTGAGTGCTTCTCTCTTTTTATTTATGCAACTTATTGTCTTATAACATGCAAAAAAAGCAAAGAACATGTAACGTATTTCTAAACTCATATTTTTTTTTTAGAAACTATTTAGCATGTCCTTTGGTGGTTGTAGGGGGTAAAAGTTAGAAAAAGTGTTTTTTTTTCAATTTTTTAATCATATTTTATAATATTTTTTATAGAAAATTATATAATATGATGAATATAATGGTATCTTTAGAAAGTCCATTTAATGGCGACAAAAATGGTTTATAATATGTGTGGGTACAGTGAATGAGTAAGAGGAAAATTAGAGCTAAACACAAACACTGCAGAAATGTAATAACAGCCCTCGTCTTTAACGGTAAGAAAATTAAAAAATGGTCTGGTCACTAAGGTGTTACATACATCTTTACTTGTAATCTGGCCCTAAATGTTATATTCATTTCATTAAAACAAAAATACAAATCTACCTTGATCCAAAATATTCTTTTTTTCCGAAAGATACAACAGATACAACTGGTAAATGGACATTAACGAAGGACATCATCCAAAAAAATCTGAATTTTTAAAGCAGGGAGTCTATGAGCCAGATTACAAGTGGCATTATAGTGTGAGCCCAATAACCAATATCAAACAAAATGAGAAAAGGATGCCCCAATAGTGCAGTATGTCACAAAAGTCACTCAATATAATATACAGACAATTATACTCATAATGTAATATGCATTATCTAGTGCAAAAAACGCAATCTAAATCTTTTGGAGGTATTTATTATACTCCTTTATAGACATGTATCTAAATGAAGTGCTAAAAACTGTTGTGGTTCAAAAATACTGCCACAACCAGATCAAATATAAGCATTTTTCTTTATCTTGAATAATCTTTTAATAAAAATCTCAAATAGGTGAATTAAAATTTGAAGGTACTGTATATGAAGGTCAATATGAATATTGTCATCATATAGATGACCACGAAGTTCATCAAGGTGAGCAAAAATTACTTTATCTGAATTAATTCTAGTATTCATATTATGAGCCAGATTACAAGTGGAGCGTTAATTAACGCTGCCGCTCGAGAGTTAACTGTGCTATAAGTTTGGCCTTTTACCCTAGTTTTAAGAGTTAAAAGTAAACTGTTTTACTTTTGCAGTAGCCCAATGAGCGCAGTCAAACTTAAAATATCGCCTGCGAGTTTACGTAGGCCCCCATAGAAGTCATTGAGCAAAAAAAAGGGGATAAAAACAACCTATGCGCGTGCAAACCCGATTGCATATTCTAAAGTGCGTTAACTTGACATGGAAATATGAATATTTCACATTCCAATGTTCTTCACATAGGAAAATATGTTCTATGTATTCATAAATACACATTTCTATATATATTTGATTGTTTTGCGCACATATATATTAGATTTATACTTATACTATAAATATATAAATGATTATACTGTACATAGTTATAGGGATATACATATATATACAGTATATATATATATATATATATATTTTTTTTATTTTATTTCATAGAACATATTCTGCTTTATGAATCATATTGACATGCCAACTATTTACAGTAAATACACAGTATAGCACTTTATTTAATGTGAATATTGCATAAATATGCTTTTACATGTTTTCATCTGCTTAAAAATATGAAGGGCTCCAATGCTCCTATGCCCTTATATATATGTCTACATATATATGTATGTGTACATATGTATTTATGTGTTTATATGTGTATATATGTCTGTAAATTCATATGTACACATATAAATGCATAAATAAATATGAACACATATACATATATATATATATATCTTTAGACATGTATACAGTATGTATGTATCTCTATGTTAAAGCCCTTTGGCTGTCTTTTTTTCTTCTAACACCTGAGATCTTATATCTTTAAGCCTTTATAACTTTTGTGTGCAATTTTTTTTTAGAATAATTTTATTAGATGGTGTTATTATGAGTACTTTGTAATGTATTTTTCATGCATTTTGTGACACTTTTTAGTTTGACAAAACAGTTAACCTGATCTCTGAGGATGGAGTAAACATTCTAGAGTAAATCGTGATTGCGCTCAAGTGATCATGTTTACTTTTCAACTCGTAATACCAGCGATAAACCTGATGAGCACAAACACCTGCAATGAACCCTGTATCGCTTGTGCGCAAGGGTCAGCACTCCACTTGTAATCAGGCCCATAATTGGTATCAGATTCCCATTTGTAAGCCTTCCTCATTTATATAAACTATGTCTTGAGAAATTAAAAATACCTTTCTTCATTCTTTTAAATTTCTCTTAGCTTGCCCTCTATGGCCATGTGTTAGCAGCATGTTTTTCTATCGAACCCTGGTCTATCTAGTGCTAACAATTTGCTTTGTCAATCTTCCACTTCAGAAACCAAATCTGTTTGCTTTAATACCTTACCTTGAATCTGGCTCCTGCGTTGTTATATTGATCTTGATTCACTTGGCTCTGTTCATGTGATTGGTCCTGGGTCTATAAAAGAACACCTCCTGCCATCTTGCCTTGTCTAATTATTGTGGATGTTTGCTCACCATTAATCTAGCTATCATTTGTGGATTGCTTTCCTGTGTATCAACTTCAGCTTCTTTGTATTCTGTTAGCACTTCTCCAATCCCTGACTACAGCTTGTTTTTGGATCATGTAACTTTCTTCATGTTTT
This sequence comes from Bombina bombina, assembly GCF_027579735.1. Taxonomy (NCBI): domain Eukaryota; kingdom Metazoa; phylum Chordata; class Amphibia; order Anura; family Bombinatoridae; genus Bombina; species Bombina bombina. The sequence goes on along the minus strand of NC_069503.1, from coordinate 663,823,442 downwards.
AAAACTAGATGCTTGTGTTTCTGCTGCTAGCAGGGGGTGTCAATCAACGGGATTTGAATCAGCCAATAGGAATTAGAGCTGCTAAAATCCTATTGGCTGTTCAAATCAACCAATAGGATTTAAGCAGCTCTAATTTTATTGAATGATGAATCATCCAACAGCCAATAGGATTTTAGCAGCTCTAATTCCTATCCTACTGGCTGATTTAATTTTTTCAGCCAATAGGAATACAAGGGACACCATTTTGAAATGACTCTCTTGCATTGAAGATTCAGTGTACAGCGGCGACTGTATGAAGAGGATGCTCCGCACTGGATCTCTTCAGGATGGACCCGCTCCGCGCCCCCGGGATCAAGATAGAAGCTGCCGTCTGGATGAAGATAGAAGAGGCAAAATGGATAAAGACATCTCGTCACCTGGATGAGGACATTGCCGGCTGGATGAAGATAGAAGAGGCCGTCTGGATGAAGACTTCTCGCCGCCTGAATGAAGATTGTTCAAGCGGGACTTCAAAAACTGTAAGTGGATCATCGGGGGTTAGTGTAGGGTTTTTTAAGGGTTTTTTGGGTGGATTTTTTTTTTAGATTAGGGTTTGGGCAGCAAAATAGCTAAATGCCCTTTTACGGGAAATGCCCATACAAATGCCCTTTTCATTTTTAGAATTAGGTTTTTTATTTTGGGGAGTTGGTTAGGTGGTGGGTTTTACTGTTTGTGGGATATTTGTATTTTTTTTCAGGGAAAAAGGCCCTTTTAAGGGCTATTGGTAGTTTATTGTAGGTTAGGGTTTTTTTTTATTTTGGGTGGGCTTTTTTTATTTTTATAGGGCTATTAGATTAGGTGTAATTCTTTTTTAGTTTGGATAATTTTGTTTGCTATTTTTCGTAATTTAATGTTTGTTATTTTTTTGTAATTTAGTCTTTTTTTATTTTTTGTAATTAGATAGTTTGTAATTTTTAGAGTAGTGTTAGGATTTTTTTAATGTGCAGTTTAGTTTTATTTAATTGGCAGTTTAATTTTAGTTTAATAATGATATTAGTTTAATTGTTAGTTTAAACTTAGTTCTTGACAGGAAAGTTTTAATTTAATTTAAAATAGGGAAATTGTAATTGTAATATAAAGTTTATTGTGATGTGGGGGGTTTTCGGTTTAGGGGTTATTAGTTTACTTTAGTATATTTGGTTGTGGGGGGCTTGCAGTTTAGGGGTTAATAACTTTAGTATAGTGGCGGCAATGTCAGGGAGCGGCTTAATAGGGGTTACATTTTTTTATTAGTGTCGGCGATGTCGGGAGCGGCAGATTAGGGGTTAATAACTTTAATATAGTGTTTGCGATGTGGGATGGCCTTGGTTTAGGGGTTAATAGGTAGTTTATGGGTGTTTAGTGTACTTTGTAACGCTTTAATTATGAGTTTTATGTTACAGTTTTGTAGCGTAAAACTCATAACTACTGCTTTTAGATTGCGGAACGGATCTTGTCAGTATAGGCTGCAACGCAAGCTTTTTAGCCTGACCGCAAAACTCGTAATGGCTGCGCTATGGAAGTCCCATGAAAAAATGTAATTTTTACGTGTGTGGGACTGACGTTGCAGTACAGGCTAAAAGGCTTGCGATACAGCTATACCGACAAGACTTGTAATGGCTGCGGTGCTGTTTTAATGCTGAAATGGCCATTTTTTTCAGCGTTAAAACACAAACGCACAACTTGTAATCTAGGTGTATGTCAATACAGGTTAGTTTATATTTTCAAGCTTCAAAGTTATTAATCCTATTATTCATTTGTAATTATTTTGTAAGCAAAATAAGCATTATTTGTGTTTCAGAGACGTTTTCTTGTTTTTTGATATGACTACTGTTACTTTTAGTAAGAAGAACCTGTAAAAATAAAAAAATAATAATAAAAAATCGTGAAGTCATGGTGTCCTGCAAATGTACACCGGCAGCTAATAAAACAGAAATATGAGGCATAAGAGCTCTCAAAAAAATGTGAGAGGAACTTCATATCCATGTTATGCAAGTCTTGAATTTCAAGGAGGATGGATGGGCAAGAAGGCTCTTATTTATTTATTTTTTGTGCTAACAAAATATATGTGCATTTTGCAATTTTTTTTATAAATGGGAAGGGTATATATAATCATTAAAATGACACTAAATGTTAAACAATTTAAATATAAACTAAAATTATATAACAAAATGCAAACCATAGTGGTCCAGTTTTAACTCATTAGGAATTGCAATGTTTTCCCTGTTGTATTCCAGTCCACTTATTAAACATTAACGCCTAGATTACGAGTTTTGTCGGTAAAGACCCGCGGTGCTAACGAGCCTTTTTTTTCCAGCGCACTATTAAGACAACGCTGGTATTACGAGTTGTCTGAATGGCTGCGTTAGCCTCAGAAAAGGGAGCGTTGAGCCAAATTTAGCTCCACTTCAACTCTCAATACCAGCGTTGCCTATGGTAGCTGTAAGCTGGAAAAACGTGCTTGTGCACAATTTCCCCATAGGAAACAATGGGGCTGAACTGGCTGTAAAAAAACCTAACACCTGCAAAAAAGCAGCGTTCAGCTCCTAACGCAGCCCCATTGTTTCCTATGGGGTAACACTTTCTAAGTCTACACCTAACACCCTAACATGAACCCCGAGTCTAAACACCCCTAACCTTACACTTATTAACCCCTAATCTGCCGCCCCCGCTATCGCTGACACCTGTATTATACTATTAACCCCTAATCTGCCGCTCCTGACACTGCCATAACCTACATTATAGCTATGAACCCCTAATCTGCTGCCCCCAACATTGCCAAAACCTATATTATATTTATTAACCCCTAATCTGTCCCCCTCAAACGTCGCCACCACATACCAACACTTATTAACCCCTAATCTGCTGACCGGACATCGCCACCACTATAATAAATGTATTAACCCCTAAACCGCCACACTCCTGCCTTGCAAACACTATAATACATTTTATTAACCCCTAATCTGCCCTCCCTAACATCGCCACCACCTACCTACAATTATTAACCCCTAATCTCCCACCCCCAACGTCGCCGCTACTATAATAAAGTTATTAACCCCTATACCTAAGTCTAACCCTAACCTTAACACCCCCCTAAGTTAAATATAATTTAAATAAAACTAACTAAAATTACTATCATTAAATAAATTAATCCTATTTAAAACTACATACTTATAAAATAAACCCTAATATAGCTACAATATAACTATTAGTTACATTGTAGCTATTTTAGGGTTTATATTTATTTTACAGGCAACTTTGTATTTATTTTAACTAGGTACAATAGCTATTAAATAGTTAATAACTATTTAATAGCTACCTAGTTAAAATAATTACAAAATTACCTGTAAAATAAATCCTAACCTAAGTTACAAATATACCTAACACTACACTATCAATAAATTAATTAAATACATTAAATACAATTATCTAAACTAAAATACAATTAAATAAACTAATCTATAGTACAAAAACAAACAAACGCTAAATTACAAAAAATAAAAAAATATTAAAAGAATTTTAAACTAATTACACCTAATCCAAGCCCCCTAATAAAATAAAAAAGCCCCCCAAAATAAAAAAGCCCTACCCTATATTAAATTACAAAGTAATCAGCTCTTTTACCAGCCCTTAAAAGGGCTTTTTGCGGGGCATTGCCCCAAAGTAATCAGCTCTTTTACCTGTAAAAAAAAATACAATCCCCCCCCAACATTAGAACCCACCACCCACACACCCCTACTCTAAAACCCACCCGATTCCCCCTTAAAAATACCTATCACTACCCCCCCTGAAGATCACCCTACCTTGAGCCGTGTTCAGCCAGCTGGCCACCGATGGAACAGAAGAGGACATCCGGACCGGCAGAAGTCTTCATCCTATCCGAGCAGAAGAGGACATCCAGACCGGCAGACATCTTCATCCAGATGGCATCTTCTATTTTCATCCTTCCGGAGCGGAGCAATCTTCTATCCAGCCGACGCGGAGCCATCATCTTCTTCTGACGGATTAATAATTACATTGTAGCTATTTTAGGGTTTATATTTATTTTACAGGTAACTTGGTATTTATTTTAACTAGGAACAATAGCTATTTAATAGTTAATAACTATTTAATAGCTACCTTGTTAAAATAATTACCAATTTACCTGTAAAATAAATCCTAACCTAAGTTACAAATACACCTACACTATCAATAAATTAAATAAACTACAAATATCTAAACTAAAATACAATTAAATACACTAAACTAAATTACAAAAAAAACAAACACTAAATTACAAAAAATAAAAAAAGATTACAAGAATTTTAAGCTAATTACACCTATTCTAAGCCCTCTAATAAAATAACAAAGCCCCCCAAAATAAAAATATGTTCCTACCCAAATCTAAATTACAAAAGTTAACAGCTCTATTACCAGCCCTAAAAAAGGGCTTTTTGCGGGGCATGCCCTAAAGTAATCAGCTCTTTTGCCTGTAAAAAAAACACAATACCACCCCCCAACATTACAACCCACCACCTACATACCCCTACTCTAAACCCACCCAAACCCCCCTTAAAAAAACCTAACACTAAGCCCCAGAAGATCTCCCTACCTTGAGTCGTCTTCACCCAGCCGGGCCGAACTCTTCATCCAATCCGGGCATTGTCTTCATCCAAGCGGCAAAGAAGAAGTCTTCCATCCCAGCGATGTCTTCATCCAAGCGGCAAAGAAGACGTCCTCCATCGGGGCGAAGTTTTCCTCCAAGCGGCATCTTCAATCTTCTTTCTTTGGACCTCCGACGCGGAACATCCAGCTGGCCCGACGACTGAAAGACGAATGAAGTTTCCTTTAAATGATGTCATCCAAGATGGCGTCCCTCGAATTCCGATTGGCTGATAGGATTCTGATAGGATTAAATCAACCAATCAGATTTTTCCTACCTTAATTCTGATTGGCTGATAGAATCCGATCGGAACAGCCAATAGAATGCAAGCTCAATCTGATTGGCTGATTGGATCTGATCAGCACATCCACATTTTTTAAGTCAGTGGACTGAAATAACTTTTTACATTTTTCTAGTAATCATCTCAATAGTTGGAAAGTCAATATTCCACATAGTCAATTTTGCAGAATTAGACGTAATTGTAGTTCCATAGAAACTTTTGATGAACAATCAGAGATATTAAGGATTAGATTTAGAGAAAAGGGTTACCCATTGGACCTTATTGAATCTGGCTATAATAAAGCAAGATTGTTAGATAGAAAAGATCTCCTGATCTCTGGAAGAAATTCTAAAAAAGAAAAAAAGGCCAGTCAGAACCCAGTATAATTCTAATCAGAAAGCAGTCAGTAGAGTCCTAAAAAAACATTGGCCTATATTACTTAAATACCCATTTTTAAATAAAACATTAACTTCACAACCCAAGATTATCTATAGAAGAGCCCCGACTCTAAAACAAAAACTAGCTCCCAGCAAGGTGGTGATGACTAAGAAACTTCTGAAGCCACAGAAAAATAAATTTAAAAATCCAAACAATAATGGCACTTTTAGATGTGGTAATAGACGTAACATGTGTAAATTTATTACACATGGCTCGACCTCTATTATCTCACACACAACAGGTGAACAACATCATATTTTGGAACACCTGTCATGTAACTCCAGTCATGTGATATATGCCCTCACATGTTGATGTGGGATTCAATATCTTGGACGTACATGTAGGAAGGTCAGAACAAGATGGGGTGAGCACATGAGGAATGTTTTAAAAAAAATCTTCCAAACACAGTGTCTCAAGACATTGTTGCCCCTATCACAGCTTAGGGAAATGTCACTTTAGGTTTACCCCTATAGAAAGTGTCCCCAGCAGTTCAAGTAATAATAGGTTCACACAACTTAGACAAAGGGAGACCTATTGGATATTTAAATTTCAAACTATTTTTCCAATGGGGCTGAATAAAGTTTTAGATTATGCCTTTGTTTAATGAATGTGGCCATATTATCATCCAGCTAATAGCAATATGGAGTTAAGGAATTATTATTACATGTTATGTACATGAATATTGGTCACACTGGTCCATGCATGTGTATTTATAGACATTAATGTTTCCATATATGTTGATTGTAGACCATTATGTAAACTGCAGTTTGCATATTTCACCCTTGCTGCACTCACTCATTTGAAGCAAGCTAATTTACTATTATTCACTTTGTCATATTAATTCATGTATCGTCCACATCACATTTTCACGTCACTTGCTTGCTTCTCTCAACATTTTCCCTTATCAGAGACAGTAATTTTCTTTATATCATACTGATTTGCTCCGATAATTTTTAGGTTAAGCCCTTTTAATACCTCACATTATATCGAGTTCCATACACTATTATTAATAAAATTATTTTATTGGCACATATCATGGTCACCTCTCAACCACTATATAGTATATAGAGTTGTTGTGTAGATCATGGCATTTCAGTTTTTATATACTTTACACACTTTTCACATTAGGTATGTATACACTCATACCATCAGTAGTTTAAATGTCACATCATTGTTCATTTACACATTGTAATCATCATTAATATGTATTTGATTAGGCACTTACTTTATTTTATTATATTATAATTATACACTAATGTCACTTATGAAATTTACAGGGTTTTACTTATCAGTATTATCCCTACATGTATAGGACTTTAACATGGTCACTTATTTATGAAATGTCTAGGTCCCGTAACAGACTACTTCATGTGTACATACACAGTTAGATACTGCTATTTGGTAATATCCCAGGGCTTTTTAGTCAGATCACTATAACAATTGCTGATAATACCTTACTCTAAGCACTGTGGAGACCGCACATCATGCTTATTTGATCTATAACCTGTTGGGCACATAGCGGCCACTAACGATAGTGATAGGTTAGATGATGCGCCCATATATAGTAAGATACCGCCAATGGGTAATATACAAGGGGCCCCTTTAGTTAGGTACATATCAAATCGTCATAGTCTTTGTTATCATTGTTACGATCACACAGTATACTGGTTAAAGCGATGACCAGCTGAATTTGTTGCGGCGGATAGTAACATAATGGTTGCTAACAACAGTATGGGGGCCATTTGGTATCTATGCCACGTAATCCATGTCAGCACCAATAGGGAAAGCCTTGATCACACATGCTCCCTTGCCCGTTAGCAATTGGTTGATCATGGGGTGTTGTCCGCTTGCCTGAATGTAATTGGATGGCGAGTCACACTAACTGCGGTTTATAGGATTGGCTAATTGAGCCATCTATCACCAGCACATATGATTGACAGTTAAATTCACCTATTAGCAGCCTCTAATCACGAAGGAAAGGAATCTTTACAAATTATAAGTATAAACACTATCAACATTATTTCTAAAGGAGCAAAGTATAGGGTTTGACACAATTGTTGAAAAAATATTCTATATACTTGTTTTGAATATATCTAAGGTTTAAACAACACTGCAGCAAGGGGGTGTTTGCAAATGAAGGGTTGTGATTGGTTGTACCATAGGTTTTGAGAGGGGTGTGTTTAGGGGTTTGTTTAGTAGCGTAGCCCTATATAAGGACCAAATGTACTGATGTGAAACATGCCTGATGAAACAGTTTTTACTGAGAAACGCGTTGCATTGTTTCTCTTTTTATTTGGCACTATAAGAAGTTGTGTATTTTACAATTTTTAAATAAATTTGTTTTTATTTTACCAACTTTTAAGTGTCTATCATATCTTGGTGCTACACTACTAATAGGGTGAGATCCCCTATTCCTACCATCCTGCCTGTACACCTTCTTTGGTCTACAACCTGGACCAGTTGATCCCCTGCACCCTGGAGTTGCCTGTTGGGGCCTTGATCAGCTAGCTGGACTGCTGTAGAAATCCAGTCTGCTCCTATAGGCATAATTGATTGCCTTTTCTACAAGTGAGTACCATGTGCATATCTCTTATTGGTAACCCTTGAGATTCCTCATTGATCTGCACCATTGGCGCCTCTATCTATTCTATCTTTATTAATTGTATTTTAGTTTAGATATTTGTAGTTTATTTAATTTATTGATAATGTAGGTGTATTTGTAACTTAGGTTAGGATTTATTTTACAGGTAAATTGGTAATTATTTTAACAAGGTAGCTATTAAATAGTTATTAACTATTTAATAGCTATTGTACCTAGTTAAAATAAATACCAAGTTACCTGTAAAATAAATATAAACCCTAAAATAGCTACAATGTAATTATTAATTACATTGTAGCTATCTTAGGGTTTATTTTATAGGTAAGAATTTAGATTTAAATAGGAATATTTAATTAATAATATTAATATTAATTAGATTTATTTTAATAAGAATTTAGTTAGGGGTGTTAGAGTTAGATAGGGTTATTATACTTAATATATATATATAATATAATAACTATATTAACCCTAATATAATTAGGGTTAATATAGTTAATATATATAATATAATAACTATATTAACTTTATTAAACCTAATATCATTAGGGTTAATATAGTTAATATAGGTGGCAGCGGTGTAGGGGGATTAGATTAGGGGTTAATGTATTTAATATAGGTTGCGGCGATGTAGGGGGATTAGATTAGGGGGTAATACATTTATTATAGGTGGTGGCGGTGTAGGGGGATTAAGATTAGAGGCAAAAGAGCTGATTACTTTGTGACAAAGCCCAGCAAAAAGCCCTTTTAAGGGCTGGTAAAAGAGCTGATTACTTTAGGGCAATGGCCCGCATAAAGCCCTTTTAAGGGCTGGCAATAGAGCTGTTTACTTTGGGGCAATGCCACGCAAAAAGCCCTTTTCATGGCTATTTGTAGGGTTAGACTTAGGTTTAGTGGTAGGGATATTTTAGTATTTTAGGGGTTAATTAATTTAATATAGGTGGCGGCGGTGTAGGGGGATTAGATTAGGGGTTAATACATTTAATATAGGTGGCGGTGGTGTAGGGGGATTAGATTAGGGGTTAATACATTTAATATAGCTTGCGGCGGTGTAGGGGGATTAGATTAGGGGTTAATACATTTAATATAGCTGGCAGCGGTGTAAGGGGATTAGATTAAGGGTTAATGTTTTTAATAAAGCTGACGACGGTGTAGGGGAATTAAATTAGGGGTTAATAATTTTAATATAGCTGGTGGCGGGGTAGGGGGATTAGATTAGGGGTTAATAATTTGAATATAGCTGGCGGCGGGGTAGGAGCTCACATTAGGGGTTAGGTAATGTAGGTGGTGGCGGTGTAAAGGGCTCACATTAGGGGGTAGGTAATGTAGATGGCGGCGGTGTAAGGAGCTCACATTAGGGGTTAGGTAATGTAGGTGGCGGCGGTGTAAGGGGCTCACATTAGGGGGTAGGTAATGTAGATGGCGGCGGTGTAAGGGGCTCACATTAGGGGGTAGGTGTGGTAGATGGCGGCGGTGTAAGGGGCTCACATTAAGGGTAGGTAATGTAGATGGCGGCGGTGTAGGGGGCTCACATTAGGGGGTTATACATTTAATGTAGGTGGTGGCGGGGTCCGGGAGCGGCGGTTTAGGGGTTAAATACTTTATTAGGGATTGCGGCGGGGGATTGCGGTTGACAGGTAGATAGACATTGCGCATGCGTTAGGTGTTAGGTTTTATTTAGCAGCTAGTTTAGGGAGTAATGGGGCTCCAATAGACAGCGTAAGGCGTACTACGCCTGCAATTTGTGGCGAGGTGAAAATGGAGTAGGATTTCTCAATTTTCGCCAGGTAAGTCCTTACGCTGTATATTGGATACCAAACTGCGCTGGTTTGGTATACCTGTCTATGGGCCAAAAAACTACGGCCGAAGGCAGAAATATACGAGCGTAACTTCTATGTTACTTCATATATGTGATACCAAACCAGCCCAAAATTTGGCGTCGCAGGCTTTTGCAGGCGACGCTGCATATCGGATAAAGGCCTTTATCGTTTGTGCGGAACTGTTAACAAGTCACTCACAATCTGACCCTAAATAATATTTTTTATAATTATAAAAGAGTGCATGTTTATTAAAATACATATAAAAAATAGTTTAAGTTAAAAATATAATTTCAACTTTGTTTAACTTTTTTGATATCCTGTCTTGGTTAGTAATATGTCAACTGAATATGAGCAAAAGCCTTTGGCAAAATCTTGCTTGAAACATGTTTTATGAAAGCTAAGAATACCTGTACTGCTGTTGAATTCTCTCCATGCTAAGGGGCATATTTAACAATGTGCGAGCGGACATAAGACAAAGTAGCGTATCATCAAGAAAGGGGGTGTGGGAATATAATATTATATTCCCACACCCCCTTTCTTGTTGAACAGTATTGTCGTGCGATATTAAACGATATTGGATTGATCTCACAAACCAAGGTTTAATCCAATAAGGGAGAGTTTGCCCCCTAGTGGTGCCATTGCTTTTTATTTCATTTTGAAAGTAGCGTATCATGTCCGCTGCACATCGATAAATGCAGACAACATACGCTGTTGGCATTTATCATTGCAACAGCAGTTCTTGTAAACTGCTAGTGCAATTTCCGCCCCCTACAGATTTGCAGCCAATCGGCCACTAGCAGGGGGTGTCAATCAACCCGATCATATTCGTTTACGATCGTATCGTATCGTAAGAAGCTATTTATTTAAGAGCCACTAAAATAAAAATAAATTATCCTGATTCTGAAAGAGCATGCAATAAAAAAATTAAGAAAAAAAAAAACCTTTCCAATATTCTTCTATTACCAAATTGTCTTTCTGAGGCACTAGTTTTTACTGAGCACGTGCAAGAGTTCACAGTGTATGCATATATGAGTCTGATTGCTGATAGCTGTCACATGATACAGGGGCAGGGTAAAGACATAATATATTGAATGTTGTGCACTCCGCAAAGAATGCATGCATAATAAATATAATCTGGGGATTCTAAACAGAAACTGGTTACCATTAAAAATAATACAGCACTTGTGTTCAGAATGTAACATAACTGAAGCATTCATAAGTGAAATGGCAAAATGTAAACAATACCCTATAAAGATACATATACTAAAATTGCACATCCTGGATGAACCTGTTGATATCTGAGGAACAATATCATAGGAGCTGTGTAGATGCAGTGAAGCTGGTAAAAAAAAAAACAGTAGTGCCTTCAACAAAGATTTTTTTAAGTGAAAATTCATAATCAAAGTTCTCCAATGGAATTTAAATAATCTTTTTTTAAAAAAAATCATACATCCTATCCTATAATGCTATAAGAATTCTGCACATTTTAGCTTTTGGTTACATATTGACTTCAGATAGAAGTTGCATCCCCACCAACAATTTTAGAACTTGTGTCCATTTAAATGTAAGCCAATTTACTGATTATTGGGTAGGTCCTTAGCAGGGCCACCATCAGGGGGTGACAGGGGTGACTCCTGTCAGGGGCCCAATGGGCCAGGGGGGCCCCATGAGGTAAGAACTAAACATTACATTACATTACAACATTTTGGCAGCCACCACCAGTGGGTACTACAGCAGAGTGCTAATTGAGCATGGGAATTGTTATTACAAGGAGTAAAGTATTAGCATTTGAGAGGATTTCTGAGTGTGCACTAAACCACTATGCACATACACATTGTCTGTTCCTTTTTAGGACATTTTGACCTTACTACTGATTATTCACATCTTTCTACAGACTTTGAGACTAACAAGACCTTTCTGGAAGTCACCAATCCACCATTTAACCTTTAAATTATTGTTTAGGCAGTTCAGGGCCCTTCCTTTCAGCCACTGCATGCTGTTGTCATCATTTAGTTGGCATCTTCCTTTGCAAAAATATAATCAGAACTCCATATTTTGTTTTCTAAATCTCATTTTTTCGCAAAACTGTAATTTACCTCATTACTTGTCAGGTCAATGTAAACAAGTGCTGAGTGTCTGTGTCTGAGTGTGTTTCTTTGCGTGTCTGCTAGAGTGTCTACAGTATATGTGAATCCTTATGTGTGAGTGTGTATTTCAGTGTATGAGTGTGTGTGTGTGTATATATGTTACTAAGAATAAAGTGCATATACGTTTTAGTCACTTGGTCAAAAATTGCACATGTCAAAAGGGGGCCCTGATCAATGGTTAAGTCAGGGGCCCCAAAATTTCTAGTGGCGGCCCTGGTCCTTAGTTACAGGTATGAGATTGGGATTAATGTAATTCCTGTATGAGTGTTTAATTAAAGGCTTTTACACTTTTCATAAGAAGATGAGCTATGGGTTATGACATTAGAATGTTATTGGATACTTGAAAAACCCTTTGAATGGATTGATTAAAGATAAGTACAATTTAAGATGAACATGTACATTCTGCTGGTTTCTTTATAACAATAGCTGTTAATTCTAATGTGTATGTAGTTTTTTGTTTTTTTTAAACACCCAGTCTCAGATGTACCTGCTATAAGAACACTGCTTTCACACACACACACATATATATATATATATATATATATATATATATATATATATATATATATATATATATATATATATATATATATATATATAAAAATGCACTAAGCATGTACTAAGCAAAACAGAGCCTGCTTTGGAACCATTGAGATAAGAGCATAGAGCATATTTAATGCAAGTTAAAGTGAATGTAAATTCAGATGAATCAGTGCCCGGTTTTTAATAATCCTATAAAAAACAAGGGTACTTTAATTCATCAAAACTTACATTTCACTCGTTTTCTTCAAAAATGTACCTTTTAATTCTGACAGCTGCTGCAGCTCTTCCTCCGCCTGTCACAAGCCCTCTTTGTGGGTCCAAAATGATGAATCCGTCTTCCTCCAATCACGGCATTGCCTCAGGCCATGTATCCCCGGGGGTGAAGCCGTGATTGGAGGAAGCCGGATTCATCATTTCTGACGTATGAAGAGGCATCCGACAGCCGGGGAAATCGCTGGAACGGCTGTGAAGATTAAAAGGTAAGTATTTGAAGAAAACGAGTGAGATGTAAATTTTGATGAATTAAAGTGCCCTTAATTTTAATAGGATTATTAAAAACCAGGCACTGATTCGTCTGAATTTACATTCACTTTATGAAGCAACAGTTGTATGATCACTGCTTTTTAACCTCTGATAAATCACCCAAACTGAGTAAGTAAAAAGTCCTCTGAACAATCCAGCAAGAACAGGGGCCAAAACTTATATGTTGTCCCCTTCCCGCTCAATGTGAAGACGGGCAGACAGGTTCCAAAGAAAACATTATCTGTGAGTGTGTATTTGTGTAAAATGTGCTTAAAATCTCAGTAAGATAATTTTATGTTTAAAAATTTTTTACCAAGTAATGGCAAAGACACATTCAATAATAAAAAAAAAAAAAATCAAATGCTACTTTTTTAGTTCAATAATCTTTGATTACATGTAGTAAAAATTATTTTTCATTATTTTTTCCACAGGATCTGTAGCATGTATTTCTCCTCTTTAGTTCTTAAGCCTGTAATTGATATAACATTTTTCCCCATCTGTGTCTCTAAAAATTGTTATAATACAATTAGTCAATTGATATTTGAATGTACCCAAATCAGTCTCAGTTTAAGTTATGGTGAGTAAAAAGTTGAAGGGAATAAAAATTACTGTCAATAAAATAATATGAATTAGCCCATTGTTTAACACATCTTTACATCTAAACAAACCAGATGTTTTTTAAACTTAAAAAAGCCCAAGTTAATAGTTTCCACAGGAGCAATGGGTTCTGAGAAAGGGTATGCAAATTAGCTTTACAAGGCCTCACCTCTTTGTTTCTAAAATCTATTTTAAATACAGACTCCCTTGTGCCAATATAATTCTGATCAAGACAACTTTTAAGCACAAGATTGTTGTAAATATAAAGTACCAGAGAACCACATGTGGACAGCTGTTTTGTTAGAACTCATTATAAAATTATGTTTCAAATTGCTGCCTAAAGAAGCTGGTAACTTGTACTCAAAAAATCACCATGTGCTACACATACTACAAAACAATCTATTCTGTATCATATTTGAAGGTCAAATATATAAGATATAATTTCTCTAAATATAAATTTTCATGTAAACAAATAAATAAATAACCTAATGCATTATACCATTTTAGTATTGCACCAATGCTTTCCAGTAACTATAGGATTAAACCCTTAGGGCTCTATTTATCAAGGTCTGGCGGACCTGATCCGACACTGCGGATCAGGTCTGCCAGACCTCGCTGTATTCAGCATTGCACCAGCAGCTCACAAGAGCTGCTGGTGCAACACTGCCCCCTGCAGATTCGCTGCCAAACGGCCGCCAGCAGGGGGTGTCAATCAACCCGATCGTACTCGATCGGGTTGATTTCCGGCGATGTGTGTCCGCCTGCTCAGAGCAGACGGACAGGTTATCGAGCAGCGGTCTTTGTGACCGTTGCTTCCTAACTGCTGTTTCTGGCAAGTCTGAAGACTCGCCAGAAACACGGCCCTTCAAGCTCCGTATGGAGCTTGAAAAATATGGGCCATAGTGACCACAGCACTTTTCAATTTTCTTACCGTTTGGGACCAGGGCTATTTTTACATTTCTGCAGTGTTTGTGTTTAGCTGTAATTTTCCTCTTTCTCATTTACTGTACCCACACATATTATTATATACCGTTTGTCTCGACAGTAAATGGACTTTCTAAAGATACCATTATTTTCATCATATCTTATAATTTACTATATCAAAATATAAAATATGATGACAAAATGTAAAAAAAACACACACTTTTTCTAAATTTGACCCCCAAAATCTGTTACACATCTACAACCACCAAAAACACCCATGCTAAATAGTTTCTAAATTTTGTCCTGAGTTTATAAACACCCAATGTTTACATGTTCTATGCTTTTTTGCAAGTTATAGGGCAATAAGTACAAGTAGCACTTTGCTATTTCCAAACCATTTTTTTTTTTTTTAAATTAGCGATAGTTACATTGTAACACTGATATCTGTCAGGAATGCGTAATAACCTTTCACATGAATATATTTCTTTAGTAGACAACCCAAAGTATTGAACTAGGCCCATTTTGGTATACTTCATGACACCATGACAATGCGATCAAATAAAAAAATTGTTAACTTTTTCACAAACTTTAGGTTTCCCACTGAAGTTATTTACAAACAGCTTGTGCAATTATGGTACAAATTATTGCTTCTCAGGGATCCCCTTTGTTCAGAAATAGCAGACATATATTGCTTTGGCGTTGCCTTTTGGTAATGCCGCTGCACACCACACATTGTATTATGCCCAGCAGTGAAGGGGTTAAATTAGGTAGCTTGCAGGGTTAATTTTAGCTTTAGTGTACAGATCAACCTCCCACCTGACACATACAACCCCCTGATCTCTACCTGACCCCTCTCTTCCTTCCCCCACCTCTTCCTTCCCCCACCTCACAATTGTCATTGCCATCTTAATTAATGGCAGAAAGTCTGCCAGTACTAAAATAAAAGGCTTTTTTTTTATATAGAATTTGTTTATATATATATATATATATATATATATATATATATATATATATATATGTGTGTGTGTGTAAATATATATATATATATACACAAAAAAGAGAAAGTCCGCTAAGCACCATAAGTTAAAAGTAAAAAGAACTTTATTACATCACAATTAAAATTAGATACATAGAGAGAAGGGATAATCCCCTGCTGAACAGACTAACATGTTTCGGCTAGGATAGCCGTACTCATAGTCCTTAAAATCTTTAAAAACTGACAATGCTTTGTACCCAGTGCTCCAATCTCATTGGTGGGTCATTAATTAGAATTTAAAGACAAAGGGGATAGAGCATGCTGTGTAATACCTTTACAATAATCAAATTGCATATCCCATAAACCAATAAAAAATGTCTTAGTTTAACTATAACACTTATTACACTCAAACTAATGCTCTTATTAAGACTATTGTATATATATATATATATATATATATATATATGTATAGGGAAAATACAAGAAAGGCCAATGGTAAAATTTGGATAATATAAATTAGATATATATCTGACTTTATGCAACAATTATTTAGAGCAATTATTTAAATTAAGATGCGAAATCAGCACTAAAGATAGAAGCAAATATAAAAGGTTAGGTAGTTAAAGCATATATATATCATTAATACAAGATAGAAATATCAATACACATGCATAAATAAATATAACCATAATTGCAAATGTAATTGTTGATATAAACAGGGAATACCACCATTTATGTCCAGTGATTGATAAAATCATATTCGGAATTTAGGCCCAGAGGTCTTTTAGTCTGGAGCCTAAAGATCCAATACATTTCTTGCCTAGATAGAATCTTGAAATGGTCCCCCCCTCTTTTTTGGGGTAGTACTTTTTCTATTATCATCCATTTCAGAGAGCGACAATCCTTATCATGTCGCTGAACGAAATGGGAGACCAAAGGTGTACCACTTTTGCCCACTCGTATGGTAGACAAGTGTTCTCGAATCCTAAATCTGACATCCCTGGTGGTCAAACCTATGTACTGCAGTTCACAATCTGAGCACCAGAGGAGGTAGATACAATAAGATGATCTGCAATTCAAACAGGATTCAATATCAAATGTTTCTCCAGTTACTGTTGAAGAGAAAGAGGTCCCTACTTGGACATATTCACTGGTTTTGCACTGTGAATAGCCACACTTGAAAGTACCCCTATGCCTGAGCCAGGAGGACGTTGATGAGGTTACTGGGATTAGTTTCTTAAGCATGGACGGAGATACTGAATTCCCAATGGTCCTGTTTCTCCTATAGGAGAACCTACATCAATTCTTAGCAATCCCTGCAAGGGCATCATTTGCTACTAGTAGGCGGAAATGATTTTTGACTATGTCACAGATTTCCCCATACTGGGCAGAATAGTCCGTGACAAAGGTTAATGTGTTACTTTGTTCTCTCTTGGGGGGGACCCTATCTCTTAGCAGTTGTTCCCTAGATAGGGAATTCACTTCGTATCTAGCCCTTTTAATTACCTTTTTATTGTAACCTCTCTGTAGTAGGCGTAATTCCAAATCATCTCCATGCTTCTCATAGCTAAGGGGCAAGGTGCAGTTACGTTTCAACCTTACAAATTGCCCCTTAGCAACAGAGTATGGCATTTGCCTTGTATGACAGCTGCTAGCATGTAGGAGACTGTTTCCTGATATCGGTTTTCTGTAGACTTCTGAGGTGACTCTACCTGTTGGCCAACTTTTGAATTCCAAGTCCAAATAGTGCACCATGGTTTTATTATATTCAAATGTAAAATGCAGGTTCACATCATTAGTCCCCAGAAAGTCCACAAAACATCTCACCTGCTCATTGTCACCCCGCCAGACGAACAGCAAGTCATCTATATAGCGGAGGTATAACATAATGGCAGGCCTGAAGGGGTTCCCATCTGCAAAGATTCTGGACCGCTCCCACCAACCCATGAATAGGTTGGCGTAAGTGGGCGCAAATTTGGCACCCATGGCGGTCCCGCATCTTTGCAGATAGAATTCCCCCTCAAACTGAAAATAGTTATGTGACAAGAGAAAATTTGTCACCTCCAAGACAAATGCCCTGAATGGCTCACTGTGCGTGGTCCCAATCTCCAAGAAGTAAGCCACTGCTTTTAGGCCCCAAACATGGGGTATGGAGGAGTAAAGTGAGACCACATCCACAGTGAGCCAGCCGCAATCCGGTAACCACCTCAGGTTCTCTACCTTGTTCAGCACCTGTTTAGAGTCCCTAGTGTAACTGGGAAGGGCCTTAACCAAGGGCTGCAATATACCATCCAGCCACTCGGAAAGGTGTTCCAACATTGAACCAATACCATTGACTATAGGTCTTCCCTTTACATTATCTAGGGTCTTGTGCACCTTCGGTAGATGGTGAAATAGAGGGATCACTGGATGTTCAACATATAAATACTTGGATGTTTCCAAATCAATTAGACCATCCTCTACTGCTCCATCCAGAAGGTGCAATAGCTCAAGTTGGAATTTATTCGTAGGGTTTTGTTTGAGGTGTTCATAGTTGTCTTTGTCTTCCAATTGTCTCAGGGCCTCTCTGATGTAGTCTGTCCTGTCCATCACTACCACTGAGCCCCCCTTATCTGCCTGTTTGATCACTAGTTTATCGTTCTGTTCAAGTGATTTGAGGGCCAATTCCTTCCGGGTTAGATTCTTGGTGCCCGTCATCCCAGTTAAGGACAATTGTCTCAAGTCAGTTTCTACTCGTTTATAGAAAGTTTCAATGACGTTGCCTCTGCTCTGTATTGGGTAGAAGGTAGAGGGGTTACGATATCTTTTGATAGTATTATTATTTACCGCATCAGCTGATGTAAGTCCCTCTCTCTCCAACTCACCCAGAGCAATCAGGTCACATGTCTCCATAAAACTTAATTCATTGGACAAGGCATTGTGGGCATACTGTTCACATGTTGTTAATGTCTGTTCCTGGTTAGTATCCCCAAAGTGTTTCCGCAAAGTGATATTGCGAACAAATTTGTTGAGATCCAACATGGTTTTTAAACAAGTTAAAATTCACAGTTGGGACAAAACCCAGGCCATACAATAATACTCTATTCTCATCAATGGTCAGAATATGGCTGGACAAGTTTAGGACGGTACATACTTGGACGGGGCTCGGGTCTGTCTTAGCGGGTATCTTCCTTGCTGGGGTATCTGTGTGTTTGTGCCCCCCCATCCCTCTGATGTTGGCCTATCCGAAAAACCTGTTCCAGCTGCGCTAATTCATCATCTCTTTGTTGGCCACTATTTATAGCCTGCTGTGTAGAAGGGTAGGAGTAATTATTGGCCCCATATTGTGTAGATGGATAGGAATAGTTGCTAGTACTTTGTTGTGTGGGGGGATAGGAATCGTTAGAGTGGTTAGAAGATGGCTGGTATCTATTATATTGATTCTGCTTGCCTCTAGTATATACTGTGTTGTGTGAGGCCCTGGCCCTATTGGATCCTGGCCTGCTACCCCTTACTCGTGAAGGAAGATTATAGCCCCCCATTCTGTTATAGTTGGTATTCATAGCTACTAACTCTTGGGGAAAGGCCTCCTCATTTTCTGATTGTGAGCTGTCACCATCTGAATCTGCCTCACTTTCAGAAAAGGACACAGTTTTGTTTCCTCTACCTCTATGTCTCCTGCCCCTCCCACGTCTGCCACCTCTAGAGAGATTCTGAGATCTCCTGAATTGTGACCTCTGGCTCTTACTCCAAATGTAAACCTTATTGCTGTCATAATCAGCTTTATCCCTGATGAATTTATTATGTTTGATGCCTACTAACTCATTTTTGACCTCTAATAAGGTCTGTTGTAATACATTATCAAAATTGGGATAGTCAGCATCATTACAAAAATTATTCAACAGCAGCTGAACCTCATCAATCTCTGATCTAATCACAACCAAAAGATTAGATTTAAAAGTAATCAAAAGTCTCATCAACCTTATTGAACAGTCACTTAACACATTATTCCACATGTCTATGAATTCCTGATCTTCTGTCTCAAAAGTAGGAAATTTATTCATCCTGAGACCCCTTGGAATCATCTTTTGTGCCAGATATTTTTCAAGAGTCCAAATGTCCCATTTTAATTTCTTTTCTTTAACAAGCAAATGTTCCATATCATCAAATAACATTGGCAAATTAAAGTTGTTACGATCCTGTGAAAAACATGCTCCAATTCTCTATTATCCACATCTCTCTCTTCTACCTTCTTGAGGGAAAAACAAGACACCAATGCAGTTTCTTCTTGTAATTGCTGCATGGTAATTCTAATAGGCCGAGACCAGTGGCCTGCCACTTAAATAAATAGAAACAGAAAAAAGGGGGGGTGTCTCAACCTATTGAATCATCTAACAAACATATTAAGTAGCCAAAAATAGTAGTAACAATGTAATATCTGCAAAGACCCAATGTCGTTATACTTGAGTAGCAATAATGAAATATTTAGAATTGCAGTTCCTTGCAGTATCAGATTGGAACCAATAGACTACCCCTTCAAAAATCATGGGTATATGTATGCAAGTAAATGAAGTGAGCTTCAACGGAACTGTTAAAAGATGTACTTCTCTATACCCGGTGTGCCTAATACATATCACTAGCAGTCCATATGGTTATCGTAAAAAGCACTCTCAAAAACCAATGAATTAGTCCAGGGACCTGAATGGTATTCCGTAACCTAAGTCACACTAGCAGAAAAAGGTCACTCCTGGGGGGCCCCTTTGAAGCAGTATATCAAACAAGCCAGCTATTGCAGTTAAACCAGGCACTCATTCACTCACCGGCTGTCGTGCTTTACCGGGCAACGGCCCGTCCACCATCCGCAGAGTAAGCTTCCTCTCTGACAGTCTGGGAGCGTCTGACAGCCAGGGAGCGACAGCCTGGGAACGAGATCCAATCCTCTTGTCTTGCTTACCCGGGCTACGGCCCGTCCACTGTGCGCGGAGTAAGCGTTCCCTCAAACATGCAGGAAGCGCCTGTGTCTTGGGCGTGACCTAATCCTCCTTTCGGATTGGTCCATGGGGGAGACCAAGCCTCCTTTGTTGTCCCGTTGGGTAAAGGTGTTCTGGAGTAGAGCCTGTGGTCAAATGGGGCCCCCTGATATCGGCACTGTGTGCACAGATGAGAACTACAGCATCACCGGGTATCCAAGTGCTTAAAGTGCTTGAAGATCTTTTGTGAAAAAACGTATAAAAAATATATATATTATATATACAGGTCTCACCGGGTATAAAACATTCTTGCTTTGAGGGAGTCCTTATGGTCCAATAAGTCAGCGGGCAGTGCTAGCAAGTGGCAAAAGCAGATCCACAAAAAAGAGAAAGTCCGCTAAGCACCATAAGTTAAAAGTAAAAAGAACTTTATTAAATCACAATTAAAATTAGATACATAGAGAGAAGGGATAATCCCCTGCTGAACAGACTGACATGTTTCGGCTAGGATAGCCATACTCATGGTCCTTAAAATCTTTAAAAACTGACAAAACTTTGTACCCAGTGCTCCAATCTCATCAAAGATGCGGGACTGCCATGGGTGCGAAATTTGCGCCCACTTACGCCAACCTATTCATGGGTTGGTGGGAGCGGTCCAGCATCTTTGCAGATGGGAACCCCTTCAGGCCTGCCATTATGTTGTACCTCCGCTATATAGACAACTTGTTGTTCGTCTGGCGGGGTAACAATGAGCAGGCTAGATGTTTTGTGGACTTTCTGGGGACTAATGATGTGAACCTGCATTTTACATTTGAATATAATAAGACCATGGTGCACTATTTGGACTTGGAACTCAAAGGTTGGCCATCAGGTAGAGTCACCTCAGAAGTCTACAAAAAAACGATATCAGGAAACAGTCTCCTACATGCTAGGAGCTGTCATCCAAGGCAAATGCCATACTCTGTTGCTAAGGGGCAATTTGTAAGTTTGAAACGTAACTGCACCTTGCCCCTTAGCTATGAGAAGCATGCAGATGATTTGGAATTACACCTACTACAGAGAGGTTACAATAAAAAGGTAATTAAAAGGTCTAGATATGAAGTGAATTCCCTATCTAGGGAACAACTGCTAAGAGATAGGGTCCCCCCCAAGAGAGAACAAAGTAACACATTAACCTTTGTCACGGACTATTCTGCCCAGTATGGGGAAATCTGTGACATAGTCAAAAATCATTTCCGCCTACTAGTAGCAGATGATGCCCTTGCAGGGATTGCTAAGAATGGATGTAGGTTCTCCTATAGGAGAAACAGGACCATTGGGAATTCAGTATCTCCGTCCATGTTTAAGAAATCAATCCCAGTAACCTCATCAACGTCCTCCTGGCTCAGGCATAGGGGTACTTTCAAGTGTGGCTATTCACAGTGCAAAGCCTGTGAATATGTCCAAGTAGGGACCTCTTTCTCTTCAACAGTAACTGGAGAAACATTTGATATTGAATCCTGTTTGAATTGCAGATCATCTTATTGTATCTACCTCCTCTGGTGCTCAGATTTTGAACTGCAGTACATAGATTTGACCACCAGGGATTTCAGATCAAGGATTCAAGAACACTTGTCTACCATACGAGTGGGCAAAAGTGGTATACCTTTGGTCTCCCATTTCGTTCAGCGACATGATAGGATTGTCGCTCTCTGAAATGGATGATAATAGAAAAAGTACTACCCCAAAAAAGAGGGG
This sequence comes from Bombina bombina, assembly GCF_027579735.1. Lineage (NCBI taxonomy): Eukaryota > Metazoa > Chordata > Amphibia > Anura > Bombinatoridae > Bombina > Bombina bombina. The sequence goes on along the minus strand of NC_069503.1, from coordinate 663,801,253 downwards.
GGGACCATTTCAAGATTCTATCTAGGCAAGAAATGTATTGGATCTTTAGGCTCCAGACTAAAAGACCTCTGGGCCTAAATTCCGAATATGATTTTATCAATCACTGGACATAAATGGTGGTATTCCCTGTTTATATCAACAATTACATTTGCAATTATGGTTATATTTATTTATGCATGTGTATTGATATTTCTATCTTGTATTCATGATATATATATATATGCTTTAACTACCTAACCTTTTATATTTGCTGCTATCTTTAGTGCTGATTTCGCATTTTATTTTAAATAATTGCTCTAAATAATTGTTGCATAAAGTCAGATATATATCTAATTTTTATTTTCCAAATTTTCCCATTGGCCTTTCTTGCATTTTCCCTATACATATATATATATATATATATATATATATATATATATATATATATATATATATATGTATATATATATATATATATATATATATATATGTATATATATATGTATATATATATATATATATATATATACAATAGTCTTAATAAGAGCATTAGTTTGAGTGTAATAAGTGTTATAGTTAAACTAAGAAATTTTCTATTGGTTTATGGGATATGCAATTTGATTATTGTAAAGGTATTACACAGCATGCTCTATCCCCTGTGTCTTTAAATTCTAATTAATGACCCACCAATGAGATTGGAGCACTGGGTAGTGATGTCGCGAACTTAAAATTTTCGGTTCGCGAACGGCGGACTCGAACTTCCTGTATTGTTCGCGAACCCGCGAACCGCCATTGACATCAATAGGCAGGCGAACTTTATAACCTACAAGGACTCTTTCTGGCCAAAATAGTAATGGAAAAGTTGTTTCAAGGGGACTAACACCGGGACTTTGGCATGCTGGAGGGGGATCCCTGGCAAAACTCCCATGGAAAATTACATAGTTGATGCAGAGTCTGCTTTTAACCCATAAAGGGCCTAAATCACCTAACATCCCCAAATAGTTTGCAATAACGTGCTTTAAAACATCAGTTATGATGTTGTATCTATCAGGTAGTGTAAGGGTTACAGCCGCTTCACAGTGACAGAGCAAACTCCAAGTGTAACGCACCACAAACAACTGCAAACAGACCATTTGCACAACCACGAGATAGATAGATTTGATAGATAGATAGATACATAAATTACATAGCTCGATCAATGCAATATACATATGATCGATACAAATGACATATATCAATAGATGCAATATACATTTGATAGATACAAATTACATAGATCAATAGATGCAATATCCATTCGATAGATACAAATGTTATCGATCCAAAGATGCAATATACATTTGATAGATACGAATTACATCAACCAAAATATGTAATATACATTTTATTGATCCGAATTACATCGATCAATAGATGCAATCTACATTTGATAGATACGTTTGATAGTTTGATCGATTTGATAGATAAATAAATAGATGGGAAATATATATAATTTCCCTGACAGAGTATAACAATAAGACTTGCGGTCTGTGACCCGTGGAGTGTTAAGTAGTACTATTCTTAGCAGTTTACTACAACCTGTTACTCCCCATATCGGGAGAGGTCTATATGGCCTTCATTTTTGGAACCGGGAGATGGAAGAAGATGATTGGTCTGTCCTCCTACTTCAAATTTGTCAAAAACACAAGTGGCTGTCTCAAAACAGTCCAGACACAAGATAGATAGATAGATAGATAGATAGATATATAGATAGATAGGATAGATAGATATACATAGACTGATAGTTAGATAGAATCGATAGAAGAGAAATAGATAGATTTGTTAGTTATATAATTACCCTGACAAAGTATAATAATTAAACATGCGGTCTTGGACCCATGGTAACTAGGTTGTGTTAAGTAGTACTATTCTTAGCACTTTCAGCCCTGTAACTCCTCCTATCGGTGGAGGTCTATAAGGAGTGTATGATTACCCTGACAAAGTATAACAACAAGACACGTGCCTGGGACCCATGGTAATTCGGTTGTGCTAAGTAAAACTTTTCTTAGCACTTTAATCCCTCTTACTCCCCCTTTCAGTGGAGTTCTATATGGCCTGCATGATTACCCTGACAAAGTATAACAACAAAACATCTGGTCTGGGACCCATGGTAACTAGGTTGTGTTAAGTAGTACTATTCTTAGAACTGTAATCCCTGTTACTCCCCCTATCAAGGGAGGTCTATATGGCCTGCATGATTACCCTGACAAAGTATAATAAGAAAACATGCGGTCATGGACCCATGGTAACTAGGTTGTGATAAGTAGTACTATTCTTAGCACTTTCAGCCCTGTAACTCCCCCTATCGTGGGAGGTCTATATGGCCTGCATGATTACCCTGACAAAGTATAACAAGACACGTGGTGTTGGACCCATGGTAACTAGCTTGTGTTAATTAGTACTTTTCTTATCACTTTAATCCCTGTTACCCCCCCCTATTGGGGGAGGTCTATATGGCCTGCCTGATTACCCTGACAAAATAATAATAAGACATGCGTTCTGGGACCCATGGTAACTAGGTTGTGTTTTAAGTAGTACCATTCTTAGCACTTTAATCTCTGTAACTCCCCCTAGCGGGGGAGGTATATACGGCCTGCATGATTACCCATACAAAATATAATAATAAGATATCTGCTCTGGTTCTGGGACCCATGGTAAGGTTGTGTTAAGTAGTACTGTTCTTAGCATTTTAATACCTGTTACTCACCCTATCGGGGGAGGTCTATATGGCCTTCATGATTACCCTTACAAAATATAATAACAAGACATATGCTCTGGGACCCATGGTAACTAGGTTGTGTTAAGTAGTACTGTCCTTAGCATTTTAATACCTGTTACTCACCCTATCGGGGGAGGTCTATATGGCCTGTATGATTACCCTAACAAAATATAATGATAAGACATATGCTCTGGGACCCATGGTAAGTTTGTGTTAAGTAGTACTGTTATTAGCATTTCAATACCTGTTACTCACCCTATCGGGGGAGGTCTATATGGCCTGCATGATTACCCTTACAAAATATAATAACAAGACATGCGGTCTGGAACCCATGGTAACTAGGTTGTGTTAAGTAGTACTGTTGTTATTAGTTTAATACCTGTTACAACACCAAATGGTGGGAGGTCTATATGGCCTGCATGATTACCCTTACAAAATATAATAATAAAACATATGCTCTGGGACCCATGGTAACTAGGTTGTGTTAATTAGTACTGTTGTTATTAGTTTAATACCTGTTACAACACCGAATGGGGGGAGGTCTATATGGCCTGCATGATTAGCCGCACCCAACCCAAAAAAAAGCCAAGCGGTCTTGGACTAAGACCTATGGCTAACTCGGTTGTTTCAAGTTGTACTATTCTTAGCACTTTCATCCCTGTTACTTCCAGGCCTCTCGGTGGTGGTCTACATGGCCATCATGTTTAGCCTAACATAGTACAACAATAAAACCTTGGCTCTTCAAAGCCTATTTATTGGCTTTATTTTGGTAGTACTGTTCTTATTAGTTTAATACCTGATACAACACCGAATGGTGGCAGGTCTATATGGCCTGCATGATTAGCCGCACCCAACCCCAAAAAAAGCCAAGCGGTCTTGGACTAAGACCTATTGCTAACTCGGTTGTTTCAAGTAGTACTATTCTTAGCACTTTCATCCCTGTTACTTCCAGGCCTCTCGGTGGTGGTCTACATGGCCATCATGTTTAGCCTAACATAGTACAACAATAAAACCTTGGCTCTTCAAAGCCTGTTTATTGGCTTTATTTTGGTAGTACTGTTCTTATTAGTTTAATACCTGATATAACACCGAATGGTGGCAGGTCTATATGGAATGCATGATTTCCCGCACCCAACCCAAAAAAAACCCAAGCGGTCTTGGACTAAGACCCATGGCTAACTCGGTTGTTTCAAGTAGTACTATTCTTAGCACTTTCATCCCTGTTACTTTTAGGCCTCTCGGTGGTGGTCTACATGGCCATCATGTTTAGCCTAACATAGTACAACAATAAAACCTTGGCTCTTCAAAGCCTGTTAATTGGCTTTATTTTGGTAGTACTGTTCTTATTAGTTTAATACCTGATACAACACCGAATGGTGGCAGGTCTATATGGCCTGCATGATTAGCCGCACCCAACCCAAAAAAAACCCAAGCGGTCTTGGACTAAGACCCATGGCTAACTCGGTTGTTTCAAGAAGTACTATTCTTAGCACTTTCATCCCTGTTACTTCCAGGCCTCTCGGTGGTGGTCTACATGGCCATCATGTTTAGCCTAACATAGTACAACAATAAAACCTTGGCTCTTCAAAGCCTGTTAATTGTCTTTATTTTGGTAGTACTGTTCTTATTAGTTTAATACCTGATACAACACTGAATGGTGGCAGGTCTATATGGCCTGCATGATTAGCCGCACCCAAACCAAAACAAAGCCATGCGGTCTTGGACTAAGACCCATGACTAACTCGGTTGTTTAAAGTAGTTCTATTCTTAGTACTTTCATCCCTGTTATTTCCAGGCCTCTCGGGGGTGGTCTACATGGCCATCATGTTTAGCCTAACATAGTACAACAATAAAACCTTGGCTCTTCAAAGCCTGTTAATTGGCTTTATTTTGGTAGTACTGTTCTTATTAGTTTAATACCTGATACAACACCGAATGGTGGCAGGTCTATATGGCCTGCATGATTAGCCGCACCCAACCCAAAAAAAAGCCAAGCGGTCTTGGACTAAGACCCATGGCTAACTCGGTTGTTTCAAGTAGTACTATTCTTAGCACTTTCATCCCTGTTACTTCCAGGTCTCTCGGTGGTGGTCTACGTGGCCATTATGTTTAGCCTAACATAGTACAACAATAAAACCTTGGCTCTTCAAAGCCTGTTAATTGGCTTTATTTTGGTAGTACTGTTCTTATTAGTTTAATACCTGATACAACACCGAATGGTGGCAGGTCTATATGGCCTGCATGATTACCCTTACAAAATATAATAATAAAACATATGCTCTGGGACCCATGGTAACTAGGTTGTGTTAATTAGTACTGTTGTTATTAGTTTAATACCTGTTACAACACCGAATGGGGGGAGGTCTATATGGCCTGCATGATTAGCCGCACCCAACCCAAAAAAAAGCCAAGCGGTCTTGGACTAAGACCTATGGCTAACTCGGTTGTTTCAAGTTGTACTATTCTTAGCACTTTCATCCCTGTTACTTCCAGGCCTCTCGGTGGTGGTCTACATGGCCATCATGTTTAGCCTAACATAGTACAACAATAAAACCTTGGCTCTTCAAAGCCTATTTATTGGCTTTATTTTGGTAGTACTGTTCTTATTAGTTTAATACCTGATACAACACCGAATGGTGGCAGGTCTATATGGCCTGCATGATTAGCCGCACCCAACCCCAAAAAAAGCCAAGCGGTCTTGGACTAAGACCTATTGCTAACTCGGTTGTTTCAAGTAGTACTATTCTTAGCACTTTCATCCCTGTTACTTCCAGGCCTCTCAGTGGTGGTCTACATGGCCATCATGTTTAGCCTAACATAGTACAACAATAAAACCTTGGCTCTTCAAAGCCTGTTTATTGGCTTTATTTTGGTAGTACTGTTCTTATTAGTTTAATACCTGATATAACACCGAATGGTGGCAGGTCTATATGGCCTGCATGATTTCCCGCACCCAACCCAAAAAAAACCCAAGCGGTCTTGGACTAAGACCCATGGCTAACTCGGTTGTTTCAAGTAGTACTATTCTTAGCACTTTCATCCCTGTTACTTTTAGGCCTCTCGGTGGTGGTCTACATGGCCATCATGTTTAGCCTAACATAGTACAACAATAAAACCTTGGCTCTTCAAAGCCTGTTAATTGGCTTTATTTTGGTAGTACTGTTCTTATTAGTTTAATACCTGATACAACACCGAATGGTGGCAGGTCTATATGGCCTGCATGATTAGCCGCACCCAACCCAAAAAAACCCCAAGCGGTCTTGGACTAAGACCCATGGCTAACTCGGTTGTTTCAAGAAGTACTATTCTTAGCACTTTCATCCCTATTACTTCCAGGCCTCTCGGTGGTGGTCTACATGGCCATCATGTTTAGCCTAACATAGTACAACAATAAAACCTTGGCTCTTCAAAGCCTGTTAATTGTCTTTATTTTGGTAGTACTGTTCTTATTAGTTTAATACCTGATACAACACTGAATGGTGGCAGGTCTATATGGCCTGCATGATTAGCCGCACCCAAACCAAAACAAAGCCATGCGGTCTTGGACTAAGACCCATGACTAACTCGGTTGTTTAAAGTAGTTCTATTCTTAGTACTTTCATCCCTGTTATTTCCAGGCCTCTCGGGGGTGGTCTACATGGCCATCATGTTTAGCCTAACATAGTACAACAATAAAACCTTGGCTCTTCAAAGCCTGTTAATTGGCTTTATTTTGGTAGTACTGTTCTTATTAGTTTAATACCTGATATAACACCGAATGGTGGCAGGTCTATATGGCCTGCATGATTAGCCGCACCCAACCCAAAAAAAAGCCAAGCGGTCTTGGACTAAGACCCATGGCTAACTCGGTTGTTTCAAGTAGTACTATTCTTAGCACTTTCATCCCTGTTACTTCCAGGTCTCTCGGTGGTGGTCTACGTGGCCATTATGTTTAGCCTAACATAGTACAACAATAAAACCTTGGCTCTTCAAAGCCTGTTAATTGGCTTTATTTTGGTAGTACTGTTCTTATTAGTTTAATACCTGATACAACACCGAATGGTGGCAGGTCTATATGGCCTGCATGATTAGCCGCACCCAACCCAAAAAAAAGCCAAGCGGTCTTGGACTAAGACCCATGGCTAACTCGGTTGTTTCAAGTAGTACTATTCTTAGCACTTTCATCCCTGTTACTTCCAGGCCTCTCGGTGGTGGTCTACGTGGCCATCATGTTTAGCCTAACATAGTACAACAATAAAACCATGGCTCTTCAATGCCTGTTAATTGGCTTTATTTTGATAGTACTGTTCTTATTAGTTTAATACCTGATACAACACCGAATGGTGGCAGGTCTATATGGCCTGCATGATTAGCCGCACCCAACCCAAAAAAAAGCCATGCGGTCTTGGACTAAGACCCATGACTAACTCGGTTGTTTTAAAGTAGTTCTATTCTTAGCACTTTAATCCCTGTTACTTCCAGGCCTCTCGGTGTTGGTCTACATGGCGATCATGTTTAGCCTAACATAGTACAACAATAAAACCTTGGCTCTTCAAAGCCTGTTAATTGGCTTTATTTTGGTAGTAAGATTTGAAAAAATACTAACAGCGCTACTGTTTGCAAATGGAGGCACACGTCTATAGTCACCCTCGGTGTTATCCAAATAGAATAATTACAGATGTTAATTTGCAATAAGGTTAGTATAAACACAAATACCAAGGTAAAATATTGTACACAACAACTGTCGTCAGATAAATTAATAAAAAGTAATAACAAAATAAATGAAAATTGCTGTTAAAATGTCATAAGCAGATCTCCTAATGTAAGCGTGTAGCTACAAACAAAGTTACGATTAGTCTATTACCGCTCCGAATTTGTACCACAATTGTTCTTTTTAAGTTGTTTGGCAGTGGTTCCCAAGGCAAACAAGATATAATTAAAATGGTTACAAACCGCACTTGGTTCAGTTCAGGTTAAAGCTGTTTTGCCGATGTCCACAACGAGTAAAAGGAAGGACCGGGTGTCTCCTTACAAACACTCCACAGGTCTTGCTTGAATCAGATCCGGTGCAGCTGGTGTATCACGGGGCTTCCATTGTGTACGTCCCGTAGAGGCAAAAACTATGTGTAGGAAAAACAAGAAAACAGCGCATCCACGATTCACAGTAGAGTTTATTCAGGAGACACACCTACATATATAAAAATACACTTACAAGATAATGATGATAAAAGTGCCTGTAGCTCAAAAGTAGCTTGATGGTTATGTACATGAACAGTCCATGTAAAGGTTTCCTCTTTATGCCGACCAGCAGCTTCCAATTCCACCTCTTTGCTCAGGCTTGAATACAGCAACTTTCTCAAATATAAAAATTTAAAACTCAATATTCCTCATATCTTGGGAATATAGAACACCCAACGCGTTTCCTCTGCTCACAGGCAGACTTTCTCAAGGGACATGTATTGTATGACTGATTCTATTCTCAGACCAAACTTAAATTTTCAATTTTCCCGCACTCACTACCTGTCTGTGGGAGGGTAACTAGTATACCATATTTCCCTTAATACATAGGCACTAGCACCACAAACAGTCAAAGAGATGTGCATTCTATATCTTCACCTATTCCCTAACATAAAGAGAGGAGAGAATCTCCAATATATAAAAAATATTTGGAAATCTAAAACCTATTAAAAAATTCTTTTAAAAAACTAACTTAATCACATTTATAATATTTAACCCCCATTTCATATTGCACTAAATTCATACATTTATGCGGGTGGCAGGTCTATATGGCCTGCATGATTTCCCGCACCCAACCCAAAAAAAACCCAAGCGGTCTTGGACTAAGACCCATGGCTAACTCGGTTGTTTCAAGTAGTACTATTCTTAGCACTTTCATCCCTGTTACTTCCAGGCCTCTCGGTGGTGGTCTACATGGCCATCATGTTTAGCCTAACATAGTACAACAATAAAACCTTGGCTCTTCAAAGCCTGTTAATTGGCTTTATTTTGGTAGTACTGTTCTTATTAGTTTAATACCTGATACAACACCGAATGGTGGCAGGTCTATATGGCCTGCATGATTAGCCGCACCCAACCCAAAAACAAACCAAGCGGTCTTGGGCAAAGACCCATGGCTAACTCGGTTGTTTCAAGTAGTACTATTCTTAGCACTTTCATCCCTGTTACTTCCAGGCCTCTCGGTGGTGGTCTACATGGCCATCATGTTTAGCCTAACATAGTACAACAATAAAACCTTGGCTCTTCAAAGCCTGTTAATTGTCTTTATTTTGGTAATACTGTTCTTATTAGTTTAATACCTGATACAACACCGAATGGTGGCAGGTCTATATGGCCTGCATGATTAGCCGCACCCAAACCAAAACAAAGCCATGCGGTCTTGGACTAAGACCCATGACTAACTCGGTTGTTTAAAGTAGTTCTATTCTTAGTACTTTCATCCCTGTTATTTCCAGGCCTCTCGGGGGTGGTCTACATGGCCATCATGTTTAGCCTAACATAGTACAACAATAAAACCTTGGCTCTTCAAAGCCTGTTAATTGGCTTTATTTTGGTAGTACTGTTCTTATTAGTTTAATACCTGATACAACACCAAATGGTGGCAGGTCTATATGGCCTGCATGATTAGCCGCACCCAACCCAAAAAAAAGCCAAGCGGTCTTGGACTAAGACCCATGGCTAACTCGGTTGTTTCAAGTAGTACTATTCTTAGCACTTTCATCCCTGTTACTTCCAGGCCTCTCGGTGGTGGTCTACGTGGCCATCATGTTTAGCCTAACATAGTACAACAATAAAACCTTGGCTCTTCAAAGCCTGTTAATTGGCTTTATTTTGGTAGTACTGTTCTTATTAGTTTAATACCCGATACAACACCGAATGGTGGCAGGTCTATATGGCCTGCATGATTAGCCGCACCCAACCCAAAAAAAAAGCCATGCGGTCTTGGACTAAGACCCATGACTAACTTGGTTGTTTAAAGTAGTTCTATTCTTAGGACTTTCATCCCTGTTACTTCCAGGCCTCTCGGGGGTGGTCTACATGGCCATCATGTTTAGCCTAACATAGTACAACAATAAAACCTTGGCTCTTCAACGCCTGTTAATTGGCTTTATTTTGGTAGTACTGTTCTTATTAGTTTAATACCTGATACAACACCAAATGGTGGCAGGTCTATATGGCCTGCATGATTAGCCGCACCCAACGCAAAAAAAAGCCAAGCGGTGTTGGACTAAGACCCATGGCTAACTCGGTTGTTTCAAGTAGTACTATTCTTAGCACTTTCATCCCTGTTACTTCCAGGCCTCTAGGGTGTGGTCTACATGGCCATCATGTTTAGCCTAACATAGTACAACAATAAAACCTTGGCTCTTCAATGCCTGTTAATTGGCTTTATTTTGATAGTACTGTTCTTATTAGTTTAATACCTGATACAACACCGAATGGTGGCAGGTCTATATGGCCTGCATGATTAGCCGCACCCAACCCAAAAAAAAGCCAAGCGGTCTTGGACTAAGACCCATGGCTAACTCGGTTGTTTCAAGTAGTACTATTCTTAGCACTTTCATCCCTGTTACTTCCAGGTCTCTCGGTGGTGGTCTACGTGGCCATTATGTTTAGCCTAACATAGTACAACAATAAAACCTTGGCTCTTCAAAGCCTGTTAATTGGCTTTATTTTGGTAGTACTGTTCTTATTAGTTTAATACCTGATACAACACCGAATGGTGGCAGGTCTATATGGCCTGCATGATTAGCCGCACCCAACCCAAAAAAAAGCCAAGCGGTCTTGGACTAAGACCCATGGCTAACTCGGTTGTTTCAAGTAGTACTATTCTTAGCACTTTCATCCCTGTTACTTCCAGGCCTCTCGGTGGTGGTCTACGTGGCCATCATGTTTAGCCTAACATAGTACAACAATAAAACCATGGCTCTTCAATGCCTGTTAATTGGCTTTATTTTGATAGTACTGTTCTTATTAGTTTAATACCTGATACAACACCGAATGGTGGCAGGTCTATATGGCCTGCATGATTAGCCGCACCCAACCCAAAAAAAAGCCATGCGGTCTTGGACTAAGACCCATGACTAACTCGGTTGTTTTAAAGTAGTTCTATTCTTAGCACTTTAATCCCTGTTACTTCCAGGCCTCTCGGTGTTGGTCTACATGGCGATCATGTTTAGCCTAACATAGTACAACAATAAAACCTTGGCTCTTCAAAGCCTGTTAATTGGCTTTATTTTGGTAGTAAGATTTGAAAAAATACTAACAGCGCTACTGTTTGCAAATGGAGGCACACGTCTATAGTCACCCTCGGTGTTATCCAAATAGAATAATTACAGATGTTAATTTGCAATAAGGTTAGTATAAACACAAATACCAAGGTAAAATATTGTACACAACAACTGTCGTCAGATAAATTAATAAAAAGTAATAACAAAATAAATGAAAATTGCTGTTAAAATGTCATAAGCAGATCTCCTAATGTAAGCGTGTAGCTACAAACAAAGTTACGATTAGTCTATTACCGCTCCGAATTTGTACCACAATTGTTCTTTTTAAGTTGTTTGGCAGTGGTTCCCAAGGCAAACAAGATATAATTAAAATGGTTACAAACCGCACTTGGTTCAGTTCAGGTTAAAGCTGTTTTGCCGATGTCCACAACGAGTAAAAGGAAGGACCGGGTGTCTCCTTACAAACACTCCACAGGTCTTGCTTGAATCAGATCCGGTGCAGCTGGTGTATCACGGGGCTTCCATTGTGTACGTCCCGTAGAGGCAAAAACTATGTGTAGGAAAAACAAGAAAACAGCGCATCCACGATTCACAGTAGAGTTTATTCAGGAGACACACCTACATATATAAAAATACACTTACAAGATAATGATGATAAAAGTGCCTGTAGCTCAAAAGTAGCTTGATGGTTATGTACATGAACAGTCCATGTAAAGGTTTCCTCTTTATGCCGACCAGCAGCTTCCAATTCCACCTCTTTGCTCAGGCTTGAATACAGCAACTTTCTCAAATATAAAAATTTAAAACTCAATATTCCTCATATCTTGGGAATATAGAACACCCAACGCGTTTCCTCTGCTCACAGGCAGACTTTCTCAAGGGACATGTATTGTATGACTGATTCTATTCTCAGACCAAACTTAAATTTTCAATTTTCCCGCACTCACTACCTGTCTGTGGGAGGGTAACTAGTATACCATATTTCCCTTAATACATAGGCACTAGCACCACAAACAGTCAAAGAGATGTGCATTCTATATCTTCACCTATTCCCTAACATAAAGAGAGGAGAGAATCTCCAATATATAAAAAATATTTGGAAATCTAAAACCTATTAAAAAATTCTTTTAAAAAACTAACTTAATCACATTTATAATATTTAACCCCCATTTCATATTGCACTAAATTCATACATTTATGCGGGTGGCAGGTCTATATGGCCTGCATGATTTCCCGCACCCAACCCAAAAAAAACCCAAGCGGTCTTGGACTAAGACCCATGGCTAACTCGGTTGTTTCAAGTAGTACTATTCTTAGCACTTTCATCCCTGTTACTTCCAGGCCTCTCGGTGGTGGTCTACATGGCCATCATGTTTAGCCTAACATAGTACAACAATAAAACCTTGGCTCTTCAAAGCCTGTTAATTGGCTTTATTTTGGTAGTACTGTTCTTATTAGTTTAATACCTGATACAACACCGAATGGTGGCAGGTCTATATGGCCTGCATGATTAGCCGCACCCAACCCAAAAACAAACCAAGCGGTCTTGGGCAAAGACCCATGGCTAACTCGGTTGTTTCAAGTAGTACTATTCTTAGCACTTTCATCCCTGTTACTTCCAGGCCTCTCGGTGGTGGTCTACATGGCCATCATGTTTAGCCTAACATAGTACAACAATAAAACCTTGGCTCTTCAAAGCCTGTTAATTGTCTTTATTTTGGTAATACTGTTCTTATTAGTTTAATACCTGATACAACACCGAATGGTGGCAGGTCTATATGGCCTGCATGATTAGCCGCACCCAAACCAAAACAAAGCCATGCGGTCTTGGACTAAGACCCATGACTAACTCGGTTGTTTAAAGTAGTTCTATTCTTAGTACTTTCATCCCTGTTATTTCCAGGCCTCTCGGGGGTGGTCTACATGGCCATCATGTTTAGCCTAACATAGTACAACAATAAAACCTTGGCTCTTCAAAGCCTGTTAATTGGCTTTATTTTGGTAGTACTGTTCTTATTAGTTTAATACCTGATACAACACCAAATGGTGGCAGGTCTATATGGCCTGCATGATTAGCCGCACCCAACCCAAAAAAAAGCCAAGCGGTCTTGGACTAAGACCCATGGCTAACTCGGTTGTTTCAAGTAGTACTATTCTTAGCACTTTCATCCCTGTTACTTCCAGGCCTCTCGGTGGTGGTCTACGTGGCCATCATGTTTAGCCTAACATAGTACAACAATAAAACCTTGGCTCTTCAAAGCCTGTTAATTGGCTTTATTTTGGTAGTACTGTTCTTATTAGTTTAATACCCGATACAACACCGAATGGTGGCAGGTCTATATGGCCTGCATGATTAGCCGCACCCAACCCAAAAAAAAAGCCATGCGGTCTTGGACTAAGACCCATGACTAACTTGGTTGTTTAAAGTAGTTCTATTCTTAGGACTTTCATCCCTGTTACTTCCAGGCCTCTCGGGGGTGGTCTACATGGCCATCATGTTTAGCCTAACATAGTACAACAATAAAACCTTGGCTCTTCAACGCCTGTTAATTGGCTTTATTTTGGTAGTACTGTTCTTATTAGTTTAATACCTGATACAACACCAAATGGTGGCAGGTCTATATGGCCTGCATGATTAGCCGCACCCAACGCAAAAAAAAGCCAAGCGGTGTTGGACTAAGACCCATGGCTAACTCGGTTGTTTCAAGTAGTACTATTCTTAGCACTTTCATCCCTGTTACTTCCAGGCCTCTAGGGTGTGGTCTACATGGCCATCATGTTTAGCCTAACATAGTACAACAATAAAACCTTGGCTCTTCAATGCCTGTTAATTGGCTTTATTTTGATAGTACTGTTCTTATTAGTTTAATACCTGATACAACACCGAATGGTGGCAGGTCTATATGGCCTGCATGATTAGCCGCACCCAACACAAAAAAAAGCCATGCGGTCTTGGACTAAGACCCATGACTAACTCGGTTGTTTAAAGTAGTTCTATTCTTAGCACTTTCATCCCTGTTACTTCCAGGCCTCTCGGTGTTGGTCTACATGGCGATCATGTTTAGCCTAACATAGTACAACAATAAAACCTTGGCTCTTCAAAGCCTGTTAATTGGCTTTATTTTGGTAGTACTGTTCTTATTAGTTTAATACCTGTTACAACACTGAATGGGGGGAGGTTTATATGGCCTGCATGATTAGCCGCACCAAACCAAAAAAAAAGGCATGCGGTCTTGGACTAAGACACATGGCTAACTCGGTTGTTTAAAAAGTAGTACTATTCTTAGCACTTTCATCCCTGTTACTTCCAGGCCTCTCTGGGGGGGTCTACATGGCCATCATGATTACCCTCAACAAAATATAACAACAAGACGTGCGGTCAGGGAACCATGGTAAGGTTACTTCCTTTCGCAAAATTGAGTATAACAGTTGCAGGCAGAGGTTCTGACCCTGCATTATGGCTGCACCTCTCCCTAAAAGAGGCATCCATTACAGAGTCTGTGGGCATGTATGCAAAGAGATGGCCTGCCTAAAAGGAGCAGCAAGGCAGTACAGGTCGTTCTCCTTCAGCCGTTTTATACGATGGCCCATGAACCTTAACAGCCACAACAGCAGGAAACACCACCTATGCCATCCTTTTGAACAATAGAGTACAGGTATGGCAGTGATTTTAGGAACATGGAGATAATTTTTAGTAACTGTGAAATTGAATTAAAAACCATGCTTGGACACCCAGTACAGTACAGGTCGTTCGCCTTCGACCATTTTATAAGAGGGTCCCGGACCCTCAACAAAAACAACAGCAGGAAAAAGGACATATTGCATCCTTTTGAACAATAGATTACAGGTAAGGCATTGATTATAGAAACCCGGAGATAATTTTTAGGAAACAGGAAATATAAAAAAACATTGATTGGACACCCTGTACACTTCTTTCTCCTTCGGCCTTTTTATAAGAGGGTCCAGGACCCTCAACAGAAACAACAGCAGGAAAGAGGACATATGGCATCCTTTTGAACAATAGATTACAGGTAAGGCACTGATTTTAGAAACCCAGAGATAATTTTTATGAACCAGGAAATTGAACTAAAAACCATGCTTGGACACCCAGTACAGTACAGGTCGTTCGCCTTTGACCATTTTATAAGAGGGTCCCGGACCCTCAACAAAACAACAGCAGGAAAAAGGACATATGGCATCCTTTTGAACAATAGATGACAGGTAAGGCATTGATTTTAGAAACCCAGAGATAATTTTTAGGAAACAGGAAATAGAAAAAAACAATGATTGGACACCCAGTACATTTCTTTCTCCTTCGGCCTTTTTATAAGAGGGTCCAGGACCCTCAACAGAAACAACATCAGCAGGAAAGAGGACATATGGCATCCTTTTGAACAATAGATTACAGGTAAGGCATTGATTTTAGAAACCAGGAGATTGATTTTAGAAACCCTGAGATAATTTTTTGCAACCGGGAAACTGAACCAAAAAAATGATTGGACACCCCATACACTTCTTTCTACTTCAGCCTTTTTATAAGAGGCTCCAGGACCCTCATATGAAACAACATCAGAAAAGAGGACATATGGCATCCTTTTGAACAATAGAGTACAGGTACAGCATTGATTTTAGAAACCCAGAAATAATTTTTAGGAAACGGGAAATAGAAAAAAACATTGGTACAAAATAAATTATAGGCCAAGTCTAGACTACTGCAGAAAAAAGTTAGTGGAGTGGACTTCGTTACCTATATCATTAACGGCGCGTGTAACTTTAATTAAATCTGTCCTCTTTCCAAAACTTTTTTATATTATGCAGAATATCCCGTGTTTTCTACATAAAAAAGATATTATCATGTATAATAGGGCATGTTCTCAATTCTTATGGAATGGTAAGAGACCACGCATTGCGCCCCATAGACTTATGAATTCTAAGCTTTCAGCAGGCCTCGCTCTCCCTAATATTCAATCATATAATCTGGTCATTTTAGCCAGATTTGCTCTAGACTGGCTAACTGGGAAAGACCAAATTTCCTCGGTTATCTGGGAAAATCAAATTGTGGCCCCGTTCAATTTGAAGGCACTTTTACACTGTCCCCTCACTTCCCTGCCCTCCAATATATTCTATATGACCACCTTTAAGAACGTCCTTGTGGCCTGGCAGAGGCTTTGTGTGGAAAACGATTGCTCCCCCCACATATCACAATATTTAACTATATGTGGTAATCCCGAGTTTGGGCCGGGCTTAACCAATCAGATATTCAAAGCCTGGGCGTCAAAGGGCCTTCAAAATATGTGGCAACTACTAGATACAGACGGATACCCGCGACTGTTTGAGGATATTGCAATGCAATACGATCTACAGCCACGCGAATTCTATGCTTATCTCCAAGCTAGACACTATCTGCATGAGCTATGCTCAAAATACGGGAATAATTGGTCCCGGGGTGAGCTACAGGCCAAGATCTCCCTGTATGCGGCAGGAATCTATATAATTTCCCCATTATATCTTCTCATAAATCAGAAAACGTCAAAGACACAGATAACTGAGATGGTGGCAATGTGGGACACAGATTTCCCAGATATAGACGAACAGACCATTACAGGGAGTTTCCAAATAATCCAACAAAGCTGGGTACCGACCTCGTGGAGAGAGTCACAGATAAAAATTGGCCTTAAAAGATATCTTACTCCTGCTGTTCTCTCCAAATGGTATAAATCTAGAGTCCTTTGTCCTAGATGTTCTTCATTAAGTGCAGATCTATTCCACTGTCTCTGGAGTTGCCCCAAAATCCATCAATACTGGAAGAAAATATCTTACTGGATGACAGTAACTCTGAAATTGGATCATAAATTATCCCCAATAGATGTTTTCTTTCTGGTGAAATTTCAGGGAATAACCAAGAATTACAATCTGATAAACACTATAATCCTAACGGCTCGGAATCTTATCTTTAAACAGTGGAAAGCTTCTTCTGCACCTACAATGATACAATTTAAAAGTGCTATGATTAACCATTTCACAACAGAGCAATTCAATATTCCCTATCCACAAGATAAATATCTGCCTACATTCTTCAAAAAATGGGAAACACTTGTGAGATCTTTTCCTCTTGCACTTCAGAAAAAGCTGATTAAACCTCTTAGAGACAAGGAGTATGTTATGGTAAACATTCTAGCTGGCCACTTCCCTGGAGAATGGGCGTCAGATTCTGGGTGAGGTGATTAGGCGGGGCGGGAGACGAGAGAGTTGGGAATTTTATTTTATTTTTTTCATTTTTTTTTTTTTCGTTTTGTGTGATGTGTGTATGCCTGGGAGAGATATTAATTACTAAAAGAAGTAAAGATGAAAAATGACCACAAATTTGTCACAAGTTTATTATGTTTTTTAGACTTTGATACACATAGGATAAACTCTGGTTGATTGTCTAATTTTTGGGTTATCTTTATTATGTAATCCACTATTGTAAGGGGGATTGCTGGCCCTTACCTTGACACGGATTGTTAATGTTTAAACTGTATATGGAATATTTTATTCATTGTGATGTATTTTTTACATTTGACTATTGTAATATATTTTCTTTACTATAAAATAAAAGTTTAAAAAAAAAAAAAAAAACATTGATTGGACACCCAGTACACTTATTATCCTTAGGCCTTTTTATAAGAGGGTCCAGGACCCTCAACCGAAAAACAACAGCAGGAAAGAGGACATATGGCATCCTTTTGAACAATAGATTACAGGTAAGGCATTGATTTTAGAAACCAGGAGATAATGTTTAGGAAATGGGGAATAGAAAAAATCATTGATTGGACACTCAGTACACTTCTTTCTCCTTCGGCCTTTTTATAAGAGGGTCCAGGACCCTCATATGAAACAACAGCAGGAAAGAGGACATATGGCATCCTTTTGAACAATAGATTACAGGTACAGCATTGATTTTAGAAACCCAGAGATAATTTTTAGGAAACGGGAAATAGAAAAAATCATTGATTGGACACCCAGTACACTTCTTTCTCCTTAGGCCTTTTTATAAGAGGGTCCAGGACCATCAACCGAAACAACAGCAGGAAAGAGGACATATGGCATCCTTTTGAACAATAGATTACAAGTAAGGCATTGATTTTAGAAACCAGGAGTTAATTTTTAGGAAACGGGAAATAGAAAAAATCATTGATTGGACACCCAGTACACTTCTTTCTCCCTCAGCCTTTTTATAAGAGGGTCCAGGACCCTCAACAGAAACAACAGCAGGAAAGAGGACATATGGCATCCTTTTGAACAATAGATTACAGGTAAGGCATTGATTTTAGAAACCCAGAGATAATGTTTATGAACATGGAAATTGAACCAAAAAAAATGATTGGATGGACACCCAGTACACTTCTTTCAACTTCAGCCTTTTTATAAGAGGCTCCAGGACCCTCATATGAAAAAAACAGCAGGAAAGAGGACATATGGCATCCTTTTGAACAATAGAGTACAGGTACAGCATTGATTTTAGAAACCCAGAGATAATGTTTATGAACATGGAAATTGAACCAAAAAAAATGATTGGATGGACACCCAGTACACTTCTTTCAACTTCAGCCTTTTTATAAGAGGCTCCAGGACCCTCATATGAAAAAAACAGCAGAAAAGAGGACATATGGCATCCTTTTGAACAATAGAGTACAGGTAAAGCATTGATTTTAGAAACCCAGAGATAATGTTTATGAACATGGAAATTGAACCAAAAAATGATTGGACACCCAGTACACTTCTTTCTACTTCAGCCTTTTTATAAGAGGTTCCAGGACCCTCATATGAAACAACAGCAGAAAAGAGGACATATGGCATCCTTTTGAACAATAGAGTACAGGTACAGCATTGATTTTAGAAACCCAGAGATAATGTTTATGAACATGGAAATTGAACCAAAAAAAATGATTGGATGGACACCCAGTACACTTCTTTCAACTTCAGCCTTTTTATAAGAGGCTCCAGGACCCTCATATGAAAAAAACAGCAGGAAAGAGGACATATGGCATCCTTTTGAACAATAGAGTACAGGTACAGCATTGATTTTAGAAACCCTGAGATAATTTGTTGCAACCGGGAAATTGAACCAAAAAAATGACTGGACACCCAGTATACTTATTTATCCTTAGGCCTTTTTATAAGAGGGTCCAGGACCCTCAGCCGAAACAACAGCAGGAAAGAGGACATATGACATCCTTTTGAACAATAGATTACAGGTAAGGCATTGATTTTAGAAACCCTGAGATAATTTGTTGCAACCGGGAAATTGAACCAAAAAAATGATTGGAGACCCAGTACACTTCTTTATCCTTAGGCCTTTTTATAAGAGGGTCCAGGACCCTCAAACAAAACAACAGCAGGAAAAAGGACATATGGCATCCTTTTGAACAATAGATTACAGATAAGGCATTGATTTTAGAAACCAAGAGATAATTTTTATGAAACGGGAAATAGGAAAAAAAAAATTGGACACCCAGTATACATCTTTATCCTTAGGCCTTTTTATAAGAGGGTCCAGGACCCTCAAACAAAACAACAGCAGGAAAGAGGAAATATGGCATCCTTTTGAACAATAGATTACAGGTAAGGCATTGATTTTAGAAACCAAGAGATAATTTTTATGAAACGGGAAATAGAAAAAAACATTGATTGGACACCCAGTACACTTCTTTATCCTTAGGCCTGTTTATAAGAGGGTCCAGGACCCTCAACCGAAACAACAGCAGGAAAGAGGACATATGGCATCCTTTTGAACAATAGATTACAGGTAAGGCATTGATTTTAGAAACCCTGAGATAATTTGTTGCAACCGGGAAATTGAACCAAAAAAATTATTGGATGCCCAGTACACTTCTTCCTACTTCAGCCTTTTTATAAGAGGGTCCCGGACCCTCAACAAAAACAACAGCAGGAAAGAGGACATTTTGCATCCTTTTGAACAATAGAGTACAGGTACGGCATTGATTTTAGAAACCCGGAGATAATTTTTAGGAACCCAGAAATTGAACCAAAAAAATGATTGGACACCCAGTACACGTCGTTCTCCTTCAGCCTTTTTATAAAAGGGTCCAGGACCCTCAACAGAAACAACAGCAGGAAAGAGGACATATGCCATCCTTTTGCACAATCGAGTACAGGTATGGCATTGATTTTAGGAACCCGGAGATAATTGAGAGGAACCGGGAACATTTTACAAAAAATGTGCTTGGACACCAATTACAGGTCGTTCTCCTTCAGCCTTTTTATACCATGGGCCACGACCCTCAACAGGCACAACTGCATGAAACACCACATATGCCACCCTTTTGCACAATAGAGTACAGGTATGGCATAGATGGAACCCGGAGATAATTTAGAGCAACCAAGAGAAGAATAAATATGCTTTGTCGGGCCTCCTCCTTCGAATTTCGGGCACTGCGCATGCAATTTAATGGTCCACCAGATATGAGTGGTGTGTTAAGTTGTACTATTCTTAACAGTTTAATCACTGTTATGTGCCTTATTTTTTCCTTTGCGTTTTGTACCCTCAGAGCGGCAGCAGAGGACAGAAACATTAGGCATGTACAAATGAATGAAAAATTGATGTTTGTAAAACAGTTAGAAAGTGCCCTAAAACCTTGCGTCTTGAACACTAATTGTTGGCGGATAAGTCACGCAAGTCATCCTGCATTATAAGAAAAAAAAAACACCAGCGTGTGTACCAGTTGTAGCCCAAGCCAGCTCATCTCATCATCAGGCCTTTTTTACTCAATGTAAGTCCCTTCGGGATCCATCCCTCATTCATTTTAATAAAGGTGAGATAGTCAAGGCTTTTTTGACTTAGGCGATTTCTCTTCTCAGTGACAAAACCTCCTGCTGCACTGAAGGTCCTTTCGGACAGAACACTTGAAGCGGGGCAGGCCAGAAGTTCCATTGCAAATTGGGATAGCTCAGGCCACAGGTCAAGCCTGCACACCCAGTAGTCAAGGGGTCCATCGCTCCTCAGATCCGCAGTTAATGCTAGGTAGTCTGCTACCTGTCGGTTGAGACTTTCTTGGAGGCTGGATCCCGAAAGGCTCTGGCGATGCATGGCAGTTAAAAAGGTACGCATGTCCTCCATCAACAAGACGTCAGGAAAGCATCCTGTCCTTGCCGCCATGGTTGTGGGAGGAGGAGGAGGATTACGGTCATCTCTTCCCCTGTTACATTCCCGTTGTGCTGTGACATCACCCTTATACGCTGTGTAAAGCATATTTTTTAATTGATTTTTAAAATTCTCCATCCTTTCTGACTTGCGGGAATTTGGTAACATTTCAGGCACTTTATGCTTATACGGGGGGTCTAGGAGCGTGGACACCCAGTACAGGTCGTTCTCCTTCAGCTTTTTTATACGAGGGTCCCTCAACAGGCACGACAGCATGAAAGAACCCATTTGAACAAGGTTGGATGCTGAGCTAATCATGTCCGTTCCTCATCCTCACTGATCTCACTGAGGGTATCTTCTTCCCCCCAGCCACATACAACACCATGGGTACCAGAGAGGTGACAACAATGAGCACCCTGGGATGCCTGTTGTGCTCAGTCTTCCGCCTCCTCCTCAAAGCCACATTCCTCCTCTGACTCCTCTTCCTCACAATCCTCTTCCTGCATTGCTGCAGGTCCAGCAAGCGATGCTGATAAGGCTGTTTGTGGGGGTGATGGACACCACAACTCTTCCTCTTCATGCTCATCTATGGCCAGCACTCTTCGCAGGGCACGCTCCAGGAAGAAAACAAATGGTATGATGTCGCTGATGGGGCCTTCGGTGCGACTGACAAGGTTTGTCACCTCCTCAAAAGGACGCATGAGCCTACAGGCATTGCGTATGAGCGTCCAGTAATTTGGCAAAAAAATCCCCAGCTCCCAAGAGGCTGTCCTAGCACCCCGGTCATATAAATACTCATTAACAGCTTTTTCTTGTTGGAGCAGGCAGTCAAACATTAGGAGTGTTGAATTCCACCGTGTCGGGCTGTCGCAAATCAAGCGCCTCACTGGCAGGTTGTTTCGATGCTGGATATCCGACAAGGGCGCCATGGCCATGTAGGAACGCCGGAAATGGCCACACACCTTCCTGGCCTGCTTCAGGACATCCTGTAAGCCTGGGTACTTTTGGACAAATCATTGTACAATCAGATTACACACATGTGCCATGAACAGCACATGTGTCAACTTGCCCAATTTCAATGCCGCCACCGAATTACTTCCATTGTCAGAAACAACCTTCCAATATCCAGTTGGTGCGGAGTCAGCCACTGATCCACCTGTTCATTCAGGGCGGTCAGGAGTGCTGGTGCGGTGTGACTCTCCGCTTTCAGGCAAGTCAACCCCAAGACGGCGTGACACTGCCGTACCCGGGATGTGGAATAGTACCTGGGGAGCTGGGGGGGTGCCATTGATGTGGAGCAAGACGCTTTGGGATTGCCTTTTGTGAAAAGAAATTTCTGCCAGGTACCTTCCACTGCGGTGTCCCAATAGATACAAATTTTTTGAAAGCATCAGACTCCACCAGCTTGTATGGTAAAAGCTGGTGGGCTAAGAGTTCAGACAAGCCAGCTGTCGGACGCTGGGCAAGGGGGTGACTTTGAGAAATTGGCTTCTTACGCTCAAACATGTCCTTGACAGACAGCTGACTGTGGGCAGACGACTAGGAACTGCTACTTAAGAGAGACTCAGTGGAGGATGGTTGAGAGGGGTCAAGGAGAACAGCAGTGGTTGACGTGGCTGAAGATGCTGGAGCAGGAGGAGGAGGGCAGCTTTCAGTTTGTGTGCTGCTTCTACTCATGTGTTCTTCCCATCGGCGTTTGTGATGGGAGACCATGTGCCTTCGCAAAGCAGTTGTACCTAGGTGGGTGTTGGACTTCCCACGACTCAGTTTCTTTTGTCACAGGTTGCAAATGGGATCGCTGTTGTCAGAGGCAGACACACACAAAAAAATGCCACACTGCTGAGCTCTGCGATGACGGCATTCTGGTGGTGGAAACAGCATGCGTTGATGGGCGTCAGCGTGCTGTCTGGCTGACCCTGGATGCCGATGCATGCTGTCTGACTGTGCCACTAGCTCCTTGCAATGACCTCCCCCTGCTTCCAACTCGTCTCCTAATCCTCCTCTCTGTCTCCCCATCTGAACTTTCCTTCTCTTCTTCTTCTCTTCTAGTAGGCACCCACGTGACATCCACCGACACATCATCATCAACCACTTCACTGGTTGCGCATCACTCATTTCTTCCAACTGATGTGTCAATAACTCCTGTGACAGATCAAGTGAAGCGGCTTTGATGCTAGTGTTGGTGGTGGCGACAGGTGGGCGAGTGGCACTGGTCACTTGAGATGTGCCCAAAGCACAGCTGGAGGTGGATGGTGCATCAAGGTTAGGAGGACTAGGAGCGGAAGCTGTAGAAGATTGGGTGTCCTGTGTTAGCCATTCAATTAGGTCCTCCTCAGAACTTTTCCCGTCCCCCCTGGCACCCGGCGTCTGAACAATGTGCATATTTGTAGGATCTAAAGGAATCACAGCACCACGACCACGGAACTTGCGGGGTGGCCTGCCTCTGCCTGTCATTTTTTTAAAAATGTACACTAACAATACTATTACACAAATTATGAGTGGTGGCACTGGGCAAGTGGGCACAGTATACGCTGTGAGACTGACAACAAACAAAAAGACTGATGTTTCAAAGTCAAAAATGTTTATTTTTTAAATATTAGAAGTACTGTGACAACAAATATGATTGTTGGCACTAGTTGGCAAATGGGCCTGTCTGGCACACACGCTGGGAGGAAGGCAACTGCAATTAGATTAAACTAGCTGAGTCATGCTTCTTAGTCCAAAAAATTGTTTTTACCAAAAATTGACAATACTGTTAGAACAAATATGATTGGTGGCACTAGTTGGAAACAGCAAGTGGGCCTGGCACACACGCTGGCAGGCAGGCAACTGCAATTCAATGGCACTAGGAGACTGAAGATTCACAGTCCAAAAAGTTATGATTTAATTTTTTTTCAATACTGTTACCAGAAATATGATTGGTGGCAGTAGTTGGCTAGTGGGCCTGGCACACAGGCTGGCAGGCAGGAGGAAAGTGCAATTCAATGGCACAAGCAAACTGATGATTCACAATCACAATCTAACATTTTTTAATTTTAAATATTAACAATACTGTGACAACAAATATGATTGGTGTAACTAGTTGGCAAGTCGGCCTGGCACACAGGCTGGCAGGCAGGCAGGAGGAAAATGCAATTCAAGGGCACTGGTAGACTGCAGATTCACAGTCAAAAAAGTGATGATTTACAATTTTTTCAATACTGTTTTAATAGAAATATGATTGGTAGCACTAATTGGCTAGTTGGCCCTGGCACACTGGCTGGCAGGCAGGAGGAAAGTGCAATTCAATGGCACAAGCAAACTGATGATTCACAATCACAACCTAACAATTTTTAATTTTAAATATTAACAATACTGTTACAACAAATATGATTTGTGTAACTAACTAGTTGGCAAGTCGGCCTGGCACACAGGCTGGCAGGCAGGAGGAAATTGCAATTCAAGGGCACTAGTAGACTGCAGATTCACAGTCCAAAAAGTTATGATTTAATTTTTTTTCAATACTGTTACCAGAAATATGATTGGTGGCAGCAGTTGGCTAGTGGGCCTGGCACACAGGCTGGCAGGCAGGAGGAAAGTGCAATTCAATGGCACGAGCAAACTGATGATTCACAATCACAATCTAACCATTTTTAATTTTAAATATTATTAATACTGTTACAACAAATATGATTGGTGTAACTAGTTGGCAAGTCGACCTGGCACACAGGCTGGCAGGCAGGAGGAAAATGCAATTCAAGGGCACTAGTAGACTGCAGATTCACAGTCAAAAAAGTGATGATTTACAATTTTTTCAATACTGTTACAAGAAATATGATTGGTGGCACTAATTGGCTAGTTGGGCCTGGCACACAGGCTGGCAGGCAGGAGGAAAGTGCAATTCAATGACACGAGCAAACTGATGATTCACAATCGAACCATTTTTAATTTTAAAGATTAACAATACTGTTACAACAACTATGATTGTTGTAACTAGTTGGCAAGTGGGCCTGTCACACAGGCTGGTAGGCAGGAGGAAAGTGCAATTCAATGGCATGAGCAAACTGATGATTCACAATTGAACAATTTTTAATTTTAAATATTAACAATACTGTTACAACAACTGTGATTGGTGTAACTAGTTGGCAAGTGGGCCTGGCACACAGGCTGGCACTAGTGGTGGCAGGCTGGCCTGTGAACTAATATTAAATAACACTCAGAGTGATGTAAAAAATTTTTTTTAAAACAATTAATGTTATGTTACAACAGATAGGAGTGGTGGACAGTATATGCTGGCAGCCTGACACACAGGCTGGCACTAATGGCAGCATGGCTACTAAAATTTAATAACACTAGAAGAGGACTGATGTTAAAAAAAATCTTAAATAAAATTTACACTAATGTTGTTACACCAGATATAAGTAATGGAAAAAAATAAAAATATAAACTGTGTAACACTATATGATGTGGGCCAGAAACACACAGGCCTGATGGAAAAAGAAATTAAATTACACTAGCAAAATTATTTAAATTTTTTTTTTTACTTTAAAATAATGTAAAGCAGATATGAGTCGTGGCTGGTAGGTAGGGCAGCAATTTAACACAGTATGCTGTGTAAGTGAGAAAAACACAGGCCTTATAGAAAATGAAGTTAAATTACACTAGCAAAATAATTTAAAAGTTTATATTTTAATATTAAAATAATGTTAAGCAGATATGAGTGGTGGCACTGGCTGGCTGCTACGTAGGGCAGCAATTAACAACAGTATGCTCTGTAAGTCAGATAGACAGTTAGACACAGGCCTGATAGAAAATAAAATTAGATTACACTAGCATAATGATTTAAAGATTTTTTAATTTAAAGAAAAAGGTTAAGCACATATGAGTTGTGGCTGATAGCCTTGGAAGGGCAGCAATTAAAAACAGTAGGCTCTGTAAGTCAGATACACACAGGCCTGATAGAAAATACAATTAGATTACACTAGCAAAATGATTTAAAGATTTTTTTGGGGGGGGATTTAAAAAAGGTTAAACACATATTAGTCGTGGCTGATAGACTAGGGAGGGCAGCAATTAAAGACAGTATGCTCTGTAAGTCAGCAAAACACACAGGCCTGATAAAAAAAAGATATTAGATTACACTAACAAAATAATTTAAAAGTTTTTTTTTTTAAATTTAAAATAAGTTGAAGCAGATATGAGTGGTGGCTGCTGGCACAGAGCAATTAACCAAAAGACTGAAAAAAACTGAAGTATAAAATGTGTGAGCCTGACAGACACAGGCCTGATAGAAAATGAAATTAGATTACACTAGCAAAATGATTTAAAAGTTTTTTCATTAAATTTAAAATAAACGGATATGACCAATGGTGGCTGGCACAGAGCAATGAACCAGAGTATATGCTGTGTGACACAGGCCTGATAGAAAATGAAAATAAATTACACTAGCAAAATAATTTCAAATTTTTGTTGGTTAAATTTAAGCTAATGTTGTTAGGCAGATATCAGTGGTGGCACTAATCACAGCATATGCTGTGAGCCTCACACACAGGCTGAAAGCCAGGCAAATGCTAATAAAAATACTAAGAAAAAAAAAAAAAACGGCTGAAGTTATAGCCCTAAAATGGGCTTTTTGGGTTGCTGTCTTTGCAGCAGAGATGAGATGAGTCCTTCAGAACTTTAGTGGACACTAAATACACTAGCCTAGCTATCTATTTCCCTATAATGTCAGCAGCAGCAACACAAAACGTCCTCTCATTAAGAAAGCAAGGTCGTTATGAGTCTAAAATGGCTGCTGCCCAGTAGCTGGGAGGGTCTGTGAGGGAGTGTCTGATGCTGATTGGCTCTAATGTGTCAGAAGGCTGTGACATACAGGGTCAAAGTTTCCTCAATGATGACACATAGGGGGAGGATCGAACATCGCATGTGTTCGCCCACAGCGGCGAACGCAAACAAGCTGAGTTCGCCGTGAACCGTTCGCAGGCGAACAGTTCGGGATATCACTAGGACTGGGTACAAAGGTTTGTCAGTTTTTAAAGATTTTAAGGACTATGAGTACGGCTATCCTAGCCGAAACATGTTAGTCTGTTCAGCAGGGGATTATCCCTTCTCTCTACAGGGAGTGCAGAATTATTAGGTAAATGAGTAATTTGACCACATCATCCTCTTTATGCATGTTGTCTTACTCCAAGCTGTATAGGCTCGAAAGCCTACTACCAGTTAAGCATATTAGGTGATGTGCATCTCTGTAATGAGAAGGGGTGTGGTCTAATGACATCAACACCCTATATCAGGTGTGCATAATTATTAGGCAACTTCCTTTCCTTTGGCAAAATGGGTCAAAAGAAGGACTTGACAGGCTCAGAAAAGTCAAAAATAGTGAGATATCTTGCAGAGGGATACAGCACTCTTAAAATTGCAAAGCTTCTGAAGCGTTATCATCGAACAATCAAGCGTTTCATTCAAAATAGTCAACAGGGTCGCAAGAAGCGTGTGGAAAAACCAAGGCGCAAAATAACTGCCCATGAACTGAGAAAAGTCAAGCGTGCAGCTGCCAAGAAGCCACTTGCCACCAGTTTGGCCATATTTCAGAGCTGCAACATCACTGGAGTGCCCAAAAGCACAAGGTGTGCAATACTCAGAGACATGGCCAAGGTAAGAAAGGCTGAAAGACGACCACCACTGAACAAGACACACAAGCTGAAACGTCAAGACTGGGCCAAGAAATATCTCAAGACTGATTTTTCTAAGGTTTTATGGACTGATGAAATGAGAGTGAGTCTTGATGGGCCAGATGGATGGGCCCGTGGCTGGATTGGTAAAGGGCAGAGAGCTCCAGTCTGACTCAGACGCCAGCAAGGTGGAGGTGGAGTACTGGTTTGGGCTGGTATCATCAAAGATGAGCTTGTGGGGCCTTTTCGGGTTGAGGATGGAGTCAAGCTCAACTCCCAGTCCTACTGCCAGTTTCTGGAAGACACCTTCTTCAAGCAGTGGTACAGGAAGAAGTCTGCATCCTTCAAGAAAAACATGATTTTCATGCAGGACAATGCTCCATCACACGCGTCCAAGTACTCCACAGCGTGGCTGGCAAGAAAGGGTATAAAAGAAGAAAATCTAATGACATGGCCTCCTTGTTCACCTGATCTGAACCCCATTGAGAACCTGTGGTCCATCATCAAATGTGAGATTTACAAGGAGGGAAAACAGTACACCTCTCTGAACAGTGTCTGGGAGGCTGTGGTTGCTGCTGCACGCAATGTTGATGGTGAACAGATCAAAACACTGACAGAATCCATGGATGGCAGGCTTTTGAGTGTCCTTGCAAAGAAAGGTGGCTATATTGGTCACTGATTTGTTTTTGTTTTGTTTTTGAATGTCAGAAATGTATATTTGTGAATGTTGAGATGTTATATTGGTTTCACTGGTAAAAATAAATAATTGAAATGGGTATATATTTGTTTTTTGTTAAGTTGCCTAATAATTATGCACAGAAATAGTCACCTGCACACACAGATATCCCCCTAAAATAGCTAAAACTAAAAACAAACTAAAAACTACTTCCAAAAATATTCAGCTTTGATATTAATGAGTTTTTTGGGTTCATTGAGAACATGGTTGTTGTTCAATAATAAAATTAATCCTCAAAAATACAACTTGCCTAATAATTCTGCACTCCCTGTATGTATCTAATTTTAATTGTGATTTAATAAAGTTCTTTTTACTTTTAACTGGTGCTTAGCGGACTTTCTCTTTTTTGTGGATCTGCTTTTGCCACTTGCTAGCACCTGGCTGAACTGCCCGCTGACTTATTGGACCATAAGGACTCCCTCAAAGCAAGAATGTTTTATAACCGGTGAGACCTGTATATATAATATATATATTTTTTATACGTTTTTTCACAAGAGATCTTCAAGCACTTTAAGCACTTGGATACCCGGTGACGCTGTAGTTCTTATCTGTGCACACGGTGCCGATATCAGGGGGCCCCATTTGACCACAGGCTCTACTCCAGAACACCTTTACCAAACGGGACAACAAAGGAGGCTTGGTCTCCCCCACGGACCAATCCGGAAGGAGGATTAAGTCATGCCCAAGACACAGACGCTTCCTGGCTGTTTGAGGGAACGCTTAATCCGCGCACAGTGGACGGGCCATAGCCCGGGTAAGCAAGACAAGTGGATCGGATCTCGTTTAGGGCACAGACGCTCCCAGGCTGTTGGAGAGGAAGCTTACTCCGCGGATGGTGGACGGGCCATCGCCCGGTAAAGCACGACAGCCGGTGAGTGAATGAGTGCCTGGATTAACTGCAATAGCTGGCTTGTTTGATATACTGCTTCAAAGGGGCCCCCCAGGAGTGACCTTTTTCCGCTAGTGGGACTTAGGTTACGGAATACCATTCAGGTCCCTGGACTAATTCATTGGTTTTTGAGAGTGCTTTTTACGATAACCATATGGACTGCTAGTGATATGTATTAGGCACACTGGGTATAGAGAAGTACATTTTTTAACAGTTCCGTTGAAGCTCACTTTATTTACTTGCATACATATACCCATGATTTTTGAAGGGGTAGTCTATTGGTTCCAATCTGATACTGCAAGAAACTGCAATTCTAAATAATTCATTATTGCTACTGAAGTATAACGACATTGGGTCTTTGCAGGTATTACAGTGTTACTACTATCTTTGGCTACTTAATATGTTTGTTAGGTGATTCAATAGGTTGAGACACCCCCCTTTTTTCTGTTTATATATATATATATATATATATATATATATATATATATATATATATATATATATAATGCTTATTTGGATCCCCGCAAACAGCTCTCTAACCCTCCCCCTCTACCTATTTGCCAACATCTTGGGTACTGACAGCTGTCTGCCAGTTCCCAGTTTGGTCAAAATTTGACTTTTTTAAAAATAATTATACCCCATTTTTCTGTAGTGTAGCTGCCCCCCTCAATACCCTACCCCTCCCAGATCCCTTTCCCAATAATTAATTATTTATTTCCTCCTCCCACTCCCTCCTTTACTTTACACTATACTCAACTCTGTACTAAATAGCTTGTATGCATGCGCATCATCCCACCCCCTCGTGCGCTCCCAACTACTTCACCACACTGCCACAACCGGATCCTACCTGAGAGGATGTGAACCAGTGATGGGCCGCCAACCCGCCTCTCTCGTATCCCTCCCACACCACCAATAATCAGGACCATCGCTGGCTGATGGAGAGAGGGCCACAGAGTGGCCCTCTCTGCATCGGTGTACTTAAAAAGGGTATTGCAGTGATGCCTCAATATTGAGGCATCACTGCAATACCCTGAAACGTCTGGAATTGATCATGATTGCTTCCAGTGCTTGAAACCCCAGAGAATGTGCCAGGCATTGTTTGGTCATTAACTGGCACTTTTTGTAGGACGTGCTTGGCATGTCCTTGGTCATTAAGGAGTTAACCTCTTAACAACTGAGGACGTGCGAGGCACGTCCTACATGGGGTGTCAGTTAGTGACCAAGGACGTGTCTGGCACGTCCTCTGGGGTTTTAAGCGGCGGATGCGATCATGATTGCTTCCAGACTTTTTTAAGGTATTGCAGCGATGCCTCAATATTGAGGCATCACTGCAATACCTTTTTTACCCACCGATGCAGAGAAGGCCATTCTGTGGTCCTCTTTGCATCGGCCAGCGATGGTTACGATCATTGGTGGGTGGGAGCCATTGCAGGGAGATAGGTGGGTGGCCCATCGCTGGGGGAATACATCAGAGGGGGGTGGCATAATGCGCAGGAGCACGCACAGGGGCGGGAGCGGGTGGGATCCCTACACTATGGGACATAAAAAAGTGTAATTGATGGAGGTGTGGGGATAAATATTATCCAAGGGATCTGGGAGGAAGTGGGGGTAGATTATGGAGGGGGCAGCTACACTATAGAAAAATTTGGATTTAAATAATAAAAAAAACTATTTATATGGCAAACTGGGCACTGGCTACTGGCAGACAGCTGCCAGTACCCAAGATGGGTGCAAATAGGTAGTAGGGGAGGGTTAGAGAGCTGTTGGGGGGGATCAGGGAGGTTGGGGGCTAGATCCATCATTGCTAAATATATATTAAAAAAAGAAGCCTTTTATTTTAGTACTGGCAGACTTTATGCCATTACTTAAGATGGCGGGGACAATTGTGGGGTGAGGGAGGGAAGAGATCTGTTTGGGAGGGATCAGTGGGTGGGTTGTGTCAGGTGGGAGGCTGATCTCTACACTAAAGCTAAAATTAACCCTACAAGCTCCCTAACTAACCCCTACACTGCTGGGCATAATACAATGTGTGGTGCGCAGTGGCATTTAGCGGCCTTCTAATTACCAAAAAGCAATGCCAAAGCCATATATGTCTGTCATTTCTGAACAAAGGGGATCCCAGAGAAGCATTTACATCCATTTATGCCATGATTGCACTAACTGTTTGTAAATAATTTCAGTGAGAAACCTAAAATTGTGAAAAAGTTAAGGATTATTTTTATTTGATCACATTTGGCGGTGAAATGGTAGCATGAAATATTGTTATATGAGCCTAGATCAATACTTTGGGTTGTCAACTATACTACACTAAAGCTAAAATTAACTCTACAAGCTCCCTGATTAACCCCTTTACTGCTGGGCATAATACACGTGTGGCACGCAGCGTCATTTAGCAGCCTTCTAATTACGAAAAAGCAATGCCAAAGCCATATATGTCTGCCATTTCTTAACAAAGGGGTTCCCAGAGAAGCATTTACAACCATTTGTGCCATAATTGCACAAACTGTAAATAATTTCAGTGAGAAACCAAAAGTTTGTGAAAAAATGAATGATTTGATCGCATTTGGCAGTGAAATTGTGGCATAAAATAAACCAAAATGAGCCTAGATCAATACTTTGGGTTGTCTACTAAAAAAAAATATACATTTGAAGAGTTATTTAGGGATTCCTGGCAGATATCAGTGTTCCAGTGTAACTATCTATAGCCCTATAACTTTCAAAAAAGCAAAGCACATGTAAACATTGGGTATTTCTAAACTCAGGACAAAATTTAGAAACTATTTAGCATGTGTGTTGTTTGATGATTGTAGATGTGTAATAGATTTTGGGGGTCAAAGTTAGAAAAAGTGTTTTTTTTTTCATTTTTTCATCATATTTTATAATTTGTTTTATGGTAAATTATAAGATATGATGAAAATAATGGTATCTTTAGAAAGTCCATTTAATGGTGAGAAAAATGTTATATAATATGTGTGAGTATAGTAAATGAGTAAGAGGAAAATTACAGCTAAACACAAACACTGCAGAAATTTAAAAAAAGGCCTGGTCCCAAACGGTCATCAAATGGAAAAGTGCTCTGGTCACTATGGGGTTAAAGGGATATGAAACCCACATTTTTTTTCTATCATGATTCAGATAGAGCAAGCAATTTTAAGTCACTTTCTAATTTATTCCTATTATCAATTTTTCTTCGCTCTTTTGGTATCTTTATTTGAAAAACATGAATGTAAGCTTAGGAGCCAGCTCATTTTTGGTTCAGCACCTGGGTAGCGCTTGCTGATTGGTGGCTTAATGTAGCCGGGCCCTTTTTTGGTGCTGAACCAATAAAGGGTCCGGCTCCTAAGCTGCTTTTCCTGCTTTTCAAATAAAGATACCAATAGAACAAATAAAAATTGATAGGAGTAAATTGGAAAGTTGTTTATAATTGCATGCATTATATGAATCATTGACTTTACGTCTTAAGCTTTGTTAGGAGTTAAACGTATACTTAAAGGCCTCCATTTACTAAAGTTCACATCAATAAGGTAAGGATAACCTGTGTGCATGCCTCTGGGGCCTTGCAGCATAGGCTACTGGAACAGGTTAAGAAGGAGTGATCAAAAGATCAGTGCTTCTTAAAGGGACACTGAGGTCAAAATAAACATTCATGATTAAGATAGTGCATGCATTTTTAAGAAACTTTCCAAATAACTTCCATTATCAAATTTTGCACAGTCTTTTCATATGCACACTTTCTGAGACACCAGCTGCTATTGAGCATGTGCCCAAGTTCACAGTGTATACATATACTAGTCTGTGATTGGCTGATTGATGTCACTTGATGCAAGGGGCCAGCAAATGGGGGGAAATACATTTGTCGGAAAAAAAAATATGCTGCTTTGTCTATTGCGTTGTCTTTTTATTATGCACTTGTTAATTAAGCAATTCTAATTGTATTTAATGGTCCTTTAACATTTGGTTTAAGTTTCCATGATTAAGCCTACACAAAAAAAGCACTGCACATGTTTGTGCAGCTTCATAGCCGAGGGTCATAATTTCTCCGGATGGAGCTTGAGGACCCGTGTTTCTGGCGAGATTGCAGGCTTGCCAGAAACACCAGTTTTGAAACAGGGGTCTAAAGACTGCTGCTCCATAACCTGTTCACCTGCTCTGAGCAGGCGGACAGACATCGCCACAATTCAACCGGATCGAATCGGGTTGATTGACAACCGGTGCTGGCTGCCGATTGGCCGCGAATCTGCAGGAGGCGGCGTTGCACAAGCAGCTCACAAGAGCTGCTGGTGCAATGCTGAATATGGAGAGTGTATTGCTCTCCGCATTCAGCGAGGTCTGTCGGACCTGATCCGCGTATTGTATCAGCCAGTAGGATTGAACTTCAATCCTATTGGCTGATTGCATCAGCCAATAGGATGTTTTCTACCTTAATTCCGATTGGCTGATAGAATTCTATCAGCCAATCGGAATTCAAGGGATGCCATCTTGGATGACGTAATTTAAAGGAACCTTCATTCTTCAGTTGGACTTCGCTGAAAGAGGATGCTCCGCGTCGGATGTCTTGAAGATGGAGCCACTCAGCGCCGGATGGATGAAGATAGAAGACGCCATCTGGATGAAGACCTCTGTCTGTCTGGAGGACCTCTTCTTCCCAGCTTCGATGAAGACTTCTGCCCGTCTGGACGACCACTTCGTCCGGCTTTGTGGAGGACTTCGGCCCGGCTGGGTGAAGACTTCTCAAGGTAGGGTGATCTTTAAGGGGTTAGTCTTAGGTTTTTTAAGGGGGTATTGGGTGGGAATTAGAGTAGGGTTGGTTGTGTGGGTGGTGGGTTTTAATGTTGGGGGGAGGTATTGTACTTTTTTTTTACAGGTAAAAAAGCTGATTACTTTGGGGCAATGCCCAGCAAAAGGCCCTTTTAAGGGCTATTTGTAATTTAGTATATTGTAGGGCTTTTTATTATTTATTTTTTTTATTTATTTTATTAGGTGTAATTAATTTAAAAAAATTGTAATTATTTTATTATTTTCTGTAATTGTGTTTTTTTTCGTACTTTAGATAATTGTTTTAAATTGTATTCAATTGTATTTAGTTTAGGTAATTCATTTAATTAAAGTGTAGTGTTAGGTGTAAATGTATCTTAGGTTAGGATTTATTTTACAGGTAAATTTGAATTTATTTTAACTAGGTAGCTATTAAATAGTTAATAACTATTTAATAACTATTGTACCTAGTTAAAATAAATACAAAGTTGCCTGTAAAATAAAAATAAACCCTAAGCTAGCTACAATGTAACTATTAGTTATATTGTAGCTAGCTTAGGGTTTATTTTATAGGTAAGTATTTAGTTTTAAATAGGAATAATTTAGTTAATGATAGTTATTTTATTTAGATTTAATTAAATTATATGCAAGTTAGGGGGGTTTTAGGGTTAGGGTTAGACTTAGGTTTAGGGGTTTTTAGCTTTAATAAAGTGGTGGCGACGTTGGGGGCGGCAGATTAGGGGTTAATAAGTGTAGGTATGTGGAGGCGACATTGGGGGTGGCAGATTAGGGGTTAATAAATATAATGTATGGTTTGGCGATGTTGGGGGCAGCAGATTAGGGGTTCATAACTATAATGTAGGTGGCGGCGGTGTCCGGAGCGGCAGATTAGGAGTTAATAATGAAATGCAGATGTCGGCAATGTCGGGGGCGGTGGATTAGGGGTTAATAATTGTAAGATTAGGGGTGTTTAGACTCAGGGTTTATGTTAGTGTGTTAGGTGTAGACATAACTTTTATTTCCCCATAGGAATCAATGGGGCTGCGTTAGGAGCTTTACGCTGCTTTTTTGCAGGTGTTAGTTTTTTTTCCAGCCGGCTCTGCCCCATTGATTCCTATGGGGAAATCGTGCATGAGCACGTTTTGCTAGCTCACCGCTACCGTAAGCAGGACTTGTATTGAGGTGAGATGTGGAGATAAATTTTGCTCTCCACTCACTTTTCTGCGGCTAACGACGGGTTTGTAAAAACCCGTAATACCAGCGTTGTCTGTAGGTGAGAGGTGAGGGAAAACTGCTCGTTAGCACCGCAGAGCCTTACCGACAAAACTTGTAATATAAGTGAGTGTTTCCTTATTATGTTTTCCTTACATTATTTCTATATTTTCAAAATTTCTTCTGCCCAGAGATTTGATGTAACCCATTATATTTTACTTATAGTACAGTTTGACATGGATCACTATTACCTAAGGCAAAATCTCTAAGCCCCATATGAAGGAATCATGTCAACAAAATTGCATAATTTTTTTTTAAAAATTGCCTTTAATATCTTCTCTACAACACATGAATGACTTTGTCAGTGCTTATTTCATGTTCACCTTGGCTCCTATTGTTGTTTAAAATAAGTGATAAAGGCTATATTACTATTCTAGTTGCCCTTTTGAGGGCACCTACATTTACCCTTCTCTTTCTGTAATGTGCATGAGTCACATTGATGATGGCAGAATATCCCATATTTCTTAAAGACAAAACACATTTATAATTTGCTTACGGCTTTCTTGTCTGGTACAGAGTGTTTTGTTGTTTCTGTACATTTGACATAAAGGAAGGTCAGATTCACTCAGTGCAGCTGCTGTGGGAAGAAAGTATTCTCTTATATGAATTAAAAAGAATATCAGCAGCAACTGTCAGATACAAGTAACTTTTTATATACCCTGTGCTATATGAGTTCAAGAAAAGAGAAGAAGAAAAAAAAAGAAGAATTAGAATGCTAAAAAAAGAAAATTAGAAGGTAGATACATAAATCAACATATTGAGAGAGAGATATGATAGAAAGACTTCTCAAGGTAGGGTGATCTTCAAGGGGTTAGTGTTAGGTTTTTTAAGGGGGTATTGGGTGGGAATTAGAGTAGGGTTGGTTGTGTGGGTGGTGGGTTTTAATGTTGGGGGGAGGTATTGTACTTTTTTTTTACAGGTAAAAGAGCTGATTACTTTGGGGCAATGCCCCGCAAAAGGCCCTTTTAAGGGCTATTTGTAATTTAGTATATTGTAGGGCTTTTTATTATTTTTTATTATAGAAACGGTATCACGTGCGCACTCTAAGCAACCAGAAGTCAGCAGCCAGGGTGTTTTCAAAATAATTAGAATAAAGCCGGTTTAATGTTGTCCATATATATTTTTGGTTTGGGGTTCAGTTTGTTCCTGTCTGAGGAAGGGGCTCAAGTGGTCCTGAAACTTCACATATTGAATAAAGGAATATGCTTTTGACTAAAGTCCAGAGAGTGCACAGCGTTATTATATATACAGTATATATATATATATATATATATATATATATAGTCACAGAAAAGTTAGAAGCACTCCTGTTTCTTAAATAAGGCTGCAAAGGTCTATACTGCCCTGGATGCACTTCAAAGTAACATACGCTCCTCAGGAATGGAAGGGTCTTGCAATAAAATAAATACAAAGTATTTATTTAACGTTTCAGAGTTTCCCCCATTTTCAAAACAAACAATACAACATTCACGTCCAAGGCAGTGTCCCGGAAGTTGCCAGGCGCCACGTGACCCTCATGTCACGTACTGTCATCATGGCAACTGGACGCTCAATCGGGATCGTCGCCTGTATACCTTAAAAACAATAACAAGGTGCTGCATGAAATAACAGAACTTACACAAAGCTGTAGAACAACAGATGAGAATAATCCCATATCTTAGAATATCGTATTATGAACACTCAAGCAGTCTAAATGTGTTATTGATACAGGGGAAGGCTACACCAAACTATGGCAACCTGGCAATCTACAAAATTAAATAAACACAGAACCCCCAATACATACTGTTAAATGTTACTAAGCAGTCCTAGACAATATGGGACAACAGTTTAGCATAGAGGCACGGAGACTAATGTTATATGAGACCATATCTAGCAATCTAAACAAATGCTGGACAATAGATTAGAAGCAACAGTGCCAGTCCAGGTGCACATTAAGTCCTCGGGGGGCCTTCGTCACCAAGTTAAAGATCCATCTCAACTCTCTTTGAAGGAGCATTCTGGCTCTATTGCCACCCCGTGGGGGTGGGGGGATGTGATCATAAATGATATTGTTACAGAAGCATTAGTTATTTTGTTGTGAAGAGCTTATTTCCCAGCAGCAATGCCTGAACCAGCAAGCCAGCGCCTAAGAAGGGCTCCAAGAAAACTGTAACAAGTATCATTTCATAAAGAGTTAACTTTTTATTCAGCTTTTAGAAACTATTGCCTAAATACATGTTTGCTGGCCTCAGCTCTAAGTTTAGTGATAACCAATCCCATTGTCTAATCACCTCTGGAGCCAGACTGCTAATTGATAAGATGAACTTGTAAACTTGTTATCTTAAGTACTGTAATCCTATTGTGGCCTGTCAAAGGACAGTGCTCTCTATCTAAATGAGTGATGGGGGATTTTGTGCTTCCCCCCCTCTCCCCCTGGGAGTGCCCTGTGTGCATGTAACCTTAATAAAAAGCAGGCTGGGCATCCCAGTCCTGAGTTCTTGTTTGACCCTCAATCGCAGCGTTGACTCGTTTTTGTGGGCAGAAGGGTATCCTAGCTGTACTGCAGCTAAGGGAGATTATTCTATATTTGCGAGACTCATATAGAATACTATGGAAAGCAGCTTCTCCCCTCTTTAGCAATAGGGATCCAGGCTACTAAGCGGTCCATCTCTCAGCGAGACTAAGGGTAACCGTAACATTTGGCGGCAGCGGCGGGATTTTCCTGGATTTCCTAGGAGAGGTACAGAACGGATGGAGAGCGCTTACGAAAATTGAAGCGTACAACCCTACTGGATTTACTTGAAAGCAGAGGGGGGTACGCCAGCAACCGGCCGAGGAGAGAGCTGATCGCAGAATTGACCGAACTGGATCAGAGCTTCACAATGGCGGAAACACCGACCACGATTAGTGACGAAAAAAACAGGATTGTTCGGGAAAGGCTCTCATTATACGGGCCGAACCCCTCCATGGAATTGGTACAGCAGTTGATGGCGGAGGCGGACGAGGATATACGAGAGACTCGAGCCCACAAACTCAACCTAGCGAACGCACACCGCAATGCTGAAGCCCCGCAGGTAATCATCCCTGTCGAAAATGCTGGGAGGCCCAAGATACCCTATGCGGCATTTCGACCCTTCCTAGAGAGCGAGACAGGGATTGATGAATATTTGGCGGACTTCGAAAGGCAATGTGCCCTGCACCAGATTCCCAACAGAGAGTGGCCCACGATATTGTCTGGGAAACTATCCGGGCGAGCCCTGGAAGCCTTTCGTACTCTGGGTGCTGAGGAAGTGACACAGTATGAGCTAGTTAAGGAGACACTGTTGCGACGGTACGCTGTAACTCCGGACACGCATCGCCGACAGTTTCGGGGCACGGAAAAGAAGCCTAACGATACCCATATGGAATGGGCGCACCGAATGCGGAGAGCGGCAAATCACTGGCTGAGCGGAAGTAAAGCGGTGACTGGGGAGGAAATTTTACAATTGTTTCTCTTAGAACATTTTTATAATGGCATGGAACAGCAAGGGAAGGAATGGCTGCGAGACAGGCGGCCTTCTACCTTAGAAGAAGCAGCCAAATTGGCCGATGAACATTATGACTTCCGTCTTCACGAACCCATGAACTACCAAGCTCCAGCACGGGTCGAACCCAGAGAGGTTTACCGTGCACCCCCTCGTGCTGAATTCCGAGCCCCGGTGCCCACAGGGCCCGTCCGACACTCAGGACCACCCAATAACAGCTCTGAGCGTCCCAGACCAACTTGCCACCAATGCAAGCAACCAGGGCATTTCATGGCTAGCTGCCCCCTTAATACGCACCAGACACCCAGGAATTACAATTACCCCTCTGGGTCCTATCGTCCGGCCCGGGCCCTCTGTGTTAACCAAGAGGCCCCTATGGAGGGATATGTGGGGCCGCTTCACGAGGCAGACCCTGTATATGCTGCCTCAGATAACCGCCAGCACCATCGGCAGAGGGTATGGCTCGAGGGGCGATCTACCGAGGGATTGTGAGACACAGGGGCTACTATCACGCTGGTACAGAGTCATTTGGTGCCAGAGCACAAGCGATCCGGACAGACTGTGGCCATTAGAGTGGCGGGGGGGGGGGATGTGTACAAAATTCCAACAGCTAAAGTGCATCTTGATTGGGGAGCGGGAAAGGGGGCTGTGAACGTGGGCCTAATGGATAATTTACCTGCCGAAGTACTACTGGGCAACGATTTGGGCCCCATGACTTCTGCCTATGCTCCAGTATGCAACAACGAGGCGGACCCAGTGACTACACGGGCCCAAGCCCAGACGGAGCGAGAGCTCTCACCAGTGCGGGAGACACAGGTAAGACCTACCCCGACCTTGCCTGACAGGTTAGGCCCCATACCCTGGGACACCCCAGATGCTTTTGAGGCAGAGTCTAAGACTGACCCGACCTTACAAAAGTACCGGGAACGAGCAGAGACCAGAGGGGGCGGGGCAGATAACGAAACATTCTTATGGGAAAAAGGGAAACTATACCGCTGGACAGAGAAAAGGGGACAGCGTAGGCGACAGCTTGTAGTGCCCCACAAATACCGTCAAGAAATCCTCAAAATAGGCCACGACATCCCCTTAGCAGGCCACCTAGCCGTAACCCGTACCCTACACCGCATTACTCACACGTTCTTTTGGCCAGGGGTGCACGCTGACGTTAGAACTTACTGTAACACCTGTGATGTGTGTCAACGAGTAGGAAGGCGAGGCGATCACCCTAAAGCCCATCTAGTAAATATGCCCATTGTAGAGGAACCCTTCAGCCGGGTTGCTATTGACCTAGTGGGACCACTGGCTACCCCTAGTCCCTCCGGTAAGCGCTACATTCTTACCGTAGTGGACTACGCTACCAGGTACCCAGAGGCTGTCGCCCTAACCAACATACAAGCGGATACGGTAGCGAATGCACTAGTACAGGTGTTCTCCCGGGTAGGATTTCCAAAAGAAATCCTATCCGACCGAGGCACCCAATTTACGGCTGAATTGACCCAACAACTCTGGCAGGTTTGCAAAATTAAGTCCCTCCTGAGCTCCCCATACCACCCCCAGACGAACGGGCTGTGTGAGAGGTTCAATGGGACCCTCAAGCAAATGCTCAAGACGTTCACTCAGGAATACCGAGACTGGGAACGCTTCCTGCCGCACCTCCTATTTGCTTATCGGGAGGTGCCCCAGGAAACGACAGGGTTCTCTCCCTTCAAGTTGCTCTACGGAAGAAAGGTACGGGGACCCCTAAACCTGATCCGGGAGCACTGGGAGGGAGAGATGGAGGCTGACGGTGTCCCCATTGTGCCATACGTGCTGGAACTCAGGGACCGAATGGAGCAATTAGCCAAATCCGTGCGGGCTAATCTCCAGTTGGCCCAGAGAAGACAGAAAGTATGGTACAATCGGGGGGCCCGAAAGAGAATCTTTACCATAGGACAAAAGGTGTTAGTACTTAAGCCGGTGAAGACAGACAAATTGCAGGCGTCCTGGCAGGGTCCCTACCAGATCGTAGAGAAAAGGGGAGACACCACTTATGTGATAGCTAGCTGCCATGACAACAATCTTAGAAAGACATTCCATGTAAACATGCTCAAGGAATATTTTGAGCGACCAGAGAACGTGACGGCCGTATGTTGTTCCCCTCAGGAAGACCCCGACAGTTTACCCATTCCAGACCTATTAGAAAAGAGTCTCCCCACAGGTATAGTGGCGCAGGTTCAGATAGGGGACCGACTTAGCCCCACTGAAAGGGAGCAGCTCAACCAACTCCTCCAGTCCAAACACCTCACCTTCTCCCTGAAGCCAGGGTACACTACTTTAACCACCCACCAGGTAGATACTCCGGGACAAGCTCCCTTGCGCCAGGCTCCGTACCGAATCCCCGAAGCAGTTAGGACAGGAATGAAGAAGGAGATCGATGAGATGCTCCAGCTCAGGGTAATTGAGCCCTCCGATAGTCCCTGGGCCTCCCCAGTTGTCTTGGTGCCCAAGAAAGATGGGACCACCCGGTTCTGCGTAGACTATCGGAGGCTCAATGAAAATACTGCGACAGACGCTTACCCTATGCCCAGGGTAGACGAGCTACTCGATCGTATAGCCAGGGGAAATTACCTGACCACTATTGACCTCTGCAAAGGTTACTGGCAGATTCCCCTGGCCCCGGAGGCTATCCCCAAGTCGGCATTCGTCACCCCATTCGGCTTATATCAGTTTAGGGTAATGCCGTTTGGGATGAAGAATGCCCCAGCTACATTCCAGCGCTTGGTGGATAGGCTCCTGGATGGCTTCCAGAGTTTTGCTTGCGCCTACCTGGACGACATAGCGATCCACAGTGAGTCCTGGGAGGACCACTTAGCTCATGTCGGAATGGTTCTGGATCAGATCCGGGCTGCTGGCCTGACTCTGAAGCCAGAAAAATGCCACTTTGGGATGGCCGAGGCACAGTACCTGGGTCACCGGGTGGGGTGTGGAAAGCAGCGACCAGAGCCGGCCAAAATAGAAGCTGTCGCCAATTGGCCCACCCCCATCACTAAGACTCAGGTCCTAGCCTTCCTGGGCACGGCAGGGTACTATAGACGGTTCGTACCAGATTACAGCACACTTGCCAAACCCCTGACTGACTTGACCAAGAAGAACTTACCTCGACAGGTCCTGTGGTCTCCCCACTGTGAAACGGCTTTCCAGGCTCTCAAAAATGCTCTAATTAACGCTCCTGTCTTGGCGGCCCCAGCCCTTAACAAACGTTTTATCGTCCATACAGATGCTTCCATGTTCGGGCTGGGAGCCGTCCTCAGCCAAGTAGGCGAAGATGGAGGGGAGCATCCAGTTGCCTACATCAGCCGGAAGCTCCTGCCCCGCGAAGTCAGCTATGCAGCGGTCGAAAAGGAGTGTTTGGCTTTGGTGTGGGCATTAAAGAAATTGACTCCCTATTTATATGGTCAGGAGTTCACTCTGGTCACCAACCATAACCCGTTGGTGTGGCTGAACCGGGTCTCTGGAGATAACGGCAGGCTATTACGTTGAAGCTTATCGTTGCAACCCTTCAATTTCACCATTACTTACAGACCTGGGAAACAGAATGGCAACGCCGACGGGTTGTCCAGACAAACCGACCTCAGCCCCGCATAACCAGCGGTCTGGACAGCCTTAGTCTGCCCCGAAAAGGGGTCAGACCGTGTCTGCCAGAGTGTTCCACAGAAAGGGAGCACTGTTACAGAAGCATTAGTTATTTTGTTGTGAAGAGCTTATTTCCCAGCAGCAATGCCTGAACCAGCAAGCCAGCGCCTAAGAAGGGCTCCAAGAAAACTGTAACAAGTATCATTTCATAAAGAGTTAACTTTTTATTCAGCTTTTAGAAACTATTGCCTAAATACACGTTTGCTGGCCTCAGCTCTAAGTTTAGTGATAACCAATCCCATTGTCTAATCACCTCTGGAGCCAGACTGCTAATTGATAAGATGAACTTGTAAACTTGTTATCTTAAGTACTGTAATCCTATTGTGGCCTGTCAAAGGACAGTACTCTCTATCTAAATGTGTGATGGGGGATTTTGTGCTTCCCCCCTCTCCCCCTGGGAGTGCCCTGTGTGCATGTAACCTTAATAAAAAGCAGGCTGGGCATCCCAGTCCTGAGTTCTTGTTTGACCCTCAATCACAGCGTTGACTCGTTTTTGTGGGCAGAAGGGTATCCTAGCTGTACTGCAGCTAAGGGAGATTATTCTATATTTGCGAGACTCATATAGAATACTATGGAAAGCAGCTTCTCCCCTCTTTAGCAATAGGGATCCAGGCTACTAAGCGGTCCATCTCTCAGAGAGACTAAGGGTAACCGTAACAGATATATTTCAGGTCAGACACTCTATGTCTTGCCTCCATGAAGTGCCTGGCCACCGCCTGATCTGATGTTCCCTTCTCAAAGGCTGTCCTTATGGCTGATCGGTGGTTAGCCATCCTAGTACATAAATCGTCCACCGCCTTGCCCACATAAAACATACCACATACACAGTGTAAAATATACACTATGTACTTAGTGTGCATGCTACTCTGTATTTAATTTTAAATTTTCTGGTGGAATACAGGTGACTAAATTGGTTCCCTGTGGTCAGACCCCCACATATAGTACATCCAAGGCATCGGAAACAACCCGGTTTTGATTTTAGCCATGTATCACTTGTATAACAATCTCTGGGATCTGTTTTTATCAACTGATCCTGAAGCAATCTAGCTCTGTGATAGCCAATTCTGGGTGGTTGCATATCACTAAAAGGCAAGTTTTTATCAGTGGGGAGTAAAGTCCAGTTATTTCTTAGGGTTTTTGCAATCCCTTGCTTACCCACTGTGTAGGTTGTAGTGAACGTTAGTTTATTCTCTTTCCTGATTTGTTTAGTTCCAAATACTAGTTCCTGATGTGTCTCCTTCTCTGTAGCTTCTCTGCTTTTTTTTAAAACATCCTTCTGATAACTCATCTTGCAGAATTTATTTTCCATTTCAGACTTGTTTTTTTCTCAAGTTCCCATCTGTATTGTTTCTGGCAACTCTCTTGAATTGAGAGGTAGGTAGTGTTCTCTTCAGGCTGGGTGGATGGCAACTGAAGGCACAGAAGATGGAATTCTTATCTGTGGGTTTGCTGTAAAGAGTGGTGATGAGGGTATGGTCATGATTAATGATCCTTATGTCTAAAAAGTCCACAGATTGTCGATTGTAAGTTATTTCAAACTTGACAGTTGGATGTACTTTATTGAGTTCTTCGAACAAGCACAACAATTCTTCCTCTGTATCTGTCCACAATAGAAAAAGTTCATCTATGTACCTTTAAAACAGGTGTATTGTGTTGTCACAAAAGAGATCTGTTCCCTCAGTCTCTAT
Organism: Bombina bombina; assembly: GCF_027579735.1. NCBI lineage: Eukaryota > Metazoa > Chordata > Amphibia > Anura > Bombinatoridae > Bombina > Bombina bombina. The sequence continues at coordinate 663,756,979 of NC_069503.1, read as the reverse complement.
TTCGGTCATAAATAAATTGGCGTATGATGGGGCCATGTTTGACCCTTTTGCAGTCCCAGTTACCTGTAGGTAGAACTCTCGCTCAAACCTAAAATAGTTGAGTTACAGGCGCATTCTCAACATCTCCAAAAAAGCTTCTGCTGGAGGTCCTATATAGGGATACTTGGCTAGTATTCTTCTTATTGATGCAATCCCCTCTTGATGTGGTATCACTGTATATAAGCTTGTCATGTCAAGTGTGACTAGTAGAGTATCATGCGTCAGCAGTGGAAGTTGCAGTAATAGTTTTATCATTGATGCTGAATCCAGTAGAAAAGATGGGATGTTACGTACTAGTGGCTGGAGAATGTATTACATGTAAGTGGCGATGGGTTGCAACAAGGAACCTATAGCTGACACTATCTGTCTTCCTGGGGATTCCAATAGGCTTTTGTGCACTTTGGGCAACATGTATAATACCTGTGTTCTAGGGAATTCTACAGTCATATACTCACTAGTACTTTTATCTATGTAATTACTGTTGTACAGTAGCTTGATCATCTCATCCAGCATATTTTTGAATTTTCTAGTGGGATCACCCCTGAGTATGCTATAGGTATCCCCATCGCTCAGTTGTCACAACACTTCCTTTTTTTAGTCAGCATAGTCCTGCAGGACCACAGGTTCTCCCTTATCTGCCTCTCTCATGAAGATCTTAGTGTCATCTTGTAAGGTTTTTAGAGCCTTCCTCTCCTTGGTAGTAAGATTATGTCTATATACCTTTATAGCTGAGCACCCTTGGTTACTTTCCTGCCATAGCAACCGAGAAAAGGTTTTAATCGATGGATCATGACTATTAGGGTCATATGTAATTCTGCCTCTAAATCTCATCTCTTCCCCAAGTTGTGATCCAAATTGTTCTTTCAATTGTAAGGATCTTGCAAATCTTTGTACATCAACATAAAGGTCAAAGACATCACGTTTCTTTGTGCGGACAAATGAAAAACCCTTGTTCAGGACACTCCTATCATCCCCTGTGAGGACGTGCCCACTAAAGTTAATAATTAACTCCTCATCGACCTGCCCCTCCTGGGTGGTCTTGGTGGGCAGTTTGTAGCTCCCCCCCCCCCAAGATTGGGTCCTCTGCCTCCCTCATTTTTTTCCCCCTTGGCTATCAGAGGGTGTCGATGATATCCTTTTAGTGTTGTCTGAGTCTGAGCTGTTGCCTGAGCTGTCAACTGTTCCTAGTGGCCCACAGAGGACTTAGTGTTCACCTAAACTGGCACTGTTGCCTATAATTTGTTGTCCAACATTTGTTTAGATTGCTAGATATGGTCTCATATAACTTTAGTCTCCCCTGCCTCTATGCTAAACTGTTGCCCCATATTGTCTAGGACTGTTTAGTAACATTTAACAGTATGTATTGGGGGTTCTGTGTTTATTTAATTTTGTAGATTGCCAGGTTGCCATAGTTTTGAGTAACCTTCCCCTGTATCAATAACACATTTAGACTGCTTGAGTGGTCATAATACGATATTCTAAGATATGGGATTATTCTCATCTGTTGTTCTACAGCTTTGTGTAAGTTCTGTGATTTCATGCAGCACCTTGTAATTGTTTTTAAAGTATACACGTGACGATCCTGACTGAGCGTCCAGTTGCCATGATGACGGTACGTGACCTGAGGGTCACGTAATGCCTGCCAACTTCCGGCATGGGCCTGTGGACGCCGCACTGGTGAATGTTGCCAGGATATAATGTGATGAGTTATAATGTGATGGGAAACTCTGAAACGTTAAATAAATACTTTGTATTTTATTGCAAGACCCTGTGAGTGACTTCCTTTCCCAAGGAGTATATATATATATATATATATAAATATATTAAATGAATATTGGATAGATTGTAGATAGAGTGTAAACAGATAAATAGCAATCTATCTTTCTACTTTTTACGAAGTATACTTCCTGTATATATAGTTTATGCTACTGTATGCCTTCAACAGTCTTATAAGAAAAAAAGCCCAGAAACAAAGAGTCCCAAAAGAATTTGTGTGCTGAAGGATTTGATACATACTGTCGCTCAAAGTAAAGTACTGTTCAGTATGAGCACCCATAAAGTGGCACAAAGGGAGTTGAGGCAGCTCCGGGAATATATGCCAGTGTCAGCTGTTCTTTATACATATATTACAGGATTGTTTTCAAATAGAGATTTAACCTTGAAAGAAAAATGAAAATAAAATAAATTAAACAAATACATTCTAATATACAATCAATTTCATGTTAAAGTTTATTTTCTTTATAATTCTATAGCATAGTCTTCACTGTAATATAAAATCCACATTATTGTTGTAGAATATTTTTGCTACCCAACATTCTTGACAACATTTGGCTTCCATAAATTGATTAGATATATGGAATTTGTAGCTTAAATAAAAAATGTTTATTTTCATTTCCAATACATAAAAGACCCACAACAATTCAATGTGTTGCCTTGACATTTGTCAGGGACAAAACAGGAATCCAAGTGTTGCAGGTGCATGTTTTCATTATAGCTGCTTGAAGCTCTTACGAGGCTTGTCTTTGTATGATGAGCACATGCATACAATATGAATAATTCAATCAGCATACCTTATAACATCTGTTTAATGAAAGAATTATAAAAATGCCATTACTAGATGAAAGCACTTTAAAATTTCAATTTTAATACAAAATATATTTTTTTATGGATTCATAAAAAAATAACGTCATATGATTTAAAGAAAAAAATTGTCTAATTTTAGTAGACTGTTGGGCATATTTATCAAGCTCCGTATGGAGGCTCGCCAGAAACAGCAGTTTTAGTTTCATAACCTGAAGAATAGGGAAAGGAGAAAAGACGACAGCACTACAATTGCTGTGTTCCACTATGTATCCTAATCTCATTGGGGTATGAGAGATATCAAAAGTGTTCTCGAGGACTTAGGTGCTGTACATTAGGAGAAGCAAACTAAAAATATCAATTGCTGAAAACGATTGAAAGAATATACTTGATTAGCACTCAACAGCAAATTATTATTAGGCTTTGTCAAAGCCTTTTTTGGCGAAACATGTCAGGGCAGCTGGAGAATATTTCTCCTTTTAACTAAAAACAACAGTGTGAATATGTGTAAGAATGTTTTATTAGAATTTAATTTAAAACGGTATGCTTGTGTGTGAGTGTAACCTACGGGAATACCAGAACTGTCCAACCATTCATTAATTATTTATACTAGTACCCTACGAGTTGAAATTACAAACAGAGGACATAGTGGGGCCTAGTTATCAAGCCGTCAACCTCAAATACGCAGGAATTCCGCAGCGTATTTGTGACGAGGCTGATTTGCCTTAGTTATCAAAGGCTAGAGACCGGCAAAAGTAGAATTTTGTGATGTAAACTTCGATCCGCCGGACTCAGTCCGACACAGATCGATTCTTACGTCACTCCTGATGTTCCGCACACAAGTACGGCACAATCTGACTACTTTTGCTCGCTCTGCACTTTTCCGGCCCAGCGTACCTGGTTTTCAATCCGCCGCCCTGGAGGCGGCAGATCCCATAGGAATCAATGGGAGTCTGACCATAGCGAAAGTACAAGTTCGCTGCTGCGAGACATCCCATTGATTTCTATGGGAGATGTCTGCACCTAACACCCTAACATGTACCCCGAGTCTAAACACCACTAATATGCCCCCCTACACCGCCGCAACTAAATAAAGTTATTACCCCCTAAACCGCCGCTCCCGCCGGAGCCCACCGCAACTATAATATATTTATTAACCCCTAAACTGCCACTCCCGGAGCCCACCGCAAGCTACTTTATACATATTAACCCCTAAACCTCCGCTCCCGGAGCCCACCGCCACCTACATTATACCTAGTAACCCCTATCCTGCCCCCCCTATACCGCCGCCCTCTATAATAAAGTTATTAACCCCTATCCTGCCGATCCCGCACCTCGCCGCAACTAAATAAATAGTTTAACCCCTAAACCGCCGCTCCCGGACCCCCGCAACCTATATTAAATTTATTAACCCCTATCCTGCCCCCCCTACACCGTCGCCACCTATAATAAATTTATTAACCCCTATCCTGCCCCCCCTACACCGCCGCCACTGTAATAAATTTATTAACCCCTAAACCTAAGTCTAACACTAACCCTAACACCCCCCCTAGCTTAAATATTAATTAAATAAATCTAAATAATATTTCTATTATGAACTAAATTAATCCTATTTAAAACTAAATACTTACCTTTAAAATAAACCCTAATATAGCTACAATATAAATAATAATTATATTGTAGCTATCTTAGGATTTATTTTTATTTTACAGGTAACTTTCAATTTATTTTAACTAGGTACAATAGCTATTAAATAGTTATTAACTATTTAATAGCTTACCTAGCTAAAATAAAGAGAAATTTACCTGTAAAATAAAAACTAACCTAAGTTACAATTACACCTAACACTACACTATGCTTAAATAAATTATTCCTATTTAAAACTAAATACTTACCTGTAAAATAAACCCTAAGATAGCTACAATGTAATTAATAATTACATTGTAGCTATCTTAGGATTTATATTTATTTTACAGGTAACTTTGTATTTATTTTAGCTAGTTAGAATAGTTATTAAATAGTTATTAACTATTTAATAACTACCTAGCTAAACGAAATACAAAATTACCTGTAAAATAACACTACACTATCATTACATTAATTAATTAAATAAATTAACTACAAATAACTGCAATTAAATACAATTACATAAACTAACTAAAGTACAAAAAATAAAAAAAGCTGTTACAAAAAATAAAAAAAATAAGTTACAAACATTTTAAAAATATTACAACAATTTTAAGCTACTTACACCTAATCTAAGCCCCCTAATAAAATAACAAAGCACCCCAAAATAAAAAAAATGCCCTACCCTATTCTAAATTAAAAAAGTTCAAAGCTCTTTTACCTTACCAGCCCTTAAAAGGGCCTTTTGTATAAGGATCTAATACTTGTCTGCACTACGGCTCATTATTGTGTATATACATGTTTGTCTATTTGTAAATATATTTGTATATCTATACTTTTACAAGACAAGTGTGTCTTTTTAAACCACCAAAATAAATCTATGGTTTTATAACTCTGCTATATTATAGTGTACAGTGTGGTCAATTGAGATATATAGATTAGACACACACATCTATACATATAATATCCCCTTACTCCCCATACCACTGGAAACGGACAACGGTGACCCATTGGAGATACACCAAACACTGGAGGAGCGTGGACAAACGAAAAGGGAGCAAAAGAACAGAGTACAACCATAGAAGTGCATTTTTAGTACCTCACTACTTGAGGGTACACCAGGTGAGCGCGGATAATTCCCCCACTGTTATTTATGTACTGATTGTGAACGTATTACACAAAGTGTGCCCCTGTGCGCCTGTCTCTTTCTATACTTTTCCATATATATATATATATATATATATATATATATATATAAATTGAAGTTGTATTTGTATGTGCACTCTCACCAAAGAACTGCAACTTGCCAGGGTACTGTAGCCAGGTATGTAGGTATCAGGAATTAGAAAAAGTACTCACTGGACTGTGGAAAGCAATGTGAATCAAAACTTTATTGTGACGTTTCGGGACTAGCAGCGTCCCTTCCTCTGACAAGCATCAAGTGAAAAAACAAAACTTATATAAGCCCACAAAACATTCCCCTAGGCAAACTGCCAATCATAATAAGCCGTGTGCAAAACAGAATGAGCCGTGTGCAAAACCGGCATAGATATGTGTAATTAGTGTAAAATCAATTATAGCATAGTGAAATATGTGTCAAAATATGCACACGGCTCATTCTGTTTTGCACACGGCTTATTATGATTGGCAGTGTGCCTAGGGAAGTGTTTTGTGGGCTTAGATAAGTTTTGTTTTTTCACTTGATGTTTGTCAGAGGAAGGGACGTTGCTAGTCTCGAAACGTCACAATAAAGTTTTGATTCACATTGCTGTCCACAGTCCAGTGAGTGCTTTTTCTAATTCCTGATACCTATATATATATATATATATATATATATATATATATATATATATATATATATATATATACAGTGGGGCAAAAAAGTATTTAGTCAGCCACCAATTGTGCAAGTTCCCCCACTTAAAAAGATAAGAGAGGCCTGTAATTTTCATCATGGGTGTACCTCAACTATGAGAGACAAACAGTGGAAACAAATCCAGACAATCACATTGTCTGATTTGGAAAGAATTTATTTGCATATTATGGTGGAAAATAAGTATTTGTTCACCTACAAACAAGCAAGATTTCTGGCTCTCACAGACCTGTATCTTCTTCTTTAAGAGGCTCCTCTGTCCTCCACTCATTACCTGTTTGAACTTGTTATCAGTATAAAAGACACCTGCCTACAACCTCAAACAGTTACACTCCAAACTCCACTATGGTGAAGACCAAAGAGATGTCGAAGGACACCAGAAACAAAATTGTAGACCTGCACCAAGCTGGGAAGACTGAATCTGCAATAGGCAAGCAGCTTGGTGTGAATAAATCAACTGTGGGAGCAATAATTAGAAAATGGAAGACATACAAGACCACTGATAATCTCCCTCGATCTGGGGCTCCATGCAAGATCTCACCCCATGGGGTCAAAATGATCACAAGAACGGTGAGCAAACATCCCAGAACCACACAGTGGGACCTAGTGAATGACCTGCAGAGAGCTGGGACCAACGTAACAAAGGCTACCATTAGTAACACACTATGCCACCAGGGACTCAGATCCTGCAGTGCCAGACGTATCCCCCTGCTTAAGCCAGTACATGTCCTGGCCCGTCTGAAGTATGCTAGAGAGCATTTGGATGATCCAGAAGCAGATTGGGAGAATTTCATATGGTCAGATGAAACCAAAGTAGAACTGTTTGGTAGAAACACAACTCGTCGTGTTTGGAGGAGAGAGAATGCTGAGTTGCAACCAAAGAACACCATACCTACTGTGAAGCATGGGGGTGGCAACATCATGCTTTGGGGCTGTTTCTCTGCAAAGGGAACAGGACGACTGATCCGTGTACATGAAAGAATGAATGGGGCCATGTATAGTGAGATTTTGAGTGCAAAGAAAAAACAGTGGGTATAAGGTGCGCAAATCTACCCCTGCATTACACACTAATCTGCTCCCATAAAGCAGATAATCAAAGAATAGGTACAAAGAGAAAAGGGGTGTGTGTATGCGCTAAACAGCTACAGGGAAAAAAGTTTGGCAGTAGTATAGTATTTCTTATAAATAAGTGTGTTGGGGATGTGTAATACAGAACTAATAAGTTGGAATCTAAATATTCTTACATAGACGTATCATATAATATGGCTATTCATCTAAGAATGAATCTAGTATAAAAAACAGGTTTAGCAAACATAAGATTTATTAATCCCAAATTTAAAAAGATATATTAATCTGGATAAAACATACATATAAACATATATGATTGGATGTTAATATGACCGGTCATACGTTAGTACAAATCAACAAAAATTACAATAAAATCCTGACGATATTAACTATAAAAATATAAGTGCAACTGAATCTAGAGAATTATAGGGTAGTTGCTACATATATGAATAAATCCACCTTTGTAGTACTGACACAAAAAGGGAGTGCAGTAAAAATATAAGTTCCAATGTGTTGGTATAAAAAGTTCTGTTTTTGCAATATGCTTATTTTAAATATATGGCAAAGTTCCGTTATAGCAAAAAACAACTTGTGTGTTATGTTCTATAATGTTATGTGTTAGAACAGGTGGTAAATAAGTTCTGGTACCTAGTATCCGCTATAGCAGGACCACTCAGCCTCACACCAAACCTTGGATTCACACAGATTTAACTTACAGGAATCCGGTTTTGCTCATTGAACTGAGGGTCACTACTGCAGGGTACAGAGTGAATACGGAGCTGTCATGCAACCAAGTTACAGGATGTCTGTATCTCAACAGATAGGAGGAGTATCTATAGATTGGGTAGATAATTAATCAACTAATTAACTAGTGATTAAATGTGATATAGCTGACACATGTACAGAGAAGATAGATGGTGAAATGGAATGTCAGACAAACAGATGTAGTACAAAGAGATATTGTTATAAGTCCAGATAGTATTATGCCCAAAATGTACTTGTTAGGAATTCAGCACTTGAGGAAATATCTTATGTAGATAGAATGATATGTTAGATTATGTTAACAGATTTTGTTTATGCAAGGATAAGTTAGTAACAAACGATCAATCACTTAGTCAAGTTCAGGGTGGTCACAGCAAATGATGTTAAGCAAGCAGCAGTTCAAGCAGAGTAGGCAATGTAACAGGCAGTTGAAGTTAATCCTGCAGTTTAGTGATAGTAACAGTCATTGAATACAGTGCTAGTTACTTTGCTTAGTTGAGAGACATAATGATATCCAAATAGAGTAATAAAATATACAGACCAATTCCTGATGGTTATTTGGAAGGCTAAGTCAAAGCCAGATGAAAGCCTTACTGTATCCTGGATGATTGTTTGATGAAAGGACACAGCGCGGTACATGCGCTGCAGACACGCTGAGATGCCGGGTGTGACGTCACAGCGACCCGGTGTAACAGTTAGGGGAACTGAATGCTGCTCCTTTGGTTCCTAAGAAACTGCAAGTAACAGAAGAGGCAGACCGGCACACAGCAACAGAGGATTAAGGTAGGCTGCCAAGATTCAAAGCAGCAAGTAAGAAATCCCCACAGCTTGAGGAAAGGGCTAGGTGTCTTCAGAGAGGAGTCACATTAAGTAACTGATTCAAATTACCAAGCGAGGAGCATAGAGAGGAGGGGCCTTAAATAGGGAGAGAGGATTCAGAATTAAAGGGACAGGATTGTAATAGTGAATACCCTGACATGGTGTTAAAGTTCCGTTATAGGGAACTAACTGGTGTTGTATTAGTTCCGTTATAGTTCTGTTCCGGTATTCCAAAAGTTCATACAAGAGGGTATAAAATAAAGTGTTTTACTTAAAAGTTTAAAAGTTACCGCTGACTTCCACGCTGTGGTGCCCTTACACCTCTATAGTGCCTACCTGTTCTTGTCTCGAGCTGAATCCTCCATCTGGGTACGGCACAGGTGTCCAAAGCGGCTTTCAGCAGCTGGTAACGTCAGGAATGTAGAATGCGTGTCAAATGTAGGTCCGGTTAAGGATATGAAACTCTGCGCAGAGTGCTTAAAAAGTTGACAAAGTAGTTCCCACGAATCCTTTGTAATCCTTGTAAATAATACTTTCTTATCACCTTGTGATTAATAGTCTAGCTCCATCAACGCGTTTCGCCATGTAACATGGCTTTATCAAGATGAGATAGTGAGATTTTGAGTGCAAACCTCCTTCCATCAGCAAGGGCATTGAAGATGAAATGTGGCTGGGTCTTTCAGCATGACAATGATCCCAAACACACCAGCGAAGGAGTGGCTTCGTAAGAAGCATTTCAAGGTCCTGGAGTGGCCTAGCCAGTCTCTAGATCTCAACCCCATAGAAAACCTTTGGAGAGAGTTGAAAGTCCGTGTTGCCCAGCGACAGCCCCAGAACATCACTGCTCTAGAGGAGATCTGCATGCAGGAATGGGCCAACATACCAGCAACAGTGTGTGACAACCTTGTGAAGACTTACAGAAAACGTTTTACCTCTGTCATTGCCAACAAAGGATATATAACAAAGTATTGAGATGATCTTTTGATATTGACCAAATACTTATTTTCCACCATAATTTGCAAATAAATTCTTTCCAAATCAGACAATGTGATTGTCTGGATTTGTTTCCACATTTTGTCTCTCATAGTTGAGGTATACCTATGATGAAAATTACAGGCCTCTCTCATCTTCTTAAGTGGGAGAACTTGCACAATTGGTGGCCGACTAAATACTTTTTTGCCCCACTATATATATATATATATATACAGGGAGTGCAGAATTATTAGGCAAATGAGTATTTTGACCACATCATCCTCTTTATGCATGTTGTCTTACTCCAAGCTGTATAGGCTCGAAAGCCTACTACCAATTAAGCATATTAGGTGATGTGCATCTCTGTAATGAGAAGGGGTGTGGTCTAATGACATCAACACCCTATATCAGGTGTGCATAATTATTAGGCAACTTCCTTTCCTTTGGCAAAATGGGTCAAAAGAAGGACTTGACAGGCTCAGAAAAGTCAAAAATAGTGAGATATCTTGCAGAGGGATGCAGCACTCTATATATATATATATATAAAGATTAGCCTTACTGGGCTGAAACATTCATGTACTATGCCCCAAATCATGTCTCAACAGAACCAGAGTCTCCCTGGCTTTATATCTATATATATATATATATATATACATACATATATATATATATATATATATATATATATATATATATATATATATATATATATATATATATATATATATATATATAAAAATCACATTGTCTGGGACACACCTGAGCAGGGTGGTGTGCTTAAACCAAAGGGATTTGGTCAGCTCCCTGAAATTAAAGAAATACAACAAGGGGGTTTGATTAAGCACAGCTGAAAAAAAAAACATATATTCTTTTTACATATAAATTGCATATTTAAATATGCTGCAAATAATTTTGCTACTAAATATTCTTTGGGATCTTAGTCACACAATATGGCCATATTCTGCTCAGCCAGTCACCACTTACAAGGTGTCCCAAGATTGACTGGTCCTAACACTATACACTATACGTCCCTGGTAAACATATATATAGACATACTGTATATATATATATATATATATATATATATATATATATATATATATATATATATATAGACACATATATATATATATATATATATATATATATATATATATATATATATATATATATATATATACAGTATGTCTATATATATATGTTTACCAGGGACGTGCACTCATAGGAGGCAGGGGAGGCAGTGCCTACCCTGACATATGTGGCCAAAGATTAATTAAATTTTAATTAAAACAAAAAAAAAGTCCCCAAAAAAATATTTTCCCCCATGTAATGCTATGGAGAGGCAGGTACAGGAACGCTTCTCTCCATTGCAGTAAATGGGTCAAAGGAAAAGCTGTGCTGCAGCGCCACCTGTGTTCTGTCAATATATTAGCAGCTAAAATTGGGACCAATAGGAAGCACCCCTCTTAATGCCTCCTAGCAAGTGAAGGATATATAGATTAATCAGAAGGAGGATGCAGTGAGCAGTGTCATGTGACACAACTGGAAGCTGAGGTAACCTAAGAACAGATGACACCAAGCAGAAGAGTAAAGTAGTATTCTACATCTCTTGTGATTCACAAATTGTGTTCAGATACAGCTCATTAACCCCTTAATGACCGGACCATTTTTCAATTTTCTTACCCTTAATGACAATGGCTATTTTTACATTTCTGCAGTGTTTGTGTTTAGATGTAATTTTCCTCTTACTCATTTACTGTTCCCACACATATTATATACCGTTTTTCTTGCCATTAAATGGACTTTCTAAAGATACCATTATTTTCATAATATCTTATAATTTACTATAAAAAAATGTAAAATATGAGGAAAAAATTGAAAAAAAACACACTTTTTCTAACTTTGACCCCCAAAATCTGTTACAAATCTACAACCACCAAAAAAAAAACATTCTAAATAGTTTCTAAATTTTGTCCTGAGTTTAGAAATATCCAATGTTTACATGTTCTTTGCTTTTTTTGCAAGTTATAGGGCCATAAATACAAGTAGCGCTTTGCTATTTCCAAACCACTTTTTTCCAAAATTAGCGCTAGTTACATTGGAACACTGATATCTTTCAGGAATCCCTGAATATCCCTTGACATGTATATATTTATATTTAGAAGACATCCCAAAGTATTGATCTAGGCCCATTTTGGTATATTTCATGCCACCATTTCACCCTGCCAAATACGATCAAATAAAAAAAAAAACTTAAATTTTTCACAATTTTAGGTTTCTCACTGAAATTATTTACAAACAGCTTGTGCAATTATGGCACAAATGGTTGTAAATGCTTCTCTGGGATCCCCTTTGTTCAGAAATAGCAGAAATATATGGCTTTGGTGTTGCTTTTTGGTAATAATAAGGCCGTTTAATACTGCTGCGTACCACACTTGTAATATGCCCAGCAGTTAAGGGGTTAATTAGGTAGCTTGTAGAGTTAATTTTTAGCTTTAGCGTAGAGATCAGCCTCCCACCTGACACATCCCACCCCCTGATCCCCCCCTGACCCCCCTCAAACAGCTCTCTTCCCTCCCCCACCTCACAATTGTCACCGCCATCTTAAGTACTGGCAGAAAGTCTGCCAGTACTGAAATAAAAATAATTTATTATTATTTTTTTAATTTTTTCATACAGTCTGCAGTGATGGATCCCCCTTACCCCACAACCTCCCTGATCCCCCCCAATACATCTCTCTAAACCTCCCCCTCTAACTATTTACCGCCATCTTGGGTACTGGCAGCTGTCTGCCAGTACCCAATTTTCCCCCCAAATTTTTATATGTAATACTTGTTTTCTGTAGTGTAGCTGGCCCCCCTAAATGATCTACATCCCTCCCCCTCCCAGATCCCTTACTAAAGAACTAAGATCCCCCTGCTTCCACATCGGTCTTTTTTTTTTACTTTCATTTTTGGCATAATTTGCGTGCCCCGGCCCCCCCCGGCTGCAAACGCCCCTCCGGTAATAACCGCAAACGAAGTAAGATCGCATTGGGAAATAAACTGAGGCTAATACAGATAAAGGCTGCGCCCACCAACCAACGAAATTGTTAGTATCAGTGGCCGATGCAGAAAGGGCCACAGAGTGGCCCTTTCTGCATCGGTATGTAAAATAGTGGATTGCAGTGATGCCTCAATATTGAGGCATCACTACAATCCCTTGGAAACAGCTGGAAGCAATCGTGATCGCTTCCAGCACTTCAGACAACAGAGGACGTACCAGGTACGTCAATTGTCATTAAGGGAGTTTTTTCCTATGACATACCTGGTACGTCCTCTGTCATTAAGGGGTTAACAGGGGGGACAGTAAGTGTGCATAACCCAATACTGACAGGAAGTCAAAGGGTCAATTCAAATTTAAATCCATCATTTAAAACCCAGAGTTTGAAGTTAAGTGTGCAGTGTCCACATTATTTAGATTAAAGTTTTTGACATTGAATATTGCTAAGCCTCCCTTTTTCATGGTTATTTGATTTAATTAGGTACAAACTCCATATATGTTATGTCTGTTCAGTCAGAGGATGCAGTATCTATTTTTATTTTTCTCTGTGTGTCCATTTATTTAAAGACTGCTGTTAACTTGTAATTCACAAATCAATTGAAAGCTGTTGCATTGTGTTTTTAATATGTGCTGCTTTTATACAAGTTTATATTAATAAAAAAGAGATAATGAGTCATTTAAAAATATATGTAATTATTGCAGTTAAATGTTTTAGAAATAATGCCATTGTAAAGTAACTGGTTAAACACATAGTCAAAGGGAGATATTAAAAATTAAACTTTCATGATTGAGGTAGAGCATGCTATTTTAATAGACTTTTCTAGTTATTTATATTTTGAGAATTAGCATCAACTGTTACTGGCCCCATGTCAGCAAATCAAATTAGTTTTTGAAAGGAACATGAAAGTCATAATTACATTTCCATCATTCAGATAGAAATTGCACAAAAAAAAATAATAAACTTTCTATTTTACTTTTATTATTATGTACTTCATTCTTTTGGTATCCTTTGGTGTCCTTTGTTGAAGAGCATACCTAAGTGAGATGTGCACGTTCGTTTCTTGAACACCATATTGCAGCAGCTGTGTTGGCAGTATTGATAACTTGTCCTTTGTGTAAAACTTGTATGGTAAATTATTTCTATTTTTACAATACAGTAGTGAGTAGAGAAGAGATTGTGTATCATTCTAATTGCTTATTAACTGGCACTGTGCCACAGAATTGTGTGAGTGTGTATGTGAGCAGAGTGTTTGTGGGTGTCAGTGAGCAGAGTATGTGTGCTTTATTCTCCAGGTAATCAATACATTTCCGATGAGCTGGTGCTTTAGTGCAGTTTTTCTCAACAATGGTCCTCAAGTACCCCCAACAGGCCAGGTTTTCATTATAGCTGAATCAGTGCACAGGTGAAGTAATCAGCTGATCAGTAACTCAGTGGTTACTAACTTGCTCTCACCCATCACCTGATTATGTCCCCTGTGCACTGGTTCAGCTATCATTTAAACCTGCCCTGTTGGGGGTACTTGCGGCCCTCTGTACATATGTTTCTCCGGCATATCATGTCTAGTGCCTCACCAGCCTCTGACATCATTGCACGTCACTGATGTATACATATATATATTTATGTATTTATATGTGTATTTATGTATTTACATACATATAAATACACATGCAAACACATAAATACATATTGTGATGACCAGGGTTAAACAAACCCTGCGCCAGTCATTTGTTTGGCACAGAAAGTGTTATCAGACCCCTTCTACTGTCACTAATCTGTCACAATCTAGCCACGCCAGGCAAGCTTGTGACTTAGTTCAGTGGGTGCAAGGGTTAACAACACTCTCTAGTCTGTACTAGACATAAAAAATGCCCAAAACCCCCCTTTAATGCCACCCACACTAAACTAAAACTATACCCAGCAGCCACCACTTAAGATTATATGATATGGGAAGTCTTAAGGAAACCCCACATTACAATTTAGCAAAAAATAACATAAAATCACAGTACTAATACTACCACTGTTAATACTACCAGTCTCTTCCAGTAACGTGGTTTAAATATTAGACCAAGGCCAAAGCTTAATAAATAAATTATTTATTATGCCAAAAATATTATGCACAATGCATTATTAATAAAAAGTTGTTACAATTAAAATTACACACAAGCAATCAGTTTTAAAATAAAAGGGAGAAATAGCAGATTTTATACTTTACTAGTCTTAATATCTGTGCCAGGGAGATGACATGAAGCAATGGGTCTTTACTCCGTTAGTTACAGCTTCCCTTGTAAGAATGACAATTTCACACGTTAAAACACAAAACTTTATACAATTTTCAGGAGATCGGGTTACTTGCCAAACCCTCTTTGCATTCTTTGTCTGAAATCAGAGAGCACATTATAATTTCTGCTAAATGCATCCATTTTCATATATTTAGAAAGTCAATCTCTTATTTACATTGTGAGAATCAGTTTTATACCAAATATGACATGGTTGCCCTATTTCCCTTCATCTAATGTCATAACATGTTTGTACCCATGTTCCTTTATTGACCTTATTGGTTTCAGGGAAGAAGAAGAAGTTACAATAACACCTAACACTACACTATAATTAAATAAATTAACTAAATTGACTACAATTAAATTAAATTAGCTAAAGTATAACCCCCCCACTAAATTGCAGAAAATAATAAACAAATTACAAGATATTTAAACTAATTACACCTAATCTAATAGCCCTATCAAAATAAAAAAGCCCCACCAAAATAAAAAAAAACCTAGCCTAAACTAAACTATCAATAACCCTTAAAAGGGCCTTTTGCGGGCATTGCCCCAAAGTAATCAGCTCTTTTACCTGTAAAAAACAAAACACCCCCCCCAACAGTAAAACCACCACCCACACAACCAACCCGCCAAATAAAATACTATCTAAAAAACCTAAGCTCCCCATTGCCCTGAAAAGGGCATTTGAATGGGCATTGCCCTTAAAGGACCAGTCAACACAGTAGATTTGCATAATCAACAAATGCAAGATAACAAGACAATGCAATAGCACTTAGTCTGAACTTCAAATGAGTAGTAGATTTTTTTATAACAAATTTCAAAGTTATGTATATTTTCACTCCACTTGTACCATGTGATAGCAATCAGCCAATCACAAATGCATATATGTATAGTCTGTGAATTCTTGCACATGCTCAGTAGGATCTGGTGACTCAAAAATTGTAAATATAAAAGATGGTGCACATTTTTTTTAATGGAAGTAAATTGGAAAGTTGTTTAAAATTGCATGCTGTATCTGAATCATGAAAATTTGATTTAACCTGAGTGTCCCTTTAAAAGGGCAGTTAGCTCTTTTTTGCGTCCCAAAGTCCCTCTGAAGATCGGCTTACAGTTTTGAAGACCAGACATCCATTCTCAAGGAAGCGGCAGAAGTCTTCATCCAAACGGGCCAAAGTCCTCAATGAAGCCGGGAGAAGTCTTCATCCAAGCCGGGCGAAGTGGTCCTCCAGACGGGCAGAAGTCTTCATCCAGACGGCATCATCTGTCTTCATCCATGCGACACTGAGCGGTTCCATCTTCAAGACATCCGACGTGGAGCATCCTCTTCTTCCAACGACTAAAGACAAATGAAGGTTCCTTTAAGTGACGTCATCCAAGATGGTGTCCCTTAGATTCCGATTTGCTGATAGAATTCAATCAGCCAATCATAATTAAGGTAGAAAAAATCCTATTGGCTGATGCAATCAGTCAATAGGATTGAGCTTGCATTCTATTGGCTGTTCCAATCAGCCAATAGAATGCGAGCTCAATTCTGTTGGCTGATTGGATCAGCCAATAGGATTGAACTTCAATCCTATTGGCTGATTGCATCAGCCAATAGGATTTTTTCACCTTTAATTCTGATTGGCTGATAGAATTCTATCAGCCAATCGGAATCTAAGGGACCCATCTTGGATGACGTCACATAAAGGAACCTTCATTCGTCTTTAGTCGTTGGAAGAGGATGCTCCACATCAGATGTCTTGAAGATGGAGCCGCTCCACATTGGATGGATGAAGATAGAAGATGCCGTCTGGATGAAGACTTCTGCCATCTGGAGGACCACTTTGCCCGGCTTGGATGAAGACTTCTTCCGGCTATGTTGAGGACTTCATCCCGGTTGGATGAAGACTTCTGTCATTTCCTTGAGGATGGATGTCCAGTCTTCAGAACTGTAAATCGATCTTCAGGGGGTTAGTGTTAGGTTTTTTTTAAGGGTGTATTAGGTGGGTTTTATTTTTAGGTTAGGGACTTTGGGCCATAATAGAGCTAACTGCCCTTTTAAGGGCAATGCCCATCCAAATGCCCTTTTCAGGGCAATGGGGAACTTAGGTTTTTTTTATAGTATTTAATTTGGGGGGCTGGTTGTATAGGTGGTTGGTTTTACTGTTGTGGGTGTTGTTTGTTTTGTTTTTTACAGGTAAAATAGCTGATTACTTTGGGGTAATGCCCCGCTAAAGGCACTTTTAAGGTTTATTGATAGTTTAGTTTAGGCTAGGGGTTTTTTTTATTTTTGGGGGGGCTTTTTTATTTTGATAGGGCTATTAGATTACGTGTAATTAGTTTAAACATCTTGTAATTTGTTTATTATTTTCTGTAATTTAGTGGGATTTTTTTGGACTTTAGCTAATTTAATTTCATTTATTTAATTGTAGTTAATTTAGTTAATTTATTTAAATATAGTGTAGTGTTAGGTGTTATTGTAACTTAGGTTAGGTTTTATTTTACAGGTACTTTTGTATTTATTTTAGCTAGGTAGTTATTAAATAGTTAATAACTATTTAATAACTATTCTACCTAGTTAAAATAAATACAAACTTGCCTGTAAAATAAAAATAAAGTGGCAGGTGTTAGACTTTTTCTCAGCCGGCTCTGTTTCCTATGGGGAAATTGTGCATGAGCACGTACGACCAGCTCACCGCTGATTTAAGCAGCGCTGGTATTGGAGTGCGGTAAGGAGCAACATTTTTCTCAAGGCTCATTTCTTACCTAATAACGCCAGGTTTGTAAAAACCCGTAATACCAGCGCTGCAGGTAATTGAGCGGTGAGAGAAAACTGCTCGTTAGCACCGCATAGCCTCTAACGCAAAACTCGTAATCTAGCCGTTAGTTTTTTTATTTTAATTTAATCTTAGTTATTTTTTATGTAAATTTAGGTTTTTTCATGTAAAGATATACTTTTTAAAGGTAATCTTTTTTATTTTATGTAATTGTAGTTAAATTGGGTTAATTTAGGGGATGTTAGGGGGCTTAGTGATTATATTGATACTGTGCATTGGAGGGTTGGCGGTGTAGGGGTTAATAGGTTAATTAGGTGGATTGTGTTGTGGAGAGTTGGCGGATTAGGGGTTAATAGTGTAATTAGATACTTTGTGTTGTGGGTGGGTGGCAGATTAGGGCTTAATAGTTTTTAATAGGTAGTTTGCGTTGTGGGGGGTTGGCATATTAGGAATTAATAATGTAATTAGATACTTTTCGTTGTGGGTTGGTGTAATAGTTTGTAGGAACTGTTTAATCCTTTCAATGAGGACAGTATTCCTATGAGATTGATAAGGGTTTTGTTGTTGGCTAGGTGTTCCAGGAATGGATTTCACAGGAACACCTAGTACTTTAATATATGCCAAAAATATAGTTGAGCAATTTGAAATTGAATGAATCACTCAATCTACAAAGTGGCAGAAACAGCAAGTAGATATATAGAGTATAGTTATGCAGTCAGTGTATGTATTCTGTGGTAACACGTTGCATACGATAATAAATCACAGCAAGCAGTAATAAGCAAGTCAAAGTAAATCAGACCTGTAATAATGTCCCAGAGCAGGTCAGTCTCCCTCGGATTAAAATGCTGGAGTTGCTCCGTGTAGACTCCAGAGAGGAAGCAAACAGGAGCGTGGCGAGCGGCTTAGAGCTGACAGGCAGGGAGAGCAGAACACGGCTGTGTCTGATGACGTCAGCAGTAGCAGTTGCCGCACTGACACAGGCTGGATAAAGGAGAAGAGAAGCTGAACCTGGGGTTTTATCCGGAGAATGAGGAAACAAATAAACAGGTTAGTTTAGTAGATTTAGATCTCCTAGGAAGTGAGGAGAGCGGCTGGATTCCAAGAGATCTGAGGTTAGTCTCAGAGGCAGGAATGAGTGCACACGGAAGCAGGTATACAACTCAATAAAGCAGCACTGGCTCTAAGTAGGTGGTGCCTTAAATAGGCAAAAGCTTAAAGGGACAGAGAGGTAATGTTTAACCCTTACAGTTGTTGATGGATTAGGGGTTAATACCTTTCGGCTAGATTACGAGTTTTGCGTTATGAGTGAAAAAGCAGCGTTATGGTTTATATTGCTGATTTTTCACTACTGCTGCTATTACAACTCTTGTCAAAAAAGCTGTTCTGCCCACTTTTTTGGCGGTAACGCAAATTAACTTACGCAATTTGTGCAAAGTCTTTTTTCAATGGGACTTCCATAGCGCCGATATTACAAGCTTTTTCTGGGAGGCCAAAAAGTGAGCGGTACAGCCTATACCGCAAGATTCGTAACGCAATATAAAGTCAGTAGATATGAGTTTTACGCTACAAAGCTGTACCATAAAACTCATAACTAAAGTGCTAAAAAGTACACTAACACCCACAAACTACATTTTAACCCCTAAGCTGCCACCCTCCTGCATCACAAACACTAAAATAAAATTATTAACCCCTAATCTGCCGCTCCCGACATCGCTGCCACTATAATAAACATATTAACCCCTAAACCGCATCACTCCCGCATCACAAACACTAGTTAAATATTATTGACCCCTAATCTGCCACCCCTAACATCGTCGCCACCTACCTACATTTATTAACCCATAATCTGCCGCCCCAATGTTGCCACCACTATACTAAATTTATTAACCCCTAAACCTAAGTCTAACCCTAACCCTAACACCCCCTAACTTAAATATAATTAAAATAAATCTAAATACAACCTACTATCATTTCCTAAATTATTCCTATTTAAAACTAAATACTTACCTATAAAATAAACCCTAAGCTAGCTACACTATAACTAATAGTTACATTGTAGCTAGCTTAGGGTTTTTTTTATTTTACAGGCAAGTTTGTATTTATTTTAACTAGGTAGAATAGTTACTTAATAGTTATTAACTATTTACTAACTACCTAGCTAAAATAAGTACAAATTTACCTGTAAAATAAAACCTAACCTGTCTTACACTAACACCTAACCTTATACTACAATTAAATACATTACCTAAATTAAATAAAATTACCTAAATTACAAAAAAACACACTAAATTACACACCAAAAAAAATCAGATATTTAAACTAATTACACCTAATCTAATAGCCCTATCAAAATAACCCCCCCCCCCAAAAAAAAAAACCCTAGCCTAAACTAAACTACAAATAGTCCTTAAAAGGGCCTTTTGCTGGGCATCGCACCTAACCACCCAACAGTAAAACCCACCACCCACACAACCAACCCCCCAAATAAAATTCTAACTAAACAAACTTAAGCCCCCATTGCCCTGAAATGGTATTTGGATGGTCATTGCCCTTAAAAGGGCATTTAGTTCTTTTTCAAGTGCCCAAACCCTAACCTAAAAATAAAACCCACCCAATAAACCCTTAAAAAACCTTGCAAAAGACTTGCAACCGAGGAGCATGTCTCTTTAAATTTGTGAAAAGTATTAATAATATCTGTAATTGACAACTATGATGTCTTCCTTCTCATCACTATCAATATATGACATTTGCAAATGATGATTATGTTCCTTTAAATTTGTGAATAATTAACTAACAACCATGAATCCTTTTATCGCTTATAACCGATAATCACAATGTCTCATTTTTGATCTCTATTAATATATGACACCAGAAATCAAGGATTATGTCGCTTTAAATTTCTTTTTAAATTTGTGAATAACACAATATCTTTTTCATCCTTATGTATATAAACGGAGCTAGCTACCGAAAAATAATAGACATTGATTCCATTGGACAATTATAATCATGTGATTCTCGCACTCCAACTGGACCTGAGATGGAACTAGTGGAATTAAACTACCTGAAAGGGAACTGCAACCGGCTGAAAAAAGGATTCTACAAAACAAATGCAATAAGATAGCAGATTGATATTTCTTTACTATGCAATATATTTATTATAGGTTCTTATATATGTTTATAGGTAGAAAGATAGTTGATTTTTTTTTTTTTTTAAACGTGTAAACCTATTTTCCACCAATGGGAAAACAGGTAGCGTCACCAATAATGTATTTAAAGTGCAAAAGAAGATATCATGGTTGTCAATTAAAAGTGACAGATTCTAATCCTTATTGGCAAATATTTTGATTGCAACAATAATAATTGTCAATTTTTAACTATGTATTCTTTGAGTACTTGATCCATGTATTTGTGTACCTAAATTAGAGGTTACTAAAAAATATATAAAAATATTTGCCAATAAGGATTAGAATCTGTCACTTTTAATTGACAACCATGATATCTTCTTTTGCACTTACAATCGAAAATCACAATGTTTCCATTTTATTTTTATTTTTATAAATATGTGAGACTTGCAACCGAGGACCATGTCTCTTTAAATTTGTGAAAAGTATTAATAATATCTGTAATTGACAACTATGATGTCTTCCTTCTCATCACTATCAATATATGACATTTGCAAATGAGGATTATGTTCTTTTAAATTTGTAAATAAGTAACTAACAACCATGAAGCTTTTTATCATTTATAACCGATAAGCACAATGTCTCATTTTTGATCTCTATTAATATATGACACCAGGAATCAAGGATTATGTCGCTTTAAATTTCTTTTTAAATTTGTGAATAACACCAATATCTTTTTCATCCTTAGGTATATAAACGGAGCTAGCTACCGAAAAATAATAGAGATTGATTCCATTGGACAATTATGATCACGTGATTCTCGCACTCCAACTGGACCTGAGAGGGAACTAGTGGAATGAAACTACCTGAAAGGGAACTGCAACCAGCTGAAAAAAGGATTCTACAAAACAAATGCAATAAGATAGCAGATTGATATTTCTTTACTATGCAATATATTTATTATAGGTTCTTATATATGTTTATAGCTAGAAAGATAGTTGATTTTTTTTTTTTTAAACGTGTGTAAACCTGTTTTCCTCCAATGGGAAAACAGGTAGGGTCACCAATAATGTATTTAAAGACCGCCTGCGTAGCGGTAAGGTATGCTTTGTTTTGTAAAGCACTTTTTTATTTTTATTGCTTTTGACAAAGACGGCTGGGACCATTGAAACGCGTTGAGCCAAAATAAAATACAGTTTTTATTAAAGAACCTGTGAAATCGATTTTTTTTTGCATTGGGAGAGAGCCGGTTATTTGCAGTGTACACTGTGAGTATATATACACCTTATTTAGGTGCTACTGTCAGATGTCTCAGCACATTGCCTTGTACTCAGAAACAGGAACAGACTTACACTGAGGAGGAAAAGAGAGAAAAAAGAAGTACACAATGATTTATCAAGCGAACCTGCGCCTCCATTAGGTACACCTGATTAATTTACACCGATTTCTGGAGAGACTGTGAGACGGCTGCAGTTCAGACCTATAGAGGAAAGTATCTAATCCATATTGTACAATTCTTTGTATGTTTTTGTAGTGTAAGGTAAGGTTAGGTGTTAGTGTAAGACATGTAAGGTTTTATTTTACAGGTAAATTTGTATTTATTTTAGCTAGGTAGTTAGTAAATAGTTAATAACTATTTAGTAACTATTCTACCTAGTTAAAAATGAATACAAACTTGCCTGTAAAATAAAAATAAACCCTAAGCTAGATACAATGTAACTATTAGTTATATTGTAGCTAGCTTAGGGTTTATTTTATAGGTAAGTATTTAGTTTTAAATAGGAATAATTTATATAATGATAGTAGGTTTTATTTAGATTTATTTTAAATATATTTAAGTTAGGGGGTGTTAGGGTTAGACTTAGGTTTAGGGGTTAATAAACTCCTGCATTACAAACACTAGTTAAATATTATTAACCCCTAATCTGCCACCCCTAACATCGTCGCCACCTACCTACATTTATTAACCCATAATCTGCCGCCCCAATGTTGCCACCACTATACTAAATGTATTAACCCCTAAACCTAAGTCTAACCCTAACCCTAACACCCCCTAACTTAAATATAATTAAAATAAATCTAAATAAAACCTACTATCATTACCTAAATTATTCCTATTTAAAACTAAATACTTACCTATAAAATAAACCCTAAGCTAGCTACAATATAACTAATAGTTACATTGTAGCTAGCTTAGGGGTTTATTTTTATTTTACAGGCAAGTTTGTATTTATTTTAACTAGGTAGAATAGTTACTAAATAGTTATTAACTATTTACTAACTGCCTAGCTAAAATAAGTACAAATTTACCTGTAAAATAAAACCTAACCTGTTTTACACTAACACCTAACCTTACACTACAATTAAATACATTACCTAAATTAAATAAAAATACCTAAATTACAAAAAAACACACTAAATTACACACAAAAAATCAGATATTTAAACTAATTACACCTAATCTAATAGCCCTATCAAAATAACCCCCCCCCCAAAAAAAAAAAAAAAAAATCCCTAGCCTAAACTAAACTACAATTTACACAGATTTCTGGAGAGACTGTGGGACGGCTGCAGTTCAGACCTATAGAGGAAAGTATCTAATCCATATTGTACACTTCTTTGTATGTGTTTGTAGTGTAAGGTAAGGTTAGGTGTTAGTGTAAGACAGGTTAGGTTTTATTTTACAGGTAAATTTGTGTTTATTTTAGCTAGGTAGTTAGTAAATAGTTAATAACTATTTAGTAACTATTCTACCTAGTTAAAAATTAATACAAACTTGCCTGTAAAATAAAAATAAACCCTAAGCTAGATACAATGTAACTATGTTATATTTAAGTTAGGGGGTGTTAGGGTTAGACTTAGGTTTAGGGGTTAATAAATTTAGTATAGTGGCGGCGACGTTGGGGGCGGCAGATTAGGGGTTAATAAATGTAGTTAGGTGGCGGCAATGTTAGGGGCGGCAGATTAGGGGTTAATAATATTTAACTAGTGTTTGTGATTATGACATATGACAGTATGACAGTTTAGGGGTTAATATGTTTATTATAGTGGCGGCGATGTCCAGAGCGGCAGATTAGGAGTTAATAAGTATAATGTAGGTGTTGGCGATGTCGGGGGCGGCAAATTAGGGGTTAATAAGTGTAAGATTAGGGGTGTTTAGACTCGGGGGTTCATGATAGGGTGTTAGGTGTAAACATAAATTTTGTTTCCCCATAGGAATCAATGGGGCTGCGTAATGGAGCTTTACGCTGCTTTTTTTCAGGTGTTAGACTTTTTCTCAGCAGGCTCTCCCCATTGATGTCTATGGGGAAATCGTGCACGAGCATGTAAAACCAGCTCACTGTGGCTTTCAGCAGCGCTCATATTAGAGTGCGGTATGGAGCTCAATTTTGCTCTATGCTCACTTCTTACCTGCTAATGCCGGGTTTTTATAAACCTGTAATACCAGCGCTGTAGGGAAGTGAGCGGTGACAATAACATGCAAGTTAGCACAGCACCCCTCATAACGCAAAACTCGTAATTTAGCAGTTTATTAGATACTTTGCAATGTGGGGGTTGGCTGATTAGGGGTTAATGCATATTTTAGTTATTGTGGTGGGGGATGGCGGTTGAGAGGTACATATTGCAAATGCGTTAGGTGTTTGTTAAGGCTTTTAGGGAGTTACGGTGCTTATATACTCAGGGCAAGGTTTGCTGAGCCTGCCTATGTGTGGCAAGTTGAATATGATACCGACTTGCGACGTTGTTCTATGTTAGTTTATGGGAGTGCGACGGGTAAAATATATTCGCCACATTTGTATTCTTATCTATATATGTGATTGCTAGATTCACAAAATAATAGGGGACATTGGCTTTTGCGGGCGCCGCCGCATATGTGATCCCACCCAAGGTATTTTAGATATTTTTCATAATCTTGGGATCAGTTGTTTAGCGCTACTTATCATGATATAGATTAACGTAAGCTTAAATTTACATTTCAATTTAGGTGGTTTGTTGAATAGGAACATTAACGGGTCCGTGCATAATTTAAGTGCTACCCATTCAATTTCCCCATGCATTCCCTTCCAATATGTCCTAATGACTGGGCAATCCCACCAGATATGTGAAAGTGTGCTTTCCTGACCAAATCCCCTCCAACACAACTTGTTAGTGTTTGTAAATATTTTTGATAGCCTGCTTATATTTAAGTACCATCTAAATAGGAGTTTTTATATTGTTTTCTGTGATTTCCATGGTTGAAGGGGATTTCCCCATGTGTCTAAAGATTATTTGCCAATCCCTAGGTGTAATAATTAAATAAAGTTAATTTTCCCTTGATTTGGTATATGCGGAATGTTTATTGCTTTATATGATATTGAGAGTCCTCTTTTTGAAGGGCCTTTTGTTTGGCATAGTATCTTGAAAGGTGTTAGTGGTCTAACAAAATTAGATCTATTTATATATTATGATGTATAAAATGTGATAGTTGAAGTATTATAAGTTTCCAAGACTAGTGCTGGGAGTTTCAAGTTCAGTTGTCTGTTTATTTTAGGCAACCAGAAGCTGATTACTACATGATAGGGTATGTACTAGTCTCACCCATACTTTCTTGTTAGCATGTTGGCACCAGTCTACTATTCTAGACTCTAGGCATTTTATTTTGCCATATGAAGGTATAGGATACATTTTGCAGGATATTTAGGAATGATCTTGGTATTGGGATAGGTACTGTTTGGAATATATATAATACCCATTGTAACAGGGACATTTTAAAAGCTTGAATTCGGCCTAGCCACAAGAGATGTTTGTTTTTCAAATTATTTAGTTCTAGTTGTAGCTCCCTGAGTAGCCTTTGGAAGTTCAGTATAAATAATTCAGTCTGAGCTTTCGTTATGTGGATCCCCAAGTGTTTCAGGCATTTTGCTTGAATAAAAAAATGCAGTGTAGGGCTTAGCATAAGCCTGGAGAAGTCTAAGGTTAAGACTGTAGGAGAGTGGGTTAGAAGAGAGAGGGATGTGCTGGGGTGCAACATTGTTGCGATTCGGGGTAGGCCCCTCCTTACCTGTAGAAAAGCTGAATCTCCCCTTGCAACTTCCTCTTCTTCTCTGGATCCTGGCTGAAGCAGTTTTGTCATCATCAGTGCAGACATGCATCGTTCAAGACATTCTACTTTGCCTCCCAGACGTTTTCAGACTAATCAGGGAACTTCTGGACCTGCAAATGAGAACAGACAGATAAGTGTTCCATCTGTTAATATGGATGATGTAGATATTATTTCCCCAACTCAATTCACTACTGTGGTTTCAGCTCAGGTTCCTAATCTAGAAGAGCAGGGGCCTGTTAGTAATGAGCTAGCTCAGGAAACCCCCATGCTGCAAGAATTACAGTCACATCAAGTTATTTACCCCTTGACAATGTTCAGGCCTCATTTATTACTGCTGTACCCCCCTCTGCAGTGTCAGCAGTCTCAAAATCTTTTGCATAATATTAATGCAGTAATGGCTGCATCTACCCCTGTCTCCCAGGGATCTGGCTTAACTACCATGCCACCTGCCGACCCCCCTGTTCCTTCTGGGCCTCAATTACCTCCAACTTTAGCCCCACTCGTTATTAGGCCTCAAACCCCTACCTCGTCAAACCCCCTGCATACGGCCACACCACCCTTGTTTGATCAACAGGTCTTATCGACCCCCAGCAGGCCTAACCCTATACCACCTTCCAATATAGGCCCCCATGCTTCCACAACGCCTAAAGGCACCCTGACCGGACAGGACAGGGCCTTGTCAGCCACCGCTCCTACCGCCACACGACTCCGCACTAATGTGGCCCCTCAATTGACCGCAAGGCCTCCGGTTGCGATAGCCAGGCCTTGCGGCCTTCACGCACTCCAGCCACATGGTCCAGGCCTACTTTTGGTGAAAATGCCATGTCTGTGACGTCACCGGAAATGGCCAGCGGTACTTCCGGTTTGGTGAGAACCCACGCGGTTGCAAGGACGTCGACTCCCGGTGTTACACAGGATGCAGGTGAGCACCGAGAGTCGTCCTTGGCCGTGGATGGGTTATTAATAGGGGGCAGGATGGGTGATAGCAGCACCAGCGGTCAGCGCAAGTGGGCGGTAAATGTTGGGGATTATTCTCAGGGGCCTCAAAGGGGTCGCTCCCATATTAGAGGCGGTAGTGCCAGGCAGACAGCCAATAAAAGGGGAATGGGTGCTCGCAGCGTTAACCCTTCAAGGGCAAAAAGGCCATTAGAATTTGTGCAAGGGGGAATAAAAAGAAATTCAATAACGGCTCAAACGGCCAATCAGCAGGCTGGTCCAATTAACACTCAAAGGTCAGATGGTAGCTTACCTATACCGGACCCTCAGCAAGCTGTTTTCAATATTAACCCCCAAAGGGCTGATTGTGGTTTAATTCAAATGGCTGCACAGCCGGATGGTGTAATGATTAACCCCCAAAGGTCTGATTGTGGTTTGCATGGGAATCAGGGCAGGGAATATCATGTATCATCTTCCATTGGTGTGAATGCAGGCATGCAGGGTGTGAATGTACAGGCAGAAAGTCAGGGACATCATACACCCATGGCAGGCATGCATGGTGTGAATGTACAGGCAGCAGGTCAGGGACATCATACCCCTATGGCAGGCATACATGGTGTGAATGTACAGGCAGTAAGCCAGGGACATCATACCCCCATCGCAGGCATTCATGGTGTGAATGTACAGGCAGCAGGTCAGGGACATCATACCCCTATGGCAGGCATGCATGGTGTGAATGTACAGGCAGCAAGTCAGGGACATCATGCCCCTATGGCTAATGCTGCAAACAATACACATGTTGCTAATGTGCTTCAGACTGCTAATGTTATTGCACCACCTCCTGCTACTGATAATCCAGACACAACCATTGGACAAAGTGCTCGCGAATTGTTATCTATTTTGCAGGGAGTACTTTGCTCAAAAAAGCCAACAAAGGTCCAGCAACCCGCCTCCGCAGTCATGGAAACGGAGGATGCAGGAGTAGTAGCAAGCACTTCCAATGGACAGCAAGGGTCATCCGACTCTGTCGCTCTCCCCAATCAACAACCCTCCCAATTGGCCAATCCACTGGAGGCATATGTCTGCCCATACGGTGGCATATCGGGTTAGGAAGAAGATCAATGCCTCATTGGCAAAAACCGTCACAGGTTCAGGTGGCTTCGTGGTACGGCACGAAGCCATTACGGCTGATAGAACTGAACTTTATAGAAGGGATAAAGGTCACCTTTCTGATGTGGGGCTGGATTTATTCATAGTGGACACTCAGAGAGCAATTTCACCCCTCCTTTAAATCGGGCTGTGGGTAATGGCGGCAAGGGTACCATTAAAATGCTTCCTTGTGGTGGGAGATCCCGGTCCTGTTGCGTAGGAGAAGGTCGCTAGGGATAAGTGATGGCCAGACTTCTGGGGAGGAGTGGTAGGCCTCACGTGCACGTGACGGTAACCCTCCTTCCTCCCTCTCGAGGGATGGTCAAATGATCTCTGCAACCCCTCAGCGTCATATTCTTAGAGCAGAGATCCCTCTGCTGCTGTTCTGGGTTAGCTGGTCTCTATGCCGCCATATTCAGTTCTATCGGTTCTATAAGTTTATTTAGGTTAATAAAAATTTCTGACCTGTGATGGTCATAAATTGTCCAATACAAAGTTGTCTGTCGTTATTTTGCACAACATGCACATATACATAGTTATTTAAGTTAAGTTAGGATAAAAATCCCCCTCCTCTGTTGAAGGATCCGGTAAGCGTTTAATCCCTTAATGCAGTGTAGGGCTTAGCATAAGCCTGGAGCAGTCTAAGGGTTAAGGCTGTAGGAGAGTGGGTTAGAAGAGAGAGGGATGGTGCTGGGGTGCAACATTGTTGCGATTCAGGGTAGGCCCCTCCTTACCTGTAGAAAAGCTGTATCTCCCCTTGCAACTTCCTCTTCTTCTCCGGATCCTGGCTGAAGCAGTTTTGTCCCTCCCTCCCTTCCCTTAGTTTAATGGTTCTTTGCAAATTGACGGCAATTCAATGGCAGGGCTATGGCTACTCACCCTAGGCCCCTATAAGTCCATTGCTGTAAGATATGGATCTCCTCTCTCTGTTATGCGGTTCACACGGCTCGGTAACAGGGAATCCTTATCTTAGGTGGAAGATCTTCATACACCCTGGCGGTGGGAGATCCTGGTCCTGTTGCGTAGGAGAAGATTGCTAGGGGTGAGTGATGACCAGACTTCCGGGGAGGAGCGGTAGGCCTCACGTGATCTCTGCAACCCCTCAGCGTCATCTCCTTAGAGCAGAGATCCCTCTGCTGCAATTCCCGTTGGGCCGGTGATCTCCTTGCTGTTCTGGGTTAGCTGGTCTCTATGCCGCCATATTCAGTTCTATCGGTTCTATAAGTTTATTTAGGTTAATAAAAAATTCTGACCTGTGACGGTCATAAATTTTCCCATACAAAGTTGCCTGTCGTTATTTCGCACAACATGCACATGTACATAGTTATTTAAGTTAAGTTATGATAAAATCTTCCTCCTCTGTTAGGAAGGATCCGGTAAGCGTTTAACCCCTTATTGGTATTCTCTAGTGATCTGATGCAGTTCTGAGTCTGACACTGCTACGACCAATATTTCTGATTTTGCTGTATATATTTTAAAGTATGAGAAAGTACTATATGTGCCTATTTCAGATTTCAGGGCCCTTAAGGAGATTTGCTGGGATGTCAATGTTAACAAGATGTCATCCACATAAAGCAACATCTTGTATTGGGAATTTCCTATACTGAGACATTTTCTAGTACTGTGTAACTGTACTTTTAAAAGTATTTTTGACGTTTTTTTTGTGCAACTTTTTAGTCAAGCGTAACCGTTAACCATAGCTCTGAAGTTGTGCTATCCTGACGTGCGTTAAATTAATTTACTTTCATCTTGCAATACGGGAGCACACCACTCGTAATCTAGCTCTCTATAAATAAATATCAAATCTGAAGATTTTCATGTATTAAAAAGTTCACTGACCCCTAAAGGTAAAGGTAGCAACACCAGGCAATATGCATAGCTGTCAAAGCATACCATTTCGGCATCATAAAGGCCAAGACCAAAACCCCAAAGTTCTTACTTAACTGCTGTACGCTGTTCCCATTATTTTTAATTAGAATATAGGCTACTCACAATTTAATTTTTAGTATATTTTAATGTTTTACTGTGTTTTTAATATAAATCTTTTACATTCCAATCTTCTTCACTTAGGAGAAAATGTTATTTGTATATATATATATATATATATATATATATATGTATCTATACCTGTATATATAGGTATAAATAAATATTTTAAATTATATATATATATATATATATATATATATATATATAATGTATATATAAACATTTTCTTCTATGTGAAGAACATTCAAATGGAAATTATTCATAACTACTTGTGGCTTTAGCGCAATTGGTTTAATGCAGTGTCAGGATAGCGCACAAGCGATGAGTGTTCAGGTTTTTTTTTAATAGCACTACATTGAAGTCTATGGGAGAAGTTAGGGCAGTCATTATATCTGAAGTCCTGAAGTTAGCATTCATTGGACCGTGATAAATTGTATTAGTATTACATGTCAAAAATTATATGTGCTAGAATATTTAGCACAACGTTAGACCTGTAAGAGTTAAAAAAAAAAAATGTGCAAAACACATTTAAAAAAGTATGACACTCTTTTTAATAATAATATATCATGTTAATATTACTAAAAATGTTTTACAAGGGATATGGTATATGGGAAAGTATATTTGACTGGGAAGGGCACCAATGCATCGATAGACCGGTGCATTTTTTACGCTTTGGGTTGCACTTGTATTACAAGCTGAACGTAAAAAGATTGCGCAAACAAAAATGTGATAAGCACAAAAAGTTAAACTGTGAATATTGCGAACGCGTTAATGTATTCTCCCATAGAGGCCGATTTATCATGCCCAATATGCACCTGTTTAAGAGGAAACAGGAGTTAAAAAGCAGCGGTTTTAAGATCGCTGCTCCTTAATTCGTCGGCCACCTCTCAGGCAGCGTACAGCAATCTGCGCGATTAGAATGTGCAGGGGGCGACAACGCACAAGCAATTCATGAGAAATGCTTGTGCAATGATAAATGCCGACAGCGTATGCTGTCGGGATTTATCAATGTGCGGCGGACATGATCCACTACAGTGGGTCATGTCCACTCGCACTATGATAAATCAGCCCCTTAGACTTCAATAGAGACAAAAAAACTTACTCCCATGCTCGTGTGCTAACCTAACCTCGTTTATTCAAGTGCACTAAATCTTACATGAAATATGAATTTTTCCCATTCTAATGTTCTTCACATAGAATAATGTGTTCTATTTATTTTTAATAAATATTTATATATATATCTTGATTTTTTGGGGTAAAAAAAAATATATATATATATATATATATATCTCAAGCAAAAGACAGCACTCTCTGGTCTTAATAGTAGAAAACAAAGTAGTTTATTCATTGACGTTTCGGGGAATGCTCCCCTTCATCAGACCAGTGTTACAAACAAAGCGCAAAACATTTATACCTTTACAATAGACCCTCCCCCTGTGTAAAATTGCGCCAAAAACTGTTGCCTAGGCAACCAGACCATATCAACAGTGCAAAATATAAAAAGTGCAACATTTAAAAACATTTCTACAGAATGGAAACCAGTGATCAAACACAATAGAACATTACACATGAAGTAGTTAGCATATATACATATCTTTCAAATATCACAGCAAGGCATATCAACTGTTTCAATATGTAGCAAGTATCCCACTTGTTAGCAAATATTAGCAAGTTTTAGCAGTTTTTTCAACAGTCTAGAGCAGTGTTACAAACGGTATAATCTCCAATACAAGTCAACAGATAAAATAGAGCAATGCATATAATCATAAACAGAGATGCAATAACTGAAAACATCATCCTAACACCACCTGGGGTTAACTGTACAGAAGTATCCTATACTGGGGCTAGAATAATTGTGGGGCCAGACCTAAACAGATTGGCAGGGAAGTCTGTATTACGTTCCTATATGTGGTCACTAAAATATAACAACAACAGGGGCCCAAGTATGTAATCCTAGTTTTATATTGCATCCAACAAATATGTAGTACCTGGCTGGGGGTGAAGAGGCAATATGTCAAAGTGGCATGCATAGTGTCCAGACCCACAGCACGCTATGATAAAGGCTGCAAGATAGCCACCACTTTGTGTTACAGATGCCTGAACACTGTAGGTGAAGAGCGCATGCATATCGCGCTACAGGTCCTGCCTCCCAGCCAATTACAGCAAGCATAGCCATAGGCTGGTGGTGACAAGCCCCCATGAATTGTGTAAAGGTAAACTAACCGTCTGCTATGGGGAGCTGAAAAACTAAGGCACAATCATCGGCAATCAATGTACCACATTATGGGGACTCTCACGGCCATATTATAATAGGAATTAATAAAGTGATGTAGGAACAGAAGAATCCGCCTCACAGTTATCAAGGAGGGAACGCAGTGGATAGGTTATTGGTGACCAGCCCCTATAGTAAATCTATACTTGAATTTGCGATATATGGCAAGGGGTCAGGGGTGGAGTATGTACCGCACGGCCATCTACAGACAACATAATTATAAAAATCACTTATGTTGTAGATCAGTGAAGCCTATAGGTACTATCAGGGTTACAGGGGGAATGTAGTGATATACCGGATGGGTCCAGCATAAGTGTCTCTTCTACATAATCTCTTAAATCAATTCCTATAAAGGCCTCAAAAACTTTTACCTGAAAACAACATATCTGCAAACCTATACTACTTAGGCTATAGAACAGTAATGTGTATAAGATATAAGGACCGATCAAACTATCACAGATGGATGTAGTAGTATACTGTATGACTGCAACATGTGTGTGAAGTCTACATAATCTCCAAAGTATAACCATATACAGGCCGCAACAAAAATATATATGAAAACAACAAAGCTGTAAAAATACTCATGTTGATAGTCATATTCACCAAGTCCGTTTATAAAAAGCAATGCCAGTCAATGCCCATATTGAGGCCTGCAGGGTGTACAGTGCCCAGTCTATAAATCCATTCAGATTCTTTTTGCAGTAGTAGTTTGTCCCTGTCACCTCCTCACAACAGGGGCGGGACATGGTCAATTAGTGTGAACCTCAGGTCCGCAAGAGTATGGCCCTTTTCAAAAAAATGCCTGGCTACTGGCTGATCACTCTTGCCCTTGTCAATAGCAGCACAGATGGCACATCTATGATTGGTCATCCATTTTTTAATATTGTCTGAAGTCTTACCAATATAAAACAGGCCACAATTGCAGTTTAACATGTAAATTACATATTTGGTGGAACACGTAAGGTAATGTTTGATTTTAAACCTTTCATTGGTGTGTGGGTGCCTGAACTGGCTACCTTGGAGCATAGTGTGGCATATTACACAGCTCGGGCACTTATATGATCCCTTTTTCTTAGTACTAGTCGATATCTTATTGTAGCTGTGGATCGGGTCAGTCCTCAAAAGGATGTCCTTGAGGTTCCTACCTCGTTTATATCCAATTCTAGGAGTCCATATCCCACATAGGGCAGTTTTCTATCAGACTCCACTAATACCATTTTTCCTTCAGGGTAGTGCCCAGTGTTCTGGTATTAGGGGCATATGTAGTGACAAAATTTTACCTTTTTGAATTTTTCACCTTATTGACTTTGTCAGTGCTCAGATTCACTCCTGCCTCATTGATCAATTCATTATTATAGCCCCAATTTCTGAATCTGGTTTCCATCTCATCGAGTTGATGTTCTCGTCTTGTTTCAGATGTATTATTCTGCATTACACGCAGCATCTGGACTCTTGGGATCGCCTTGATCAATGATCTGGGATGGTAGCTAGATGCATGTAGCAATGAGTTGCGGTCTGTATCCTTCTTATACAAAGTGGTACCCAGACCTGTGTTCTCCTTGAATATTCTGAGATCCAGGAACTCCACATCTACATAACTTGATACAGCCTTTAGTTTAACATGTCCCCCAATCTCATTGAGTGTATTAATCCAATCGAGGAATGTCTCTATGGTACCCCGCCATATCACAATGATATCAACAATGTACCGTTTGCATAAACGTATTAGACTGTGCTCATAGACCTTGAAGATGTTAGTGTCTATGTGCTCCATAAAGAGGTTCGCAAATGCTGGGGCCATATTTGAGCCCATTGCTGTGCCCATGAGCTGTAAGTAAAAGCCATTCTCCAATTTGAAGTAATTAAGTTTCAGACACATGGACAGTAGCTCCATAATGAATTCAGTGTGGGATCCCACATATGGATATCTGTTCAAACATTGAGATACTACTTCCATACCCAGTTCATGCGGGATGATAGTGTACAAGCTTGTTACATCCATACTATCTAATACGTCTCCAGGTTGGACATCATTCATCTGTTTCAAATTGGTGATGAGAGCTGATAAGTCACGTATATATGACCTCATGTTGAGTACCATCGGTTGGAAGATGGAGTCAATGTATGTTGCCAGGGGTTGTAGTAATGACCCGCGGGGTGAGACTATCGGCCGCCCGGGGGGTGAAATCAGATTTTTATGTATCTTCGGTAACGTACATAAGATGGGTCTGATAGGATACTGTGTAGTCAGTCAGTCCTTCAGAGAGGGGTCTATTCAGTTCATTTGTGCAGCATGCTCAATCACCCCGTCGATCCGTAGTTTATACATGATAGTAGGGTCACAAGGCAGAGCCTAGTAGGTGGCCGCAACCGCTAGTTGGTTCACAATTTCCATCCTATACTCTTGATAGTCTTGTAAAGATGTCATGTCTATCGCCTTGGCTGGTAGTACATCCTCTCCTCTGGTCTGAGGGTCCACCTGTAGACATTTTTCTCTTTACAAGGGATTATCCTTCATCCCCACTACAGGGGCCAATGATTTTAAGGACTTACATGACACAATGCAGTTCCAGAGGCAATTGAAACTTGGCGATTTATGCCAAGGTAAAGTAATGGAGGACACTAAACACGCCTTCAAGAAACCCAGCACTTTTGATCCATCTACTACCAATTCGAGTATACGAACGTACACCAGGATTGTACAACAGAAAGTGGATAAAGACAATACCCCTAGGCACAGGAACAATATGACTTCCAAGGAATGGGAAGCTGTACGCTCATTGACTGAGGATAACTCCCATTGTCATAAGCCCGGCCAACAAAGGTGGTGCGATAGTTTTACAAGACTATCTGGCGTATATGATGGAAATTGTGAACCAACTAGCGGATGCGGCCACCTACAAGGCTCTCCCTTGTGACCCTACTATCACGTATAAACTACGGATCGACGGGGTGATTGAGCATGCTGCACAAATCAACTGGATAGACCCCACTCTGAAGGACTGGCTGACTACACAGTATCCTATCAGACCCATCTTATATACGTTACCGAAGATACTTAAAATCTGATTTCACCCCCCGGGTGGCCGATAGTCTCAGCCCGCGGGTCATTACTACAACCCCTGGCAACATAAATTGACTCCATCCTCCAACCAATGGTACTCAACATGAGGTCATATATACGTGACTCATCAGCTCTCATCACCAATTTGAAACAGATGAATGATGTCCAACCTGGAGACGTATTAGCTAGTATGGATGTAACAAGCTTGTACACTATCATCCAGCACAAACTGGGTATGGAAGTAGTATCTTAATGTTTGAACAGATATCCATATGTGGGATCCCACATGGAATCCATTATGGAGCTACTGTCCATCTGTCTGAAACTTAATTACTTCAAATTTGAGAATGGCTTTTACTCATACAGTATACTACTACACCCATCTGTGATACGTTGATCGGCGCTTGTATCTTATACACATTACTGTTCTATAGCCTAAGTAGTATAGGTTTGCAGATATGTTGTTTTCAGGTAAACGTTTTTTGAGGCCTTTATAGGAATTGATTTAGGAGATTATGTAGAAGAGACACTTATGCTGAACCCATCCGGTATATCACTACATTCCCCCTGTTACCCTGATAGTACCTATAGGCTTCACTGATCTACAACATAAGTGATTTTTGTAATTATGTTGTCTGTAGATGGCCGTGCGGTACATACTCCACCCCTGACCCCTTGCCATATATCGCAAATTCAAGTATAGATTTACTATAGGGGCTGGTCACCAATAACCTATCCACTGCGTTCCCTCCTTGATTACTGTGAGACAGACTCTTCTGTTCCTACATTACTTTATTCATTCCTATTATAATATGGCCGTGAGAGTCCCCATAATGTGGTACATTGATTGCCAATGCTTGTGCCTTAGTTTTACAGCTCCCCATAGCAATTGGTTAGTTTACCTTTTCACAATTCATGGGGGCTTGTCACCACCAGCCTATGGCTATGCTTGCCGTAACCGGCTGGTAGGCGGGACCTGTAGCGCGATATGCATGTGCTCTACACCTACAGTGTTCAGGCATCTGTAACGCAAAGTGGTGGCTATCATGCAGCCTTTATCGTAGCGTGCTGTGGGTCTGGAAACTATGCGTGCGACTTTGACATATTGCCTCTCCACCCCCTGCCAGGTACTACATATTTGTTGGATGCAATATAAAACTAGGATTACATACTTGGGCCCCAGTTGTTGTTATATTTTAGTGACCACATATAGGAACGTAATACAGGTGGTGTTAGGATGATGTTTTCAGTTATTTGCATCTTTGTTTATGATTATATGCATTGCTCTATTTTATCTGTTGACTTGTATTGGAGATTATACCGTTTGTAACACTGCTCTAGACTTTTGAAAAAACTGCTAAAAATTGCTAATATTTGCTAACAAGTGGGATACTTGCTACATATTGAAACAGTTGATATGCCTTGCTGTGATATTTGAAAGATATGTATATATGCTAACTACTTCATGTGTAATGTTCTATTGTGTTTGATCACTGGTTTCCATTCTGTACAAATGTTTTTAAATGTTGCACTTTTTATATGTTGCACTGTTGATATGGTCTGGTTGCCTAGGCAACGGTTTTGGTGCAATTTTACACAGGAGGAGGGTCTATTGTAAAGGTATAAATGTTTTGCACTTTGTTTGTAACACTGGTCTGATGAAGGGGAGCATTCCCCGAAACGTCACTGAATAAACTACTTTGTTTTCTACTATCAAGACCAGAGAGTGCTGTCTTTTGCTTGCTGTATCATACCCCTATTCAAGCACCCTGGCATGTAAAGGACTTTTTGTGAGAGTGCACCTTACTCACTTTGTGTGTATATATGTGTATATATATATATATATATATATATATATATATATATATATATATATATATGTGTATATATAAATATATATATATATATATATATATATATATATATATATATATATATATATATAGAAGTTAGCACAGAAGAAGGGCACTCTCAGGATTTGTAGAAAGCAAAATGTAATATATATATATATACATATGATCACAGAGTACAAAGAGGGTATGGGGGATATTTGGCGAGCGCTAGAGTCAGGAGAACAATAATAAATAATTTAATAAATAATAAAGCTTACATATAAAAATCCTGAATAAAACTTGTAAACAAAAATTATGGATACAGGAAATTGATATACACTTACACTCCTATTGATATTAAAGTAGTGTATGAAAGTATGTATCTACATCTAATATAGCATATCTAAAACCAATAAAACAATAAAACAATATGCATAAATGAGATACAGCTCGTAAATATCAAAACAAAAATATCAGAACAAAAATTATATATACTTAGAAAAAAACACTAAAATGCCACAAAAATATATATGTGAAAATAAGTCCCGAAGCCGAAAGAACCCAATTACTGTCACTAGGGTGTACTCATTGAAGTGTAAACCATCAAACTAGAGTCCCATGTATTCAGATACACTCTAATAGGTGAAGACAATCCACACAAGCCTTTTTGGGTATATACTCACAGGAACTACCCTCAATCTATATGAGGAAAGGGCAGAGCAAAGATCCACAGTACGGCTTGTGTGTGCGTAGTCCGTTGTGCGTTCCTTCCCTTCAGGGTTCCTTATCAGGCTCAGGCAGTATGGGCAGTATGTAAAAAAGAGTGTGCAATACTAGTGCAATAATGTAGAACACAAATTTATTTAACTTTAAACACTTTGCACCTAAAATAGTAAAAGTTTGCACTCACAATTTCAGCCCTCAATGGTATGAGGTAACTTATGGGCTCATATGTGACAATAGCAGCAGTACAAACGAGTAATGCTATAAGGTGATCTGTGGTATGTCAATCAAGTAGTACTAATTAGTATAATGCCTATATATATATACTGTATATATATATACAGTATATCGACCATGGTCTGAGGACATGAATAATACCCCGAAATATTACTACACTTGTGGAATAAACTGCACAATTGATTTAAAGTCCTGGCGGGTGCTTCCTATTGCTGTGGTTGATGTGCATACTTTGAATGCTACCCTGGCTGTTGTGATTAAAGCAAAGGGGCCGATTTATCAAGCCCCTGTTTCTGCGTGAGCCTTCAGGATCGCCAGAAACAGCAGTTATGAAGCAGCGTTGCTCCTTAACTGGTTTGCTGCCTCTGAGGCCACGGACATCAATCCGCCCAATCCTATATGGTTGATTGAGACCCCCTGCTAACGACCTATTGGCCGCAAATCTGCAGGGGGCGAATTGCACAAGCAGTTCACTAGAACTGCTTGAGCAATGTTAAATTCTGACAGCGTATGCTGTCGGCATTCAGCAATGTCTGGCGGACATGATTACGCTACAGCCTTTGATAATTTGGCCCCAAAGTGTGTGCAGAACTCCATGGACACTGTTTTATATATATATACCCTTAGTAAATAACTGCACTCACAGGTCTTTTTTCAAGTGGAGAACAAAAAAAGGCTCTTTTTAATGAAACGTTTTCAGGGAACTGGTCCCTGTCATCAGCATAACATAAGTGTCAAAATATATATATATATAAAATGTGTATCTATTTACAAATACTTACAACATATACCCCTATGTGAAAATCATTGGAATGTAAGATATGTACAGTAAATACATAGTTAAAATCTGAAATATTAACCCCTTAGTGACCAGAGCACTTTTCCATTTTCTGTCCGTTTGGGACCAAGGCTATTTTTACATTTTTGCGGTGTTTGTGTTTAGCTGTAATTTTCTTCTTACTCATTTACTGTACCCACACATATTATATACCGTTTTTCTCGCCATTAAATGGACTTTCTAAAGATACCATTATTTTCATCATATCTTATAATTTACTATAAAAAAAATGATAAAATATGAGGAAAAATGGAAAAAAACACACTTTTTCTAACTTTGACCCCCAAAATCTGTTACATATCTAAAACCACCAAAAAACACCCATGCTAAATAGTTTCTAAATTTTGTCCTGAGTTTAGAAATACCCAATGTTTACATGTTCTTTGCTTTTTTTGCAAGTTATAGGGCCATAAATACAAGTAGCACTTTGCTATTTCCAAACCATTTTTTTCCAAAATTAGCGCTAGTTACATTAGAACACTGATATCTTTCAGGAATACCTGAATATCCCTTGACATTTATATATTTTTTTTTAGTAGACATCCCAAAGTATTGATCTAGGCCAATTTTGGTATATTTCATACCACCATTTCACCGCCAAATGCGATCAAATACAAAAAATTGTTCACTTTTTCACAAATTTTTTCACAAACTTTAGGTTTCTCACTGAAATTATTTACAAACAACTTGTGCAATTATGGCATAAATGGTTGTAAATTCTTCTCTGGGATCCCCTTTGTTCAGAAATAGCACACATATATGGCTTTGGCGTTGCTTTTTGGTAATTAGAAGGCCGCTAAATGCCACTGCGCACCACAAGTGTATCATGCCCAGCAGTTAAGGGGTTAATTAGGGAGCTTTTAGAGAGCTTGTAGGGTTAATTTTAGCTTTAGTGTAGTGTAGTAGACAACCCCAAGTATTGATCTAGGCACATTTTGGTATATTTCATGCCACCATTTCACCGCCAAATGCGATCAAATTAAAAAAAACGTAAAATTTTTCTCACTGAAATCATTTACAAACAGCTTGTGCAATTATGGCACAAATGGTTGTAAATGCTTGTCTGGGATCCCCTTTGTTCAGAAATAGCAGACATATATGACTTTGGCGTTGCTTTCTGGTAATTAGAAGGCCACTAAATCCTGTTGCGCCTCACACGTGTATTATGGCTAGCAGTGAAAGGGTTAATTAGGGAGTTTGTAGTGAGCTTGCAGGGTTAATTTTAGCTTTAGTGTAGAGATCAGCCTCCCATCTGACACATCCCACCCCCTGATCCCTCCCAAACAGCTCCCTTCCCTCCCCCACCCCACAATTGTCCCCGCCATCTTAAGTACTGGCAGAAAGTCTGCCAGTACTAAAATAAAAGGCTTTAAAAAAAAAATGAATTTTTTTTTTAGCATATTTACATATGCTACTGTGTAGGATCCCCCCCTTAGCCCCCAACCTCCCTGATCCCCCCCCAAAACCGCTCTCTAACCCTCCCCTCTGCCTTATTGGGGGCCATCTTGGGTACTGGCAGCTGTCTGCCAGTACCCAGTTTACAATAAAAAGTGCTTTTTTTTTCTTTGTTTTTTTTTTTCTGTAGTGTAGCTTCCCCCCCCGCCACACCCACCACAGACAAACCCCCACCACCTTGCTGATTATTTTAATTTTCAATTTTTGTATCTTTTTTATTTGCACATTTTCTGCAGTGTAGCGGTTCCCACCCGCTCCCTCCCCGTGCACGCGCCCGCCCCCACCCTCCCGTGCACGCGCGCGCGCCCGTGCGCGCCCCCAGCCACCCCCGCCCACGATCCCGCCCCCCTTCACATCCACAGGGCCATCGATGGCCGCCACCAGCCTCCCGGTCCGGCTCCCACCCACCAACACAGGGAGCAACCGATCTCCGGTGCAGAGAGGGCCACAGAGTGGCTCTCTCTGCACCGGATTACTTAAAAAGGTTATTGCAGGATGCCTCCATATCGAGGCATCACTGCAATAACCGGAAAGCAGCTGGAAGCGAGCAGGATCGCTTCCAGCTGCTTTCCACACTGAGGACGTGCAGGGTACGTTCTCAGGCATTAACTGCCTTTTTTCTGAGGACGTACCCTGCACGTCCTCAGTCGTTAAGGGGTTAATATTGAGTAAAAATGCTTTGTTATGTTTTTATGTATTTGACTGCAAAGGGCTCCAATGCATATATGTATATATTTGTGTACATAGTATTTATGTGTATATATGTCTGTAAATACATATATAAACACATAAATACATTTGTACACACAAAGAAACATATACCTACATAAATATACAAATTTAGACATAAATAAATTCTTTGCAGGCCTTTTTTTTTTATCTAACACCTGAGACCTCATATATTTGAGCCCTTATAACTTTTTTATGCAATATTTTTAATAATAATATTTTTATCAGACAGTGTTTATATGAATGTAACTGTACTGTTAAATGTATTTTTGAAGTTTTTTGTGCAACTTTTTTGTCTCATGTAACAGTTAGCCAGAGCTCTGAAATTGCACTAGCCCAACGAGCATTATATTTGATTGCACTTAAGCAATGCGTTTACGTTCAACTGATAATACACGTGCTATTTCTATCATGTGCAAAGAGCAGCACAATACCCTATATCGCTCTTGCGCTACAGTTAGTGTGCCACTCGTAATCTAGACCTTTTTTGTCAAAATGAAAATCACAATTAGAAAAACCATGACAATAAAAATATTCATTATTATAAAACTCATGTACTATTTAAAAGATTGGTGCTTAGACATACATACACATTGCAAATGTTTTAGCTGTTAGTTTAATTTGTATATTGTGTATGTAAAGCATCATTTTCCTAATCACTATATTTTGTAAGCATGTTATAGCAATTAACATATTTGTAAATTTTAGGTGTAAGAGCCCTTTGCAATTTATATTTTATTTTGTTCTTTTCTGATATAGTCATACAATATTCTGAGGTGTGAGGCCACAACCTTTGTTATCGGGCATTCAGAAATTGTGTTCCTTTCTACTTATTTTTAAAGCAAATATTGTTATAATTGGCATCCAGAAAATAAATGTACTTATTGAAATGGGTTGCTCATTGGAAAATGTGACTACAGCATACTAATAATTGTGAACTTCAACCTGAATTATTCTCTGAGAATATGAAAAATGTCTATTGGTCAATCAGAATTATAATTCAAAAATGTTGTAATGTAATTATAGAAGTAAAAATCAAGTATGATTTATTAAAATTGCATTTTATAAGTGACAATCAGTTTAATATACGTATGATACATTTAATGCTTGTATTATATTGGCAGGGCATGCTTCATAAAACAGGCTTGCCTATCCTAAGGCATATTATCCACTGTCAAGCCTATGACAAATGTATATCTGCCAGCACGCAACAAGGAGGAAGAACAGCATAACACACCATCACCACCTCCTTTGTAAAGAGTAATGGCACCACATATTCCTTCAGTTGTGTGCTTAGTCCGGCCTCTTGCCCTTTAATTTCTTTTTTAGCCCTGTTTAAGGTGCTGGTACATGAAACTGCAGATGATGTGAAGGTTAATGATCTGAGGTTTTGATTAGCTAAGGGTTATAGATTCCAAAAAGGGTAAACTGGGTAACAAACCTTATTTTATTATTGAATGTGTGGTTGGCCAAACGGCTTCTACAATGTTGTTGTTGGGAATGCTGGGACTGAGATACATAAAATACAAACATATATAAAAACACGTAAGAGGAATCTGAGCTGGGTCCAAACTAAGATGAAGGAATGAATAATCAATCATCATGAGCCAGAAGAAGCTAAAAACTCACTGGATAGTATAGTAAATTTCAATCCGTTTAAGAGGTGGGGAGATTTTGGCTGCTAGTCAGGTTTTCACAGGAGAAATGTTGTTTGGTAGTCCATTGGGTGCTAGGGTTATCTGTATTAGCATAGTAAAGGGCCATTGGTATTGCTAGTGGGCTATATATAATTGCAGTGGGAAAGGACACAATTAGTATAAAGATTTTTTGTATGGGTATCATTATAAAATATGTTACAACGGTTATTTAAATTGGTAGATCCTTTATGTTTGCTT
This sequence comes from Bombina bombina, assembly GCF_027579735.1. Lineage (NCBI taxonomy): Eukaryota > Metazoa > Chordata > Amphibia > Anura > Bombinatoridae > Bombina > Bombina bombina. The sequence continues at coordinate 663,713,835 of NC_069503.1, read as the reverse complement.
CATCAGCAATCTTTTTAACCTGCTTGTTGTTTGTGTAAGAAGGTTCAATAAAAACATATATTTTGATGAAAAATAAGGAACAGAAGATCAATTGAGGCTACCCATATTTTCTTCTAAAGTGTAAGCTTAATTGATTCTGAGGATAGCATTGTGCACAGTCCAGGTGATGTTAAATTTTATTACAAGACCAGAGACTTTTTTTTTTTTGCATTACTTTCTTTTGCTACTCGTGTGCAGCCTTAAAAGTAAATAAATCACATAAAGAGTTAAAATGAAACAGAGAATAAAGAGCCTACATAACTATCCAATGAGAATGATAGGTTAGAGACAAGGGTAAAAATGGACCAATCAGATTAACCATATTGTCCATAAACAGATCAGTGAGCTCCCCATCTTCCTCTTTCTTTTGCTGCTCAGTAACAAGATAGGTGTGCTGCTGTTATTACAGTGTTATATATTAAAAAATATCTGTTATTTTAATTTCCTTTTTTTCTTTATTTCTATAACTTTATTCTTTTATTTAATTAATTCGTTTTTCATATTTATTCTGTTGGTATAATTTTGTTTTTTCATTTTATTTGTAATTAACTTCTCCGGTTTTTCAGATCTCTTCTTTTCTTTTTCCTTATATTTTAATAACCTTTTTCTTATTCTACCTAACATTTTTTCTATTTAATTTCCACAGTATCTTTTTCTCCCTTACTTACCTTGTTTAGTGCGTCTTCCATTTCCTCCTTCTAGTCACAACGACTGTCGCAATTTTGTGGGCGTTCACTTTGTGACGTCACCGCCCGCCTTCAAATCTACATCAAAGATTTGACGGCGCCTCCTCAATCATCTTGAAAGTAATCTTCTTTTGTAACTTTTAGTTTCGTCACAAATCTAAGTAAAATTGTTTCTATTTCTATTTACTTTTACTTTTTCTTTCATTTTTAAGTATTTGCTGCCCTACCTGTCAGATAAATGTATTATTACATGTTTTAAATTAAATATATTTTCAGTTATATATATATATATTTTATTCTAAAAAAAATATTATTAAGGTGTTCAATTTTTCTCTTTATTTTTACATTTTTATTTTCAAGTGCTTTTAGTTTTTGCATTATGTCTCAGGATAATTCTTCTCCTATTCCCCTGACTGAACAATCAGTCCAGAAGATGATTGATAATTCTTTAGGTAAATTGATGTCTCACATGACATCTTTAGTATCCAAATCTTCCCCTAAGAAAGAAATTAAGAAAAAGGCCCCCTCCAGTGCTGTTTAAACAAGCAAAAAGCTTATATGTAAATCTAAACAAATGTTCTTAGAAACCAGTCTTCCTTGTGGCAAAGGAAGTAAAACATCCGCCAAACAACCCCTTACTCCCAAAGGGCATAACAAGGGAGTTTCAAAACAAAAATCCAAAGTTATATGCAAAGATGGGGTTTCAGATTCCTCTATCTCTCTTAATTCTGATAATTTTTCTGAAGACTCAAATAATTCAACCTCTAATAATTATGAATCAGATTCCTCCTCTGATTCTGAACCCAAAAGTAAAAATATTAAAAACACTCTAAAAAGTTCCAAACATACTACTGAAGATGAGATTAATTTTGTAAATGCCTTAGGTAATCCTTGCTTCAATGTGGATACTTTGCAACACCCTCGGTCCTCTGAGTGTTTTCCTCCAATGGAAATTGACACTTTTGTTGATTTCCAACTTAAGAAAAGTTTAAAGAAAAGGTCAATAAATAATATAAGGGCAGAATACCCAAAACCTTTACTTCCCAATAACAGTAACATTACCCCTGAAATAGACCCCAAGGTTATCAAGTTTATTGGATCCCCCGGATACAAAATAAAGAAAGGCTTAGATAAATCTTGGAGGAATTGGCAAGATACATGTCTTGATACCATTGGCCCAATTACTAAACTCTTCAAACTGTCTGAAGATGCAGTTTTAAAAGAATCCTCTATGGATCCTACCCTGGTTATAGAATGGGTCCAACATATTTTGTATTTTGTTGGTAATACTAATTCAGCTATTATTGTAGAAATGAGAAAGAATATACTTGACCCAAAAATGTGTGATTTTGCTGTAAATTAATTACATTTTGATAAATATGGTTTACTCTTGGCAGGTGCTTTATTGAAGGACTTGAACCTTTATGCAAACACTTTTTCAATAAAGTGAAAACGTCTATGAGAAAAATTGTTTATTCAAATAATTTCTTTGACAGGGCCGGTAAAAGAAGAGGTCGCTTTCCCGGCTGTACCACACATTTTATTCAGACCTCACTTTCAACAAAGCTTCTATATGTCAATGAAGCCAATACCTCATACAATTTTTTTCCATCACATGCCAGACCTTGGCAACAAAGAGGACATCACATCAGATCAACATCTCGCCCTCCAAAAGGTAAAATGTCCTCATTTTCCTCCTCCTTCTTCTTTCCCACTCAAAGTTGGAGGGAGAATAGCTTTATTTGCTCACAACTGTAATCTCATAACTTCGGACCCTTGGATTTTACAAGCAGTTCAGGGAGTCTGCTCGGATGATTTCTGTTGTTCACAGGAATCTTCTCTCCCTCTCACTGATAACTCCCCTATGGCCAACTCAAGCTTGGTATCCATCTCTTCTCGAAATGTCTTTCAAATGTCCTCTTCTTCTTCCTTTTCTAACAAACATCCTTCTAGATCCCAAAGGTAATCCCCACAATCATATTCTCAATCAATCCCTTAGGTTGATAACTTGGTCGATTACAGGGCACTCAGAAATATCCTTGAACTTTCGGACTCAGCTATAGCTCTCATTCAGGATTTTTGGGCTCCAGGAACCCACAAATCTTACCTTTCTGCATGGACCAGATGGTCTAGCTGGTGCACGCTTAGGAGTCTGGATCCCTTTTCAGCCTTTATAACTGAAACTCTAAATTTCCTTTCTCAACTTTTTGACCTTGGTCTAGCTTATAGAACTATCAATCTTTTGGGACGTAGATTTCATTTTCTCTCTTTTTAAATCTTGGCCTTCTAATGATTCCCTATCCTTAAAACAAAATTTGGCTAAATTAGCTACCCTTCTATGCCTTATCTCTTTTCATGGAGTTTCTGATGTTTGGGCTCTTGATTTCAGTTCTAAATATTTTTCTCCTGAAGGTGTTACTTTTCTGATTTACCGTAGAACTAAAACTCTATCCACTTTTTGCAGTCTGTTAAGCTGTAGCCTTGACCTCTTGCTAATGGAGCTTTTGCTCTGTGTTTGCTTTTAACAACGTACCCAAATAAAGATTTTGCTTTTTAATCTTTTTTGGCCTGTTTTTCCTGCATCTTTCCTTGGATTATCATCATTTAGTGGTGGCTGTTTGCTTGGGACCTTCTTCCTGTGCAGCCCGGAAGTACACTTGGTTTCTACTGATTGCAGAGTGCGCCGGAAGCAGAGGCACGTCAATCTGGGCTCCAGGAGTCACGGTCGGATGGAGGAGACGAGTGCATACACTAAAGATAACGCTGCCTGACATCATGGATCCCTGGATTTGGTAAGCGCCACCGTACTATTTGCATGTACCTCTTTTTTTTTTTTTTTTTTAAACATTTTTATTGAGGAGTTGCATAATACAGTGGTTTGGGACACCAAAATGGGGAGAAAATACATATATAAGAAAACAAGTAAATAAAGACAAAAATTATGTATTCAGCGGTATGGAAAACATTCTGGTGGTTCTTGGTTGATTTTCCTCATTTTAGTCCCTTTAAAACATATTATGGACCGCTCTTGGATCCTTATTTATAATATATAGGAAACATGTAGGGATAAATAAGCATAAACAGAACATACACAAAACTGGATAACGAAATGTAGGGTACAGGTTAGAGCTCAAATATTCATGTCATATTTGATGCACAGGGTTGTACAGTATCATAAAATAATTGACAAAACATTAATGTGCTTGAAAATGCTCTTATATTGATAAGTCATGTTATTCAGGAGTCATGGCAGAATACACATACACTGGCATATGCATCCCTGATAGAAATTATATTAAAATTGATCAGATATAGGAGACAGCTGTATTGGCCATAATTGGGGATAACTAAGAATTATAAGGCCAATCTATATTTAAGAGATATTTGGTATGCGCAGTTATGCTTAAGGGAAATTACTTCATTGCCATGTTCGCCCCTCAGTGTGAGAAAGACCGTTCCATGCCTTTAAAATCTATATGCAAATACAATTAGTGACACAGGGACCCAGCTGGGGAGCGTAAAGAAAACAAAAGATAATAATAAAAATAATACAAGTCAGTGTTGTGTAAGAGGACAAAGTGCCACTATGCTATTCAGCTAAGCCTAATATTGGAAACTGAGGAGATGAGACATTCGGCAGATAAAGGGTTACATTCTACCGGTGGTTCTAATTGCGAGTGAGTCAGCTCTTTCAATGTGTCCAGGACTGCTAAAGTGTGTGTGATAAACAGAATTAGCCTTAACATGTTACAATACCTGGGCTCTCAAGATTTAAAGTGAATTATCAGCGTCCATTTGGTAATGTTGCAATTAGGAGCGATCAGTACATTTATCTATCGCCAGTTACTACCCGCCTGTATTTGGTATTATTATAAACATTTTTTGCCATCGCATCAATACATGTAATAACCAGTCAACTTTTAAATATATACCAAAACATAAAGTAAAAGAAAGGGAGGCTTAACTATATATATTGGCAAGAGACGTTCCTCCAGAGAGTCCATGGGGAAAGTAAAATATAAGCTAGCAGATAGGTAGCGGTTTACCCCAGTGAGCTCAGTCAGGTGTGATCTGCTTGGGAGGGGTATCTGCCGACTACCCCTCTCCTGTGGCTGGGAAGCGTCCATCACTGTGGGAGCAATAGGTATCCTTAATCGGGTAATATATTTTGTGTCCCTTTTTGATGTTACAGAGTTCTTGGTGAGCTTGTGGGGTACCGGGAGTCCTGAGTATGCAAAAATTGGCTCCGTCGGCTTCATTTAGAGACAGAGGTTTTGAGTTGTTTGCAGATCGTGTAATGGGCGCTGCAGTGCTGGGATTGAGTGGCCGAGACTCCTGCATGGCCGTGCAGTATGCAGCTATGTAACGATCCAGCTTATCAAGCCAGGTACTGCTGCAAGAGGGTTTGACACCATAAATTTTCACAAGGCAGGTGTTCAGTAGTTTAGGTCGTTCTGGGCTTTGTAGGCACTGTGATATGTATTTAGAGAGATTTCCCCTTTCATCTGACTGCGGTATGGGGTCCAAGTGATCAAGTACTTTCTCATCCGACTGCCCGGTGAAGTGTAGTAATTTGTCAGCCATGCCGGGGTTCTTCAACCAAGATGGCACAGCCTGTGAGTTAAAGTCAGACGGGGCAGTTTTTCTGCTGTGTGGGTTGTTTGGTGATATTTTAGCAGAGTCTCGCTCCTCCGGCTGCGTCTGAGGGTATGTTTCATGTAGAAGCTTGTCCTCCTTCCTTTTTTCTCTCCAGTCTCCTTCTTTGGCAACGTGTTTGTCAATTTTTTGCGATGAGTCCTCAGTACTTGTATGTTTCAGCAGTATTGAAGTGTTCTCCACATGGTCTAGAGGTAGCGACCTGTTGTAGATTTTGAGAAGTAAGTTCTCTAGTCTAGAGAAACGCTGGTCCAGGTCTCTTGCAAGATCTATTTCCCACGTGGTCATCATAACGGAATGGTCGTGCGTACAATATTTTTGTGATAAAGGGTTGTGTTGTGTGAAATGATAGTAATATGGGGCAGATATATTTGAGCTTGATGAGTGATAGAATGTGAAGAGGTTCAGTAAGCCAGTTTACCTGACGGCACTGATGACCCGGCTCTTCCCGGGGGGGGGTGGTTGCCTAGTAGTAGGCCGCCGCCATAGGCCTTTATGTTCCAATCTGGGTCCCCAGCGTCATTCAAACAGCAAAGAAAATAAATGTGGGGTCACAATTAACAAGATTGTGATGTCTTCAAACAATATATATTCAATCTTGCTGCTATTGTTTAATAATCGGCGGATTACTAAGGCTTCTGCTTGGAGCTCTCAGAATATGCGTCCTGTTCAGGACACTGCTTGGACACGCCCCCCCCGTACCTCTTTTATTTTTACCCTTATTTTCCAGCTGAATCTTCTATCTGTGTTATGTCCTGTCTTAAAGTTTATGAATCTATAACATCCTAACAATCAACTCTTGCTATCTTTTGTTCCTCCTCATGCTCCTGTCTCTACTACTTCTATTGCCAGGTAGATTAAATGGGTGATGTATGAGGTTGGAATTAATCTTGCTTTCACAGCTTATTCTGTTATAGGATCAGCTGCTTCTAAAGCCCCTTTGAAATCTGCTCCTTTACAAGAAATGTTGAAGGCAGCAGACTGGTTTTCTGATTCTACTTTCAATCATTTTTACTTTAAACCCAATTTAACATGCCTCTCTAAATTTATTTCAATATTTGCTTTAAACTTGCAAAATATGAAATCTCTGGTCTTGTAATAAAATTCAGATTATCCTAGCTTTGTGAAGGAATAATGTAGATTTTATTAAAGTCAGAGAGATGAATATTTTCCCACCTCTACTTTCTGTCCTTTTTCCCCAACCCATATTGTTTTAATTATTCACCCTAATGATATATATTTTAATTTTAGTTACCAACTTCTCAAACATCCCTAATTAAATCTGGATTTGTTCCTACAATCAAATCTTCTTCAACCTCATGGAGATATAGATGGATCTATGGATTATCATCCTCCAATCCTGAGTTTTCTTCGAGTCAAAATTCATTCAAGTTCTTTCAAGTTTTTTTGGTTCTTTTTTGTTTTATGTTTGTTCATTGGACTGTTGGGACTTTTATGTTTCTTTAGAATATTTTTTATAATGAGCATCAAGCAAGAAAGAGGAAGATGGGAGCTCATTGGTCTGTTTATGGACAATATGGTTCATCTCTATGGTCTGTTTTTACCCTTGTCTCTAACCTAGCATTCTCATTGGCTAGTTATGTAGGCTCTTTTTTTCTGTTTTATTTTAACTCCTTATGTGATGTATGTACTTTTAAGGCTGCACACAAGTAGTAAAAGAAAGTAATGCAAAATATTTGTCTCTGTGTCTTTAATAAAATCTAGATTATTCCTTCACAAAGCTAAGATAATCAGAATTCCTTTACTGGATTTGTTGTTACTACCCCTATTGGAAATATATTCCATGGATCAATCAACTCTTCTATAAAGAAATATTTTGAAAAATGACTGTTGAACTAACTATCCAACAACAGGAAAAACCATCATTTTGTAAGAAACTGCAAATAGATTTTAATGCTATCATAAATATATATTTATATATGTATATTACTGTATATTCCCTGTACATATTTAACATTCCACTATTCTTTACATACAGAATCTTTTAAGCTTTTTATTCTATATACTGTATAATATTGCCACCCTTGATAATTATATGAGCAAAGAAAGCTATGAAAAATCTCTTTAAAATGTCTTTATTTTTTTAATATTTAATATTTTAAGAAAGCTCTTTAAGATTACTAATTCTTCATGTGCGCTAACTCGACACCGCATAAGACCTTCAGTGCAACAACCAAAGCTTGTTCTGCATACATTACATTCCTATGTTTTTTAGATAGAAAAAGATCTAATTCTGTATGTGAAGAACACTGGAATGTGAAATATTAATAACTTCTATTGACTTCTGCGCTCTCCATTGAAGTCTATGTCGAGAATAAGCCAACGTGATTGTGAAATTATAAGTTATTTGGTTAGCTCGCATCAGTTTTCACTTGCACACAAACGTTTTACTTTCAGGATGTAATACGTGTGCTACCCAATGCTAGCAAAGTATAAGCATGAGTGACAGTTCTAAATAGCACACCGCTTGTAATCTGACCCTGTGTCAGCAATTTTTAAATATTTTGCAGATTTGTTTATAATATCATTATTAAAGGGACACTAAATCCAAAACATTTCTCTCATGATTGAAGTAGAGAATGCAATTATAAACAACATTCCAATTTACTTCTATTATCTCATTTGCTTCATTCTTTAGATATCCTTTATTGAAGAAATTGCAAACCACATGGGTGAGCCAATCACACGAGGCATCTATGTGCAGCTACTGAGCCTATCTAGATATGCTTTTCAGCAAAGTATATCAAGAGAACGAAGCAAGTTAGATAATAGAAGTAAATTAGAAAGTTGTTTAAAACTGCATGCTTCTTCTAAATCATGAAAGAAAAAATTTGGGTTTCATGTCCCTTTAACTGCTTCTTTAAGCTTCAAAATATAATTTGCACTTTGAAAATACATGTGAAACTTCCCACAACAGAACAACTTTATTGTTCTTACCTAATTTTACTAATCTATCTCCATCTTCAATAAATACTATCTCCTAAATATTAATAGCTTTAAGAGACAGACAGGCAGAGAGAGAGAATGTGAAAGAGAGAAAGAGAGAGAGAGAGGGAAAAAAGAGCAATTTGTTTTATAGGCCACTTTTTTGTGATTCTGCATGCTGCGTTTTGCAGTGCACAAGTGATATTTACTTATTTCTCCAGAGATTTATCTCAGTCCTAATGGAAAACCTCTGGCAATATAAATAGCTAATGTATTGCATCAATGCCGAAGTAAAAAAGGTCACTCTAACAGATATAAAGATGAATGGAATATGCAAATGACTAGTTAATAACTTCTAGGTTATCTTTCAGATTCTTTACTGAGAAAATGCTTCAATATAGGGAACAGAAGATAGCCCAATTTATATTGTAATAATGAGTGAAAATAAAAATATATTTTTTGATCAGACTTTTTGTAAACAGATTAAAAAATATGGATAACATAGAAAATTCAGACAGTAGTGGACATAAATTGTACAGTGTAACTATATATGAAAAAAAAACAGAATGTTTGAACAAACAAAATTAAAATATGACAGCTGTTAAATGTCTTTTCAACTTTTTTTTAGTAAGTTTCTTTACTTCCTAATCTAAAAATAAAATTTTCTTTGAAGCATTCTTGCCATCAAAACATCTTTACATTTCTCCTTGTTGCTGGAAATAGCTTCTTATGTCTAGATAACCACTTGATGTTGGGAAAAAAATATTGAAGCAGCAATTAAATCAAGTTCAACTGTTTTTATTATGTAATTATCACCTCTTATTGGCTCCTTTAAATGAATGTGCAAGTACCCTTTAGAGGTAAAAACTTGTGTTTATTTTTACAAGACATGGAAACATCCAGAATTGATTGTTTCATAGGAAACTAACTCATTTTTATTTTAATAATCAAATGGTCTTTAGTACATAACAATACAATCTGGTTTTAGCAAAATAAGCATATTCAATAGTGCATACATACAATATGTAGTTCAAATAAGCCTCATTTATCCCTTGACTCATTTATACTCTCTTTTCTATCATCATCTGTTAAACACCACATATTAAGCTTTGTAGATTACCAAGGTATAATTATTTTTTATATGTTATACCTTTGAAACCTTTCAACAGTTAAAATCATTAATGTAAGACACATATTAATTCATAAAAACTCACCAGCATGAAGATCAATCATTGGCTTACTTTATGGAGCAATATATTGTAAAGTAACTGTCTACCTTAATTTATGGAGCAATATATTGTAAAGTAAATGTCTCTCCTATTTGTAAAGAAAAAAGTAGGGAACTCTGTTAATAAAACACAAATGGCTAGATTACGAGTCTTGCGTTAGCCTTAAAAAGCAGCGTTGAGAGGTCCCAACACTGCTTTTTAATGCCCACTGGTATTACGAGTCTTGCAGGTACAGGTGTACCGCTCACTTTTTTGGCCAGACTCGAAAATACAGCAAATCCACTTACGTCAATTGCGTATCCTATTTTTTCAATGGGACTTGCATAGTGTTGGTATTACGAGTCTGACCAAAAGTGAGCGGTAGACCCTCTCCTGTCAATCCTGGTGCCGCATTTAAAAGTCAGTAGTTATGAGTTTTATGGTCTAATGCTGTAGTATAAAACTCTTAACTAAAGTGCTAAAAATTACACTAACACCCATAAACTAACTATTAACCCCTAAACCGAGCCCCCCCCCCACAAAGCAAACACTATAATAAATATTTTAACCCCTAATCTGCCAAACCGGACTCCGGCGCCACTATAATAAATATATTAACCCCTAAACCAGCGCACTCCCGCCTCGCAAACATTAGTTACATTTTATTAATCTGCCGCCCACAACGTCGCCACCACTATATTAAAGTTCTTAACCCCTAAACCTAAGTCTAACCCTAACACCCCCTAACTTACATATAATTTAAATAAATCTAAATAAAATTACTAAAATTAACTAAATAATTTCTATTTAAAACAAAATACTTACCTTTAAAATAAACCTTAAGATAGCTACAATATAACTAATAGTTACATTGTAGCTATCTTAGGATTTATTTTTATTTTACAGGCAACTTTGTATTTATTTTAACTAGGTAGAATAGTTATTAAATAGTTATTAACTATTTAATAGCTACCTAGTTAAAATAAAGACAAATTTACCTGTAAAATAAAACCTAACCTAAATTAAAATAACACCTAACACTACCATATAATTAAATAAATTAACTAAATAAACTACAATCAAATACAATTAAATAAAATTATCTAAAGTACGAAAAAACCCACTAAATTACAGAAAATAATAAAATAATTACAAGTTTTTTAAACTAATTACACCTAATCTAATCCCCCTAATAAAATAAAAAGCCCCCCCCCCAAATAATAAAAAGCCCTACCCTATACTAAATTACAAATAGCCCTTAAAAGGGCCTTTTGTGTGGCATTGCCCCAAAGTAATCAGCTCTTTTATCTGTAAAAAAAGTACAATACCCTGCCAACATTAAAACCCAGCACCCACACACCCAACCCTACTCTAAAACCCACCCAATCCTCCTTAATAAAACCTAGCGCTAACCCCTTGAAGATCACCCTACCTTGAGAACTCTTCACCCAACCGGACCTAAGTCCTCAATGAAGCCGGGCGGAGTGGTCCTCCAGACGGGCAGAAGTCTTCATCCAAGCCGGGAAGAAGAGGTCCTCCAGATGGGCAGAAGTCTTCATCCAGACGGCATCTTCTATCTTCATCCATCCGGCGCGGAGCGGGTCCATCTTCAAGACATACGATGCGGAGCATCCTTCCTGGCCGACGACTACCCCACGAATGAATGTTCCTTTAAGTGACATCATCCAAGATGGCATCCCTTCAAATCCGATTGGCTGATAGAATTCTATCAGCCAATCGGAATTAAGGTAGGAAAAATCCTATTGGCTGATGCAATCAGCCAATAGGATTGAACTTCAATCCTATTGGCTGATTACATCAGCCAATAGGATTTTTCCTACCTTATTGTACTTTTTTTTACAGGTAAAAAAGCTGATTACTTTGGGGCAATGCCCAGCAAAAGGCCTTTTTAAGGGCTATTTGTAATTTAGTATAGGGTAGGGCTTTTTATTATTTATTTTTTTATTTTATTTTATTAGGGGGATTAGATTAGGTGTAATTAGTTTAAAAAACTTGTAATTATTTTATTATTTTCTGTAATTTAGTGTTTTTTTTTTTCTTCGTACATAATTGTATTTAACTGTATTTAATTGTAGTTAATTTAGGGAATTAATTTAATTGTAGTGCAGTGTTAGGTGTAATTGTAACGTAGGTTAGGTTTTTTTTTTACAGGTAAATTTCTTTATTTTAACTAGGTAGCTATTAAATAGTTAATAACTATTTAATAACTATTCTACCTAGTTAAAATAAATACAAAGTTGCCTGTAAAATAAAAATAAATCCAAAGATTAAATAGGAATAATTTAGTTAATTATAGTAATGTTATTTAGATTTATTTAAATTATGTTTTGGTTAGGGTTAGACTTAGGTTTAGGGGTTAAGAACTTTAATATAGTGGCAGTGACATTGGGGGCGACAGATTACGTGTTAAGAAGTGTAGGTATATGGCGGCGACATTGGGGGCGGCAAAGTAGGGGTTAATAAATAAAATGTAGCGTTCAGCGATATTGGGGGCAGCAGATTAGGGGTTAATACATATAATGTAGGTGGCAGCTGTGTCTAGAGCGGCAGATTAGGAGTTAATAATATAATGTAGGTTGCGGTGATGTCGGGGGCAGCAGATTAGGGGTTAATAAGTGTAATATTAGGGTGTTTAGGGTTCATGTTAGGGTGTTAGGTGTAGACATAAATTGTATTTTCCCATAGGAATTAATGGGGCTGCGTTAGGAGCTTTACGCTGCTTTTTTGCAGGTGTTAGGTTTTTTTTTCAGCCAGCTCTCCCCCATTGATTCCTATGGGGAAATCGTGCACAAGCACGTTTAGCCAGCTCATCACTACTGTAAGCAGCGCTGGTATTGAGGTGAGATGTGGAGCAAAATATTGCTCTTCGATCACTTTTCTGCGGCTAACACCGGGTTTGTAAAAGCCCGTAATACCAGCACTGTCTGTAAGTGAGCCGTGAGCATAAACTGCTCGTTAGCACCGCACCCCTGTTAACGCAAAACTTGTAATCTAGGTGACAGTTCTCAAGGTAGAAATTTAGAACATTTCCTAAGAGGCCTCAAAGTGCAGATGAGACCTCTTTTAAAATCTTGCTAAACCATGGAGTTTTAGAGAATCTTGCCCTTAGACTGATATTTCTTAAATATGAGTGAGAGAGAGGTCCCACTTATTAAAAGCTTAGTGGCATGCAGATAAATCACACATTAACTTGTATTATATTACAATGTATGCTTTTTTTTCCAGAAATATCGTATCACTTTTTCACATAAATATGCTATGTCTCAGTAAATAAAGAAAACAAGGTGAAAAGGGTATCCACACCACAAACAAGATTGCATGTGAAATGTTCTAAAGGATAAAATTACTATTAGAAAGCTATTAGAAAGCTATCTCCCCAAGAGAGAATGTACTGGGGATAGGTTCAACGCAGTATGGCCATGTGCATTAAAAGTGTACCGTAAATAATCGCTTTATTGAATGATAACACAATTTACAGTGGGGCAAAAAAGTATTTAGTCAGCCACCAATTGTGCAAGTTCTCCCACTTAAGAAGATGAGAGAGGCCTGTTATTTTCATCATAGGTATACCTCAACTATGAGAGACAAAATGTGGAAACAAATCCAGACAATCACATTGTCTGATTTGGAAAGAATTTATTTGCAAATTATGGTGGGAAATAAGTATTTGGTCAATATCAAAAGTTCATCACAATACTTTGTTATATATCCTTTGTTGGCAATGACAGAGGTCAAACGTTTTCTGTAAGTCTTCACAAGGTTGTCACACACTGTTGCTGGTATGTTGGCCCTTTCCTGCATGCAGATCTCCTCTAGAGCAGTGATGTTTTGGGGCTGTAACTGGATACACGGCTTCAGGTGTCAGAGGCGGACCCCCCCAGTACTTCCAAAGTACACAACCAATGTTAGCCAAATTAAATTAAAATCAAGGTCTTATTCTAAGTTTTTTTTTTTTAAAAATTGATTATCTTTGTTAACTGTTTTATTTGTTTTCACCTTTGTCAAGACACATCTCTGTCTAAAGTTTGCTTAAGAAGTCTATTAAGACCTTTATTTATCTATACTATATTGTTGAATGCTTATATGGTGTACACTCATTAAGTGTCATGCTTAGTAATCAAACAATATAGGATTCATATATATCTCTATATTTGTGTCAATTCACACAATTCTGCTGAATCCTTAACAGGGAAATCAGCATATTATCTTATTATTCCTATTCAGTGGTATTGTCATATTAATTGTATTTATTAATATTATATGTATTCAGTATTTTTTTAGTATTAAACTTAAATTAAATATTGTACCAGCTTTTATTTACATTTTATATTTTTAGACCTTCAGGTATACTAAGGTTTATTGAAGAGCGTGGAGTATTTGCACATACCTACAGTATTCCAGTACATTTATGTTTATTATATTCTAATCTTAGTATAATCCCTGATACGTTTGCATTACTATTATATCCACTATTACATGATATACTTTAATATTATCTTACCACGATATCTACTATCCCATTTTTTAATTTTTAATTTTTAATTTTATCTTTTATCCGGGTTCATAGTGACATTTTATAGTTTTAATATAATATATTATTTGCGCCCTAACCTCTCTATCCAACCTATTTTTCTAATATTCTTTCTTACCTAGGTTTGAGGGTGTTGGGACTCTCTTACCTTGGTAGATAGATCAGGGCAGCATTTAATTTTACTACACTATTGCTACTATTTCTATCCCTTAGCTGAGGTTTCTTTTTTGCGCCAGTTGCATACTTCTCCCTTTTTCCTTATCTATATATATATATATATATATATATATATATGTTTGTGTGTGTGTGTACACATATATAATAACACATATAAACACAAAAATTCACATATATAGACATGTATACACTTGTATACATAAACACATACATATATTTAGAAACACTTTGATGCCCTTCCCAAACACTTTGACATATATTCCTTTTAAATCCTTTTAACCCCCTCGCCCATACAGATGTATATATTTATTATACTGGAAGGCTGTCTGCCAGTACCTAAGATGGGGGTTCAAAGTGGGGGTGAGGGAGGGCAGAGAGATACTTGGGAGCTATCAGGTAGGGATCAGGGGTTGTGAAGTGTCAGATGTGAGGGTAATGTCTACACTAACGTTAAATTAACCTTTTAAGCTAGCTAATTAGCCCCTTAACTGCCGGGAATAATAGAAGTGTGGTGCGCAGCTGCTATGAGTGGCCTTCTAATTACCAAAAAGCAAAGGCAAAGCCATATATATTTGCTATTAATAAACAAAGGGGATCCCAGAAAAACTTTTACAACACTTTGTGCCATGATTGCACAAGCAGTAGTTAAATAATTTCAGTGAGAAACCTAAAGATTGTGAAAAAAAATAAAAAATTTTTTTTATTTGATTGCATTTAGCGGTGAAATAGTGGCATGGAATATACCAAAATGGGCATAGAATAATACCTTGGCTTGTCTACTTAAAAAATATATATAGTTTTGACAGGTAAATAAAAATAACAACAAGGCTCTATTTCGGTTTAAATGGAGTGATAGCAAAAATGCTAAAAATTCTCCGGTATTTTGGGCAAGAGTTTCTCTGAAAATCCCATTAATGAAGGCGTTAAAACATTTAATCAATACAAAAATATATTTATTTATTAAAAATGTCACTATATCAGGCCCATTTATCAAGTTCCGTACGGAGCTTGAAGGGCCGTGTTTCTGGCGAGTCTTCAGACTCGCCAGAAACACAACTTATGAAGCAGTGGTCTAAAGACCGCTGCTTCATAACCCTGTCCGCCTGCTCTGAGCAGGTGGACAGGAATCGCCGGAAATCAACCCGATCGAATACGATCGGGTTGATTGACACCTCCCTGCTGGCGGCTGATTGGCCGCGAGTCTGCAGGGGGCGGCGTTGCACCAGCAGCTTTTGTGAGCTGCTGGTGCAATGTTAAATGCGGAGAGCGTATTGCTCTCCGCATTTAGCGAGGTCTTGCGGACCTGATCCGCAGTGTCGGATCAGGTCAGCAAGCCCTTTCATAAATGGGCCCCTATGAGTGCAATACTTTATTTTAAAATGTTTTTCATGTTTTTTGTGAAACTTTTATTTCAACTCATATACTTTACTTCAGGTCTCAGGTCACTCTAATTCTTCTTGCTCTATTTGGGCTTTTGCTTGATCTCAACCCATAAATTTCAACTTGTAATATCAACAATACAGATGAGTTTATGTAATCAACATGCTAATCTTGAATGGAGTTTTTACTCTCTTACATTTGCTATATAGCACAAAGAAGTCACCTCTATGTAAATACATAGGTCACTACTTGGGACGGATGTTTTTAAAGGGACAGTGTAATAGAATAATTGCACACATCCTACTATAATTTCTTATTTAGCACTATTACATTGATTTGGATTATTTTAAATATTTAAACATTATTATAGTGTTATATTGCAAGATATAGCCAAATATGTTTTCTTTTATTAAATAACAGATATACACTGCAGCTGCAAAAAAATGACTAACACATAAAGGATGTTCACTATGCTGCACCTTAAAGGGCCATTAAACCAAACATTTTTCTTTCATTATTCAGACAGAGAATACAATTTTAAACAACATTCCAATTTACTTCTATTATCTAATTTGCTTCATTCTTTAGATATCCTTAGTTAAAGAAATAGCAATGCACATGGGTGAGCCAATCACATGAGGCATCTATGTGCAGCCACCAATCAGAAGCTACTGATCCTATCTAGATATGCTTTTCAAGAAAGAATATCAACAGAATTAAGCAAATTAGATAATAGAAGTAAATTAGAAAGTTGTTTAAAATTGTATTCTCTATCTGAATCATGAAAGAAAAAATGTGGGTTTAATGTCTCTTTAAGCTGTTGTCATTAAAAATGTCCCATTATCTTAAACAAAGACACATATGTATTATCCTTTGGAACATGTATTTAAATATTTGTAGCACTGGGATATTGTAATTAAAACTCAAGAAAATAATGGTTACAAGACAATGTTCAAAGGGAATGTTGTGAGTTCCACCACCACCAAAAAAACATGCTGTGTCTATTCAGTTCTGAAATATGCCATACTTCCTCCCTTAGGCCTTACAGTTAACATCAACTAGGCCTCTGGTATAATAATTGGATATCAAGATATCTCAAGACAGTCCCAAGGATGCTATTAATTATGATTTAATTGAAGGGATCCAAAACCTAATTTTTTTATTTCATGATTTAAATAAAGCATGGAATTATAAGCAACTTTCTAATTTACTCATATTATACATTTTTCTTCGTTCTCTTGCTATCTTTATTTGACAACGCAGGAATGTAAGCATAGAAGCCAGGCCATTTTTGGTTCAGCACCTGGGTAGCGCTTGCTGATGGGTGACTACATTTTCCCACCAATAAGCAGGCACTACCCAGGTGATGGACCAAAGATGGGCCGACTTTTATGCTTACATTCCTTCTTTTTGAAATAAAAATAGCAATGGAACAAATAAAATTTGATAATAGGGTTAAATTGGAAAGTTGCTTAAAATTGCATGCTCTATCTTAATCATGAAAGAAAAAAAATTGGGTTTTGTGTCCCTTTAAGCATATTTTTTCCAGTGATTTTTGATGTGCTTGGTAATCATCTGTAGTTCTTAATTTGTGGTTTTATAATCTATAAGATTCATTTGTTTGTAGACTTTTATTGTCTCCACTAATAAAGTATATGGACAGTCTATATTTATCTGATAATGTAATACAATTCATTTGCAATTCTGGCTGTGCCACACTTTTCAACAAATCACAATTTGTTTTAATAAAACACATATCAACATAATTTAGTGCAAAGCTGCTCCTTAACTCATATGCCTCCTCTGAGGCGGCAGACATCAATCCGCCCGATCGCATACGATTGGGTTGATTGACACCCCCTGCTAATGGCCGATTGGCTTTGAATCAACAGAGGGCGGCATTGCACAAGCAGTTCACCAGAACAAAAAATATATAAATTGGACCACTTTCTTAAATACCATTAGTCTTGAAAAATATTGCCATGGTGGCATCAGGCTTTACCCTGGAAGAAAATTAAGTGATTGTGGCTGCCTTAGAGTCACAATATATCTACTTATTGGGATTGCGGAGGCGGGAGAAGAACCCACATGAAAGGGATGTCATGTAGAAATTGTAAACTTGACTGCGCAGAATGAGAAATCTGTTCTGCAATGTCAGAAAAGAATTTCCAACATCAAAAGGAAGGTGTTAAGGAAGAAAATAATTACACATATTTCAAAAACTAAAAGCTAAGAGCAAAATTGGAAAAGTGTGGCAAAAATTTAAACAGTATGAAAAAAAGATGTCCTTTTGAGGTTGGAAAATCCAGTTTCCAATATTTTGCAACAGATTAATATTTGTTCTGAGGTCCTATCACATCCTTTTCATATGGGTTCTGTGTTCCCCTCCAATCCCGAAAATATTTTTTAAAATGTTAACAATGAAGATGAGCGTTCACCTGGTAAGAACCCTTTGTCCATTGACAAATTATGTACAAATAGTAAAAAATGTGTAATTTATATTTCAATCTGGATTATGGCAATATTTTTCAGGACTCATTTGTGCCAGAAATGCCAGATTTCACTATTCTAATATCTGATTCCACAGGTAACTTGATATGTGATTAACTATTCACATGTAAAATGTCAAACTTTTTTTTTTTTTTTTAAATGATTTTATTAATGAAAAAACTTGCAGTACAGATACATTCAAGTTAGGATACTAAAAAGTATCCAAAGATAGTACATAAAGAGGTTTCAGATGACAACTGAGGATTAAGGGACTCAGTATTTAACATAACAATAATGAAAGGAGGGTGGAGATGAAAAAAAAAAAAAGAAAAGAAGAAATCCCTCTCATACCCCAATTTTCTTTACAATTGAATATTAAGATTTTTTTTTATACGATTAATAAACGTTTTATCTTGGTGTATAACAAAGTCCCTCCAGATCTTTGTATACAAATTATCCTTTTTCCTCTCTAATCTGTATTCATGGGCTGCTATTAATGCAGTGTTGATTAATAAATTTTTTGCCTCCTTAACCGAAGGCACTTCAGAGCTAGTCAAGTTGATAAACAAGAGTTTTCTAAGGCTTAGGCGGTTAAGATGAACTTCTCTTTGCTCCCCCATGAAGTACAGGAAGATAGTAGTATTATAGAGTTAATTGAAAGAGTTACTCTAAAATGTACCACTTGGGAGAGGAAATAGGCTACCTTTTGCCAGAATTGATTCACTTTTGGGCAATCCCATAAAAGAGGGCCCAGATTTGGGTCGTTTTGGGGACATTTAAGGCATTGGTTCTTAACTTTGCTGTTTGACTTAGCTACCTGATGTGGAGTAAAGTAATCTCTATTAAATATCCTAAATTGAGTTTCTCTTAAATATGCTGAGTGGGAAAGAGACAGAGTAATTTTTAAACTTCTGACAAATTGGTTTAAAAGATCTGGCAGATCTAGCATCTTTTCCCAGTGCAACACTAATTGTAGTGTACTTTTCTCTTCCTCCGCTGTTCTTAATATTTTATAAATGACAGATAGCGAACATTTTTTGGATTTAATACTGTCCAGTAGAGGATGTTCTAAACATATTTGAGGAAATAGATTTAGTAGTTTATAAACATATTTTTTTACTTGCAAGAAGTAAAATTTATGTTTAGTCTGAACTGTAGAAAATTTATTTTGGAATTCCGAGAAGTTATACAATCTCTTGTCCTTACAATCAAGAAACTCTTTAATAGAAAGATCTTTAAAAGGTGACCAAGTTCCAAAAATATTGGCTGTATTACCTAACGGAAAAAAAAAACAGTTACCTTTAATAGGTAACCATTTAGAAATAATGGCTGGATAGCCAAGTAGCCTCATAATCTTTGTCCATACAATTAAGATATCTTTAAATAAGGGATGGTTAACAATTGTCCTCCCCAGAAGTTTATTTGATGAATGTACTATAAACCCCATAGAGTGAGGGGAGAAAACCTGTTCTTCTAAATGTCTATCAGAGAGTTTAAATGATTGTAGTAACCAGTTTATTGGAAGACGTAGAATAGTTGCAAGATTATACCATTCCAAATTGGGTAGGGCTAGTCCTCCTCCTGGATAAGGCTGGTATAGCAACTCTAGTTTTATTCTGGGTTTCCTCCCACTCCACAGGAAATACCTCAGTGCTCGATTGAAGCGCCAGAGGTCCCGTTTCTTGATTAAAAGGGGGAGCATCCTACATGGATACAATATTTTGGGGACTATGAACAGAGATTTACTTTGCCTTAAATTGACACCGGGAGGGATGCCCAACCCTCCATTTTTACTTTACTTTCTTGAAGGGCTAGGAGGATATTTTCATGGTACCAATCTGCAGGGTTAATAGAGAGTTTCAGATCTAGATATTCTAGAACATTTGATTCGATAAATTGATAAGTTTGACATTTATTCAGTCTATTTAACCAAATTACTTTTGATTTTGAAAAATTGGTTTTATATCCGGACACAGTACCATATCTATCTAAAAGATCTAGCACAGGATTAATAGTATCCTTGGGATTGGAGACAAAGAGAAGAAGATCGTCAGCAAATAAAGATATTTTTAATGTTGAATTACCTATGTTAATTCCTATTCTTATTAATAGTTCTCTCTTTAATATCCAAAGGCTCCAAAACTAAGTCAAATAGTAAAGGAGAAAGAGGGCAACCTTGACGGGTGCCTCTTGAGAGTGTGAAAGATTGAGTAATATTGTTGTTGATCAAAATTGATGCCTTAGCATCTGAATATATCTTACAAATAAAATTAACAAAGTTGTCTCCAAGCCCATATCTCCTTAAAGCCTTGACCATAAATGGCCATTCCACTCTGTCGAAGGCCTTCTCTGCATCCAAAGATAGCAGGAAGGCCTCCACTGTATAGGCAAATTGCATGGAGAATTCTCCTTATATTTTTTTCAGAAGTCCTTCCACTCAAAAAGCCTACTTGGTCGGCATGCACAATTTTAGATAAAATCGGCTTCATTCTCTCTGCCATGATCTTCATCATAATCTTGTAATAATCTTGTAATCAAGATTAAGCAAGGAAATCAGCATATAGGCTCTTAGTTCTAAGAGATCTTTATTAGCTTTAGGGATCAAAACAATATTGTCTCTTTTAAAATCCTCAGAAACTTTAACATTGTCCTCAAAATAACCTTTATACAAATCTCTTAGGACCGGAATAATTTTTTCCAATAGTATCAAGTAAAACTCCAAGGGCAAGTTGTCTGGACCTGGCGTTTTTCCTTTGGGTAGGGATTTAATAACCTTGTCAAACTTTAATAACAAAGTCAAACTTTAACAATTAAAAATATAAATGTATTCACAGATATAGACATATATTTATATTTGTATTTGTGAATGCAGATTTTTGGTAATTAACACTTTGTTTAAAAAATTATATTTACATAGATAAAACATATCTGAGCAGAAACAAATAATTGGATGAAGGTATGCAAAATATTAACTATTAACAACTATATCCTACAATCTATGAACTACTTACAATAAACTATTTACAAATCTTACCTAATAACTATTTATATCTTATTAACTATTTACAAATCTAACCTAATAACTATTTCTTATTAACTATGAACTACTTAATATTAAATCTTAACTATTTACAGATAGCTATGAACTACTAACTAATCTATACTACCTATATCTGTCTAATAGTAAATCATTTAGGATACTTTTCCATTACCAGACTGCTACTGCCAGCAAATCGCACTATAGATTTTTTTGTCTGTTATTGCCAAAGTACTGTAGAATCTTAAATTCCCCCATTGAAGCATTGATCCATGAGTTTCACTTGGGGCTGCATGCCGGGAGAATTTGTGGTGCTCTGCACCAATCCCCTGGAATTGCTGGCAGTGGCAGTCGGGTAATGGAAAAGTACCTAACTTATTTCTAAAAGCATTTCACTCATTTGCAAAACAACTATGCATCAGGTTATTATTAACCCTTTAAAAAAAAGTCCGAACTGCAATGTATAATAAGGAGAAATATTATTTGCAAACATCCTAAAATGTATCATTTCAGATAATCCTTCAGATTTAAAATTTTTTGAGAAAATTTGCAAATTTTTGACAAGGCACAAGCGTCTGCTGTGAAAGGTAATTTTAAGGACTATTAAAAGTCTTTAAAATTAATACATATATGACATTAACTCATATGTATTAACATTAACTACAAAATCTGATGCGTGTACAGAAACTGAATCAAGTTTTACATATAAGCAAGAAACATTTTTTGAGAACATGTACCACTTAAGGAAATTCTGTCATTTTGTCATTATACTAATTTTACATATACCTTTTAGTTGTCCCAAAAGATGTTTTCCATCTTTTGGGAACCAGTTTATCCATATCTGCTTCATACATCTCATTCAGTAGCATGATCCATTGCAGATTATGTCAGTGATTATCTTTCTACAAAAGGCTGACCTTAATTGAAAAGTAAGACATGTACATGTAAAAACTAATATATGACTAAATCTTCCAATACAAAACACCAAGTTCCTAAAATACCTGGCTCAAGCATGTATGTGAAACATATAAATAGAGTATGCTTACCCTCTGAAGGTCTTTGGTTCCCTGAAGATGAAGTCAACACTCTTCAGGTTTGCCAATGTCAAATATTTATCATTTAGTGATGGTAAACATCATGTGTTTCCTCTGCCCACATCTCATCCTTCACTTAGCTGTGCGATGATGTATCCAAGTTCATCCAATCATTGCGTGCCCAACGACCTGGATGCCATGTGGTGCATGCAACGATTGGATGAAGACGGATTCATCATTGCATAGCTAGGTGAAGTATGAGATGCGGGCTGAGGAACGGTGCAATGTTTACTATCACTGAATGATAAATATTTTACAAATAAATGCCTAGATTACGAGTTTTGCGTTAGGAGGGGTGCGTTAATTACGCGTCTTTTATTTCCTTAGGGCACTTTTCTTAACGTAGGTATTATGAGTCTAAAAACAACCTCCTAACGCGTCGCAGTAACATGACTACGCGTTTATTTTAAATGCGTAATCGCATCCACGTTAAACATTCTCCCATAGAGATCAATGAGAAATCAAAGAAGCACGCATTTTTCAGCTAACACTCGATCTCGCGAGAAATACGCACTGCTCTGTCATATTACGTATACCACATAATGCACAACAAAAACACACAGCAAATGTACTAACAACAATCACGCAACATAGCACACACGCATTACACATTCACAAGTGGAAAAAAAAATTACACTAAACGAGGAATACAGATATACCTTACGATCCTACAACATGGAACAAAACAACACGAAAAAAGCATTGCACACTCATACACAAACAAAACACTTGCATTCAACATTACAGAATATTATTACAAACAAGCATTTACACCACTTCACAAATACGACACCATCACAAATCAACATTTAGATTTACACAAAATACTTCTGGACAATGTTATGCAAAATGATCACTATGACATCATCGCATTCTACACATTCCACAAATACTAACTCAATATGAGCATGCGCAAATTCACACAACTAAGACACATTGCACACATACTAATTACTAACAGTACACCTGAACATAATTTACAAGGCAAACCGGTACGTCATTAAACATTTACATAGGGTATATAAGCACGCCACAAGCATGGCTTCCTTGACTGTGTTGCTGGTGGGTTCATCAAAACAATGTAAGGATGAATGAATATATTGATTATTAAAGGGACACTGACCACAATTTTTTTAATTCATTGATTCAAATAGAACATTCAATTTTAAGCATATTTTACATTTACTCCTATTATAAATGTGTCTGTTTTCTCTTGCTTTATTTATTTATAAAAAAAAGGCTGCTAAGCAATATTTTGGTTCATAAAATATTGGTCGTTGAATGTATCCACCAATCAGTAAGAACAACCCAGGTTGTTCCCAAAAATGGACCTGCATCGAAACTTACATTTTTGCTTTTCAAATAAAGATACCAAGAGAATACTGAAAATATGATTATAGGAGTAAATGATAAAGTTTATTAATCTTCTATGCTATATCTGAATGACAACAGAACTAATTTGGGTTCAGTGTCCCTTTCATTTTAAAATATCTTGATTTGACAATGTCACTGTTAATTAATTGTCAAGTCCATATGTTGATGTAATGAATGGGATGGAGCATGCAATTACAATTAAATATGTAATTTAAGGATAAACTCAAGATTCTTTCATTATCCTTCTCTTTTAAAGGGACATGAAGCTCAAAATGTGTAATCGTCTTAATTTTTATTTTTCAAATACAGCCTGTGATTTAAAAATCATTTAAATAGACTTTTTTTGTCTATTTTGTTTTTTTGTTTTTTTTTAAAGGAGCAACTATGTACTACTGTTATCTGAACACATGAGTTGTACCAATGAAAAGAGGCAATTTTCAAAATCAAGCAATCAGCCGGTTAGGTTACTCCCAGTAATGCATTTCTAATCCTGACCCTACCTAGATATGATTTTCTAATAAGGATAACAATAGACTGATTCAATTTAAATAATCGAATAAAAATTATAATTTGTGGGAAATCACGTGTCTAAATCCTAAAAGTGAAATATTTGTTTTCATGTCCCTTTAATGATAAGAATAAACAAAAAACATATGAGATGTATATGTTTCTAATATGCACATATGCAAAAATGTGTTAGTGTTGTCTAAATGTATCAAAAAAATGTCAAACACTACACAGGAGCAGAATATAAAATGGCTAGGAACCTAAGCTTACATTAAAATTAAGATATCGAAAATAGAAGGGATATCTTCAAATACTCATAATTTTAGATTTGTATTACAATGTAATCCCAACTTTGATTCGTGATTCTTAATTTAAAATAACATGAAAAGAGAATTAGAGTATCCATATAAATATCGATCAATGTGAATATATTGTGTAATGTTATGTCCAGGTTTGTAAGACAAAGTAAAATTAAAATGAGACATACCATGCAGTGACAAACCCTGGCTTGAGGTTCCAGCACCAACATTTAGATCTGTAAAATATTCAAGGAGGATTGCATATCATTAATACAAATCAGGCCATGGAGACAAAAAATCTGATTTTTAAATTCTAATTGACAAAGTACAAATCTATTTGTATTCACATGAGTTGTTTCCTCAATTAAAGTCTAAATAAATAGATCCTGTATTCTTATTTACAATCTTTTATGTTGTTGACTGTAGCTTTAATTCCTTTTTTTGTCTTCTTGCATTCTCATCAATTGATATAGATAGTTCATGTTTTATTTTGATCTTGCTAGTATATCTTTTCTAATGTAGAAGATTGTAAATAAGGATACTGTATTCTTCCCATATATACTAATTAATGTATAGATTTGACCAACATATCTAAAGCGATGCCAGTTACAGCAAACACATGTTCTCTTATGTGCGCAATTCTATCTTTGGTGATCATTGCGCCATGATTCCAAGCGCAATTGCACATCCGTGATTCTTAAGTGATTTGGATATAGTAGTGTGATGAGTATCATTTCTAAAGAATTCAAATATATTTGCAATTGGGTGTATTACAAGATTCAATTCAGATATTTGTTAATATTTAACAATAACAAATAATATTTATAACTGGGTTATGATTCAATATTGAATGTATGAAATGGCGGATGATAGTGATTTCACTGCTGCGCAATTCCATTTTCACTGTGTGACGCATATTCTGGAGAGTGCAAGAAACATCACTCCTATTTCATGTGTGACGACTCTAAAATCAGATATCTAAACATCATATGTAGCATATATTGTGAGATCTATATACGTTGACTATCTGACTATATACACATTTTTTAATAATCTACTCAAATATTAATATATTATATGAATTCTGATATTTACCTGGTTCAGCTGCACTGGCCCCCAGCTCAGGACTTTCAGATCCAGCAGCTGGGAGGGAAGAAGAAGCCGAGATGCGAGAGGATCTAAATCTGCGGGGGACCCGGAGATTGAGGAGGTCACAAAAAGTCACCTCATAAGGGAGTAGGTAGAGTTTCTGTGGGGGTTTAATTTTCCTTTCATCCCTCCTACGGACTTGTACCCACTCCCTTATGAGGTTGACTTTCGTGCTTAGATGCAACCTCATATCCCCGAACCTCCACTTGATTTGATCCATGGTCCTCTGGACGCCACACACCGAATTAACATTATTAGTGATAGACGCCCAGAGGGCCTTCTAAATACCTGCTTTGTCAACTTCTTTTTGTTCCCAAACAGCTGCAGATAGAAGTCCTTGATGGCGTTGACCAGTGCTGCACTCTCTGGCTTGGTGAACCTGGGAGACGTCATGCCTGCTAGGTTTTAAAATAATATAATATATAAATATATATAAATATATATATATATATATATATATATTTATATATATATATATAACATTTAATAAGTTACATTAAAAAGCATGACATTTCGGAGGCATTTCGCCCCCTTTATCAAATGCACGATACAGCTTGAAAAAATTACAAAAGCAGTATACCCCCTTAGTAACCCCATCACCTTATATACATATGTGTAGCTCCATTAGACGCCGAGCCGCGAATGCGGCCCGTGTGCCGTGCCAGGCGGAAGTGATGTCATCAGCGTGAGTCACGCTCAGACGTCGGTTGCCTAGGGGATATACAGACGCGGTGTGTCGGCCAATAGCATGGCCCAACTGACTAATTGTAAACAAAACATAGCGATCAGTCTAAATACCGCAGTTGATCTGTATATTATATTGTTGAGATCCTACCACCATGGACCTGACAGCCTGCACACCCCCCACGTGAGGAATGGAGGTATACAGACTGTCAACATCCATGGTGACCAGGATGTCACCAACCTGTAACTGATCAAATGTAGTAAGAAATTTTATGAGACTAGGTGAGTCTTTCAAATATGCATAAGTATCCTTTACAACTGGCTGTAAGTGATAATCAATGTATTTAGCGATATTTGAAAACAATGAACCCCTAGCAGAGACAATTGGTTTGCCATTCTACATGGAATCCTAAATGTCCTATCATTGTGGCTCTGGACTCTTTGCATTGGCCTGCTGACTCTAACCTTGCTTACACATAGTAGATGCTCTGAGTTGACATGTCATATGCTCCATGTCATGTCTTACAAAGTCTCTGGCTCATGTCCTCTGGTATCCGGGTTTCTGCCATACTCTGGGATACATGATTACAGTAGATGTATACTAGTTAAATATTTAAGCATATGTATTTGACGATAGCAGAATATATTAAATATGCTATTTTTCAATTTCAATTTCTGATATAGTTGAAGTTTGATCATAGAGTATACATTATACTATTCATGTCCTGCACTGTTTGTATTTGTATTTGTCCTCCATATGTATAATTGGATCGGTTAGATCTATTTTAAATTTATGTTTTAAATGTTAGTATCCATTATGCGGCACCTGGAATATACATATCAACTGCGGTATTTAGACTGATCGCTATGTTTTGTTTACAATTAGGCAGTTGGGCCATGCTATTGGCTGACACACCGCGTCTGTATATCCCCTAGGCAACCGGCGTCTGAGCGTGACTCACGCTGATGACGTCACTTCCGCCTGGCACGGCACATGGGCTAATGGAGCTACACATATGTATATAAGGTGATGGGGTTACTAAGGGGGTATACTGCTTTTGTAATTTTTTCAAGCTGTATCGTGCATTTGATAAAGGGGGCGAAATTCCTCCGAAACGTCATGCTTTTTAATGTAACTTATTAAATGTTATGTTTTACCTAACCAGTGAGTGCCTTTTTTGTGCCGGATATTTTTTATATTTTCTAAAGTGCACCCTGGGAGCTGCTATCATTTATGGAGTTCCTTTTCTTCTGATCTCGGTTTATATATATATATATATATATATATATATATATATATATATATATATATATATATATATATATATATATATATATATATATATATACGCCAGAAGGCATTAGATATCTGACAAAAATGGCAATGTGTAATGGACTTTTATATGGTGAAGTAAACATGAGATGCACCATGGGACATGGTATCTGTACATCTGATTGGATAAAATATTGAAATTTTGTTATCATGTCTGTGAGACCATAATGACTCAAGTTATGTTTGTGTGATGAACTCTGATTGGTTGTTCCTTAATGTTTCATATCTTAGTAACTTCCATACACATACACATACCTCCTGGGGGTGCTGTTACTACATTTTTCATGTAGACTTATTTGTAACTCATGGGACTGTTATGCGGATATGTGCGATGCAGATTTAATATACGTGATCCATTAAATATTAATATATTAAGTCAACATTATTTTTTTAGAAAATATAATCCAATCACATTAGTAAATGTTTTACACATGTTGATGTTTAATATCGATCAGGGTCTTAAATCCAAATAATTTTTAAGAAATACACATTTAACATTGTATGTATTTATCGTTTATTAAATACATTTTGTGACTTATTGTGAAGTATTGACATTGCTCTATTAAATGTATTTCTAATGCACATCGATTGTGTGATATTGTGTGACATTAGAATCTATTTTTTAAAGATGCAAATCTCGTGTTGCAAGAAACGTTTCCCACGCGATATTTCAGAAATGCGTAATTTCTGAATATAATGTCCGGAACTTGGATAATCTGTTTATAAATGTTAAAATACATGTTTGTTTCTTATTAGTAAATAAATCTCGAGCTTGTATTTGTCTGAACTGTTCACATATGTTATTGGGCAATGGCGTCTTTATTTTTAAAGGGATATTAGACCCAAATATTTTCATAAAATGATCCGGAGAGAATGCATTTTTATACTTTAAAATGTAACTATCAATTATATTTTATATATGAATCCAGAAAGAAACGCTTTTTAATTACCGTCCCTTTCATGAGCTAATATGCAATCTTGAACTTGATCTAAATACATCTGCCTAAACATTGCAAATATGCATTGTTGGCCACCCACAAATTAGTAGATATTTCCCAGTAATGCTTTGCTGATTATAAACCTATGCACCTCCCTTTCTCAAACTTAGTATAACATGAGAATAAAGCATATTTGTATTACCTTCTGTATTGTTTGCCCCAATGTGAATGAAATATCTTCTAATTGCTGTATTTATCCAGCTTTACCTTAAAGGGACATTAAGCTATATGTTCTTCACTGCTTTAGATGGGTAATACAATGTTAAAACAACTTCATATTTATTTTGATAATCTCATTAGCTTTTTTTGCTTGATATTCTTGCCTGAAAAACCATATCTAGATAGGCTCTGTTGCTGCTGATTGTTGGTTGCACATAGATGCCTTATGTCATTGTCAAACCCATGTGCATTGCTATTTCTTTAACAAAGGATATCTAAAGACTGAATATAATTAGATAATATAATTACATTTAAATGTTGTTTAAACAGATTTGTATTATCTCAGATTCACTAAATGAAATATTTTTGGAATGTCCCTTTAAGGACCAAACCATTAGGAATATGTGGAGTTAACATTGTAGAAATAAACTAAAGGGGAATGCATATACATATAGATATGTGATATCTATCCAACAGGTAAGGAGTATAATTGCTAGAAATTATCTTTTGAGATATCTATAGTTAACTGACCCTTCAAATGACTCTACTAAAACTGCAAAGTAATCAATATGGCATACAATAACTAGCTTGGTATAAATGTGAAATTAACTTACTTTTCATTTACAGATAATTTCATATTACCTAAAAAAAAAAAATTAAGCTGAATAACCTATATTTAGTTTAATAATGTTTTTGGATACCTAAGGAAGATTACAGATATTAGAATGTAAATCTAACATTCAACTACACTATCACTTTAATGTAAGTTAAACACTTTCATTTCTTAAAAGTGAAATGAACAAAGTTATTCTGTATAATTTAGACTACATATCCTAATCATAAACATTTTATGATTTTAACATCTATAAATCACACAATAAAAGCAGAGATAGATGGATTTAACTACAAATTAAATTTTGAAAGAAACTTGACTTTAACATTATCTGAATAAGCTGTGTTTATATTTTTCATTCATTAAATGAAAATAAATTAGTATATTTGATATCAGGCATGTGCTTGTCAAATAGATAACTTAAACAGTCATGAGAGTAATATTTTGTTTACTTGTCAGAATATTAGATGGATACATTTATTCTTATCTTACTGTGATAGAGATATGGCTCTAAGAATATGTATTTTTTTAAAAAAATGTGAAAATATAGTCGGAAAGTAAATTTATTTACAAGAAAAATTTGGAAAAAAAGGTAATTCCTCACAGATGAAACTCTGAAAAAGAAAAAAAAAATAGTTATTTCATGAACACATGTCTTAAAATATTCATTACATCTAATAATTGTTAAATCATCTTGTGTCTATGCTCTAACATGTATTTGTTTTGTCTTGATATTAAAAACAAGTTCATACATGAAATCTATATCTATCCATAATTTGAAAATAATACCATTATATTGTCTAATCAATCATAGAATTAATCATTAGCATTTTAAATTAGACAAAATAATGCATATCACATTTTACAAATATATTTATATTGTATGAGGAACATAATAGAATGTAATATTTCATGTCCCTTCAAAAATACCTCTACATCAACTCTAAAATTTGTCTGATTGGTCAGAATGTGAGTCCTCTCTAGCACAAAGTAGGGGTAAAGTATCGAAAATAAACATTCTAATATAGGACATGTATCTATTCCTAACTCTTTTAACATTCTTCCTCCTGTGATTCTTAACTAGCATGCATTGTGCAAACTAACCTGGATGTATGGTCTTTGAAAAGCAATTCTCTTCAAAATAAGAGTGTATCTTCATTAGGTATCTTATTCATTATTTTCAAAATAGAGGATTGTGAAATAACATCTAAAAAAATATAAATATAAGTGTCTCCAATAGGATGCATCGACAGCCTTAATCCATCAAATTGTTGGCACTTACCATGTGAATGTGTCTTTATATGGTTTTCAAGGTCAGCACATTTGAAAGACAATGTCAGACATGATCACATTGGTATTCATCACTTTCAATCTGGGATTCTTCAATTTCAATCTGGGATACTTTACTTTCAGTCTGGGATACTTCACTTTCAGTCTTGAATTCTTCACTTTCAGTCTTGAATTCTTCACTTTTAGGGGCCTAGTTATCAAGCCGTCAACCTCAAATACGCTGGAATTCCGCAGCGTATTTGTGGCAAGGCTGATACGCCTTAGTTATCAAAGGCTTGAGACCGGCAAAAGTAGAATTTTGTGACGTAAGCTTCGATCCGCCGGACTCAGTCCGACACAGATCGATTCTTACATCACTCCAGATGTTCCGCACACAAGTGCGGCACATTCTCACTACTTTTGCTAGTTATCAAAAAACTAGCAGGTACGCTCGGCACTTTTACGGCCCAGCGTACCTGGTTTTCAAACCGCCACCCCTGGAGGCGGCGGATCCCATAGGAATCAATGGGAGTCT
This sequence comes from Bombina bombina, assembly GCF_027579735.1. Lineage (NCBI taxonomy): Eukaryota > Metazoa > Chordata > Amphibia > Anura > Bombinatoridae > Bombina > Bombina bombina. The sequence continues at coordinate 663,682,650 of NC_069503.1, read as the reverse complement.
GACCATAGCGAAAGTACAAGTTCGCTGCTGACAGACATCCCATTGATTTCTATGGGAGCTGTCTACACCTAACACCCTAACATGTACCCCGAGTCTAAACACCACTAATCTGTCCCCCCCTACACCGCCGCAACTAAATAAAGTTATTACCCCCTAAACCGCCACTCCCGGAGTCCACCGCAAGCTACTCTATACATATTAACCCCTAAACCGCCGCTCCCGGAGCCCACCGCAACTATAATAAATGTATTAACCCCTAAACTGCCGCTCCCTGAACCCGCCGCAACCTATATTAAATGTATTAACCCCTATCCTGCCCCCCCTACACCGTCGCCACCTATAATAAATTTATTAACCCCTAATCTGCCCCCCCTACACCGTCGCCACCTATAATAAATTTATTAGCCCCTATCCTGCCCCCCACTACGCCGCCGCCACTGTAATAAAATTATTAACCCCTAAACCTAAGTCTAACCCTAACCCTAACGCCCCCCTAACTTAAATATTAATTAAATAAATCTAAATAAATTAACTCTTATTAACTAAATGAATCCTATTTAAAACTAAATACTTACCTATAAAATAAACCCTAATATAGCTACAATATAAATAATAATTATATTCTAGCTATTTTAGGATTTATTTTTATTTTACAGGTACCTTTCAATTTATTTTAACTAGGTACAATAGCTATTAAATAGTTATTAACTATTTAATAGCTTACCTTGCTAAAATAAACTGAAATTTACCTGTAAAATAAATCCTAACCTAAGTTACAATTACACCTAACACTACACTATACTTTAATAAATTATTCCTATTTAAAAATAAATACTTACCTGTAAAATAAACCCTAAGATAGCTACAATATAATTAATAATTATATTGTAGCTATCTTAGGATTTATATTTATTTTACAGGTAACTTTGTATTTATTTTAGCTAGTTAGAATAATTATTAAATAGTTATTAACTATTTAATAACTACCTAGCTAAAAGAAATACAAAATTACCTGTAAAATAAATCCTAACCTAAATTACAATTAAACCTAATACTACACTATCATTAAATTAATAAAATAAACTACCTACAAATAACTACAATTAAATACAATTACATAAACTAACTAAAGTACAAAAAATAAAAAAAGCTAAGTTACAAAAAATAAAAAAATAAGTTACAAACATGTTAAAAATATTACAACAATTTTAAGCTACTTACACCTAATCTAAGCCCCCTAATAAAATAACAAACCCCCCCCAAAATAAAAAAATGCCCTACCCTATTCTAAATTAAATAAAGTTCAAAGCTCTTTTACCTTACCAGCCCTTAAAAGGGCCTTTTGTGGGGGCATGCCCCAAAGAAAACAGCTCTTTTGCCTGTAAAAGAAAAATACAACCCCCCCCCCAACATTAAAACCCACCACCCACATACCCCTAATCTAACCCAAACCCCCCTTACAAAAACCTAACACTAATCCCCTGAAGATCATCCTACCTTTAGTCGTCTTCACTCAGCTGAGCCACCGATGGAACCGAAGTGGACATCCGGAGCGGAAGAAGTTAATCCTCGAAGCGGCGCTGAAGAAATCTTCCATCCGATGAAGTCATCATCCAGGCGGCGCTGAATAAAAGTCTTCGATCCGGCCGATGTCATCTTCAAAGAGGCGCTGAAGAGGTCTTCTATCCGGGGGCGAAGTCATCTTCCAAGCCGGGTCTTGAATCTTCCTTCCGCCGACGCGGAACCTCCTTCTTCACCAACGGACTACGACGAATGAAGGCTCCTTTAAGGGACGTCATCCAAGATGGCGTCCCCTCAATTCCGATTGGCTGATAGGATTCTATCAGCCAATCGGAATTAAGGTAGGAAAAATCTGATTGGCTGATGGAATCAGCCAATCAGATTGAGCTCGCATTCTATTGGCTGTTCCGATCAGCCAATAGAATGCAAGCTCAATCTGATTGGCTGATTGGATCAGCCAATCGGATTGAACTTGAATCTGATTGGCTGATTCCATCAGCCAATCAGAATTTTCCTACCTTAATTCCGATTGGCTGATAGAATCCTATCAGCCAATCGGAATTGAGGGGACGCCATCTTGGATGACGTCCCTTAAAGGAGCCTTCATTCGTCGTAGTCCGTCGGTGAAGAAGGAGGTTCCGCATCGGCGGAAGGAAGATTCAAGACCCGGCTTGGAAGATGACTTTGCCCGGATAGAAGACCTCTTCAGCGCCTCTTTGAAGATGACATCGGCCGGATCGAAGACTTTTCTTCAGCGCTGCCTGGATGATGACTTCATCGGATGGAAGATTTCTTCAGCGCCGCTTGGAGGATTAACTTCTTCCGCTCCGGATGTCCACTTCGGTTCCATCGGTGGCTCGGCTGAGTGAAGACGACTAAAGGTAGGATGATCTTCAGGGGATTAGTGTTAGGTTTTTGTAAGGGGGGTTTGGGTTAGATTAGGGGTATGTGGGTGGTGGGTTTTAATGTTGGGGGGGGGGTTGTATTTTTCTTTTACAGGCAAAAGAGCTGTTTTCTTTGGGGCATGCCCCCACAAATGGCCCTTTTAAGGGCTGGTAAGGTAAAAGAGCTTTGAACTTTATTTAATTTAGAATAGGGTAGGGCATTTTTTTATTTTGGGGGGGTTTGTTATTTTATTAGGGGGCTTAGATTAGGTGTAAGTAGCTTAAAATTGTTGTAATATTTTTAACATGTTTGTAACTTATTTTTTTATTTTTTGTAACTTAGCTTTTTTTATTTTTTGTACTTTAGTTAGTTTATGTAATTGTATTTAATTGTAGTTATTTGTAAGTAGTTTATTTAATTTATTTAATGATAGTGTAGTATTAGGTTTAATTGTAACTTAGGTTAGGATTTATTTTACAGGTAATTTTGTATTTCTTTTAGCTAGGTAGTTATTAAATAGTTAATAACTATTTAATAACTATTCTAACTAGCTAAAATAAATACAAAGTTACCTGTAAAATAAATATAAATCCTAAGATAGCTACAATATAATTATTAATTATATTGTAGCTATCTTAGGGTTTATTTTACAGGTAAGTATTTATTTTTAAATAGGAATAATTTATTAAAGTATAGTGTAGTGTTAGGTGTAATTGTAACTTAGGTTAGGATTTATTTTACAGGTAAATTTCAGTTTATTTTAGCTAGGTAAGCTATTAAATAGTTAATAACTATGTAATAGCTATTGTACCTAGTTAAATAAATTGAAAGATACCTGTAAAATAAAAATAAATCCTAAGATAGCTAGAATATAATTATTATTTATATTGTAGCTATATTAGGGTTTATTTTATAGGTAAGTATTTAGTTTTAAATAGGATTAACTTAGTTAATAATAGAAATATTATTTAGATTTATTTAATTAATATTTGTTAGGGGGCGTTAGGGTTAGGGTTAGACTTAGGTTTAGGGGTTAATCATTTTATTACAGTGGCGGCGGCGTAGTGGGGGGCAGGATAGGGGTTAATAAATTTATTATAGGTGACGACGGTGTAGGGGGGGCAGGATAGGGGTTAATAGGTTTAATATAGGTTGTGGCGTGTTCAGGGAGCGGCGGTTTAGGGGTTAAACTATTTATTTAGTTGCGGAGAGGTGCGGGATCAGCAGGATAGGGGTTAATAACTTTATAATAGAGGGCGACGGTGTAGGGGGGCAGGATAGGGGTTACTAGGTATACTGTAGGTGGCAGCGGTGTCTGGGAGCGGCGGTTTAGGGGTTAATACATTTATAAGAGTTGCGGCGGGGTCTAGGAGCGGCGGTTTAGGGGTTAGTAACTTTATTGAGTTGCGGGGGGCTCCGGGGGCGCCGGTATAGGGATAGAACAGTGTAGTTTAGTGTGAGTGCTTAGTGACAGGCTAGCAATAAAGCTGGGAAAAAGCCGAAGAGCAGCGAGATCGGATGAGTGATAACTGTCACAGTCCGCTGCTCATCGCCCCACGGCTTTTTGACAGCTTTATTTGATAACTTAGGCGTATTTTTTCAGGTCCGCGGCGGCGAAGGTAGGCGAGCTTAGGCGGGCGTATTGGGCCGGCGAAGCCAGAAAAGTAGACGGCTTGATAACTACCCCCCTTAGTCTTTAGATGAAGTCATCTCCCTAATGGCAGAAAATGTTTAAATCAAATAATTAATAGTAGTGTGTGAATTAGTTCTGCACACCTCCCCCCCCCCCATTTCTGAAACTATTTATATCACTAGCTTACTAAGCGTGTGTAGCATCTTGTGTTTTATTCTATCAAGTGTGTGAAAACAAGTCATACGTTGTGCAGACCTAACCTCTGATGTGTGACTTTGAAGCATATAGCTAGAGGATCCCTTTCTGAGTATCCAATAATCTAGCAATGTGTAAACTAAATACTACTTTTTAAAATGTATGCCATATGATAGCTGATTGTGCAAAATTCCAGACAGCCACAGTCCTTACATTATTTATACTTACCAGCTAATGTTGTCTTTAAAAACCAGGTGGCAAAGTCGTTACAGGACCCAATGACAGAAGCATCACCTATAAGAATCAAAATAAAATTTAATAATCATTTGATGAGCAATCATAACATGTTTGCACAATTTTATATTTCTCATTTCCCTATAATTCACACATATTCGCAATGCTCCTATCTAACTTCTAGTATTTACCGTCTGAAGTGGCGTTTGATGATGTTTGCGCTCACATTGAGCCCCTCGTTCTGGAATTGACCCTCTAGAACAGGCTCGTCCTCCTCATTTTGGAGGAGGCGTTGGGGTGCCTGGATGGCCTGCAGCATCCCAGCCCGCTGTGCAATGTTATTCAGGACGCTGCAGGCTATAACGATCTTCGCCACCTTACTAGGACTGTATTGGAGGGCTCCTCCAGACCTGTCCAGGCACCTTAGTCTCATTTTGAGGAGCCCGAACATCCTCTCCACTACAGCCCTAGTCCGCTTGTGTGCCCTATTATAGCGCTCCTGGGCCTCGTCCGTGGGGTTACGTTTAGGCGTAATGAGCCAAGGCCGGCTCATGTAACTAGAATCACCGATAAATAATGAACATAACAAAATGACAAATATTAAAAAATTAGTTCCAATTATTATCTTAAAATACAATTCATTTGTGTATACGAAAAACCCCTAAAATAATCATTTTCATTAAAAATAAAATTATATGTTTAAATCGCATTCTCTATCTGCCCATTTAAGCCAAGACATGCTACTTATGCGTATTTCGCATAAACCAAACATTTGCTATAAGAAAAATAAATGGTTAAATTGCATCCTAGAGCTGACCATTTAAGCTAAGACATGCTACATATCTGTTTGGAGCTAAAACTAGATATTTGCGTAAAGAGACAATGACATGGTTAAAGCGCATTCTAAAAATGCCCATTTAAGCTAAGACATGCTACCTCTGCGTATTTTGCATAAATCAGACATTTGCTAAAATAAAAACAAAATGGTTAAATTTCATCCTAGAGCTGGGCATTTAAGCTAAGACATGCTACATATCAGTTTGGAGCTAAAACTAGACATTTGTGGAAAGAGACAATGACATGGTTAAAGCGCATTCTAAAAATGCCCATTTAAGCTAAGACATGCTACCTATGCGTATTTCGCATAAACCAGACATTTGCTAAAATAAAAACATAAATGGTTAAATTGCATCCTAGAGCTGGCCATTTAAGCTAAGACATGCTACATATCTTCTCTGTGAAAGGCACATACTGAGCAAAAAGAGGCTGCTTCTAGGGTGGTAACTATCCATAGAACAAGCTATTATGCTATTGTTCCTTCCCAGGTTGAGCGCTTCTCTCTTTTTATTTATGCAAATTATGACACTTAGGGAAGTCTCCCTAAGTGTGATGCAGTAATCCAGACGTGGACCCATTGCTCAGTGCTCAGTGTGCCTAAGTAGGCCGAAACGTAAGTCTGGGATTTTGCTGGTTCTCTCGTTCAGAGAGGGATTGCCTGGTATTTCGGGGCTGGAGTGCACTGTTAAGTCAGGATCAGACTGATATGCTACAGGAAAGTTCTTCTCTGTGAAAGGCACATATTGAGCAAAAAGAGGCTGCTTCTAGGGTGGTAACTAGCCATAGAACAAGCTATTATGCTATTGTTTGTTCCCAGGTTGAGCGCTTCTCTCTTTTTATTTATGCAAATTATGACATTTAGGGAAGTCTCCCTAAGTGTGATGCAGTAATCCAGACAAGGACCCGTTGCTCAGTGTGCCTAGAGGGATATGGCTGCACCTCACTGACGAGGCCCACAATAGGCTGAAATGTACATCTGGGGTTTTGCTGTTTCTCTCGTTCAGAGAGGGATTGCCTGGTATTTCGGGGCTGGACTGCACTGTTAAGGCAGGATCAGACTGATATGCTACAGGAAAGTTCTTCTCTGTGAAAGGCACATATTGAGCAAAAAGAGGCTGCTTCTAGGGTGGTAACTAGCCATAGAACAAGCTATTATGCTATTGTTCATTCCCAGGTTGAGTGCTTCTCTCTTTTTATTTATGCAAATTATGACACTTAGGGAAGTCTCCCTAAGTGTGATGCGGTAATCCAGACGTTGACCTGTTGCTCAGTAGGCCTAGAGGGATATGGCTGCACCTCATTGACGAGGCCCACAATAGGCCGAAACGTACGTCTGGGGTTTTGCTGTTTCTCTCATTCAGAGAGGGATTGCCTGGTATTTCTGGGCCGGACTGCACTGTTAAGTCAGGATCAGTCTGATATGCTACAGGAAATTTCTTCTCTGTGAAAGGCACATATTGAGCAAAAAGAGGCTGCTTCTAGGGTGGTAACTAGACATAGAACAAGCTATTATGCTATTGTTCGTTCCCAGGTTGAGCGCTTCTCTCTTTTTATTTATGCAAATTATGACACTTAGGGAAGTCTCCCTAAGTGTGATGCGGTAATCCAGACGTGGACCCATTGCTCAGTGTGCCTAGAGGGATATGGTTGCACCTCACTGACGAGGCCCACAATAGGCCAAAATGTTTGTCTGGGGTTTTGCTGTTTCTCTCGTTCAGAAAGGGATTGCCTGGTATTTCAGGGCTGGACTGCACTGTTAAGTCAGGATCAGACTGATATGCTACAGGAAAGTTCTTCTCTGTGAAAGGCACATATTGAGCAAAAAGGGTGGTAACTAGCCATAGAACAAGCTATTATGCTATTGTTCATTCCCAGGTTGAGCGCTTCTCTCTTTTTATTTATGTTACATATCTGTTTGGAGTTAAAACTAGACATTTTTGTGGAAAGAGACAATGACATGGTTAAAGTGCATTCTTAAAATGCCCATTTAAGCTAAGACATGCTACCTATGCGTATTTCACATAAGCCAGACATTTGCTAAAATAAAAACAAAATGGTTAAATTGCATCCTAGAGCTGGCCATTTTAGCTAAGACATGCTACATATCTATTTGGAGCTAAAACTAGACATTTGCGGAAAGACAATTAAATGGTTAAATTGCATCCTATAGCTGACTATTTTGCACATTACAGAAACACAACTGTTTTTTAAGACTACAGTGGCAATTGTCTAACTAATTAACCATGTTGTACACAAGTACTCACCAACGAGCCACCCAGGGGGAAACTCTTTGTCCTCAAACTGCCGCCACAGGGACGACTGTCTGAGGATGCGGGCTTCATGACAACCCCCGCCGAAATTCGCACACACCTGCATAATCTGCATCCGTGCGTCACAAACAAACTGCACGTTGAGACTATGGAAGTGTTTGCAATTTCGGAAGGGCAAGTCATGTTGTGGAGCACGCAGCGCAATGTGGGTGCAATCTATTGCTCCCAAGACATTGGGCATTCGAGCGATAGCAAAGAATTCCCTCTTCAGGTGCGTCCAATCACCATCATTCTGAGGGAATCCTATGTAACGCTTACTGACTCGTACCATGGCGTCCAGAAAGTTGTCAAAAACCTTAGAGAAAGAACCCTGAGCAAGCCCATGCAGGTACCCCTCTCCAGATTGAAAACTCCCGGAGGCCAGGACGTGTATGCAACTAAGCATCTTGGTCATACCAGGGATTTGCTTTTCTCATACGTCTACGTGGCTCCATATGAGGTCTAAGAACATCATAAAGGCCAATGAGCTGTTCGCGATTGAGCCTATACTTGTCATAAACCTTGAAGTCACTCATGTTATCCAAGGTGGGCCTCACCCTTTCAACACGAGGACCTCGAACCAAACGAGACCTTTGTCTCTCTTGGAGCCGCCGAGCCCGCCTGATTCTATGGAACGCTACTTCTAAATGAGCATCATACGTATTTGCCAAGCTAAGCAGCACAAAGCCAAATAGCAGAGCAAACACACAAGGAGTACCAAGGTATGCAAAAACACAAAAGCGATTTGATACAATGTCGATCACAAGGGACGCCTTGGCCATGTTGTTTGGGGGATTTATAGTGCAATTATTCCAATGGTAGTGAGTTTGTAATGATTGCTGATTGTATGTATACACTTGTTTGTATGTGAGTGGCGTGAATGTTTTCAAAGTGGGCATTTTTTTTAGGTGTTTGCTGAAATTTTGTGTTCCCCCAATGAATCGCAATGTGAAAGTGTAAAATGTAACACATACAGTGCATCTTCGTAATGTTTGTTCATATGCGTAATAAATACTTATTAAACGCGATCTTATAGTAAAAAGCACACGTCCACGCTAACATGAATGAAAGTGCATACTTGTGTATAATGGCATTGAATCTGATCTGCAATATTGTTTGTAAACGATAAAGTAACAGCTGACATCTATAATATTGTATATATAGGTGATTGGCGAGATGTCAATATTGTACGCGTCCCATTGTAATCGCTATAATAATGATGATCTTCCGGCTGACATCTATAATATTCTATATATAAGTGATTTGCGAGATGTCAATATTGTACGCGTCCCATTAAAATCGCAATAATAATGATGTTCCAACTCTCGTTTATGTATATGTAGTATTGTAGTATTGAGTGCTAAACTTCTGAAGGGGCGGTACAGTCCTAAAGCTGTAATGTGTATGGTTGAAGCTTCTAATGATGCCATCATATTAGCAACCTGCCTGTCTAGCTATCAAATCCTCATTGTGTTGTTGTATTTTACTACATTGTTATTGTGTGCTGATTCAAAATATAAATGTGTGCTTTGTGTTTGCGTGATGCATGTTATGTACATATACGTGTATATTGTGATTCTCTCCCACATATGATGACTTATAAAAAGCAGTATAGCATTGTTGTTCCTTCCCAAAAGTGACAGCTGTAATCTGTTCTAATGATGTTCTTATTGTACGTAATTCCTAATGGTATATTATGAGTGAATCGGGATGTTAAAGGGACAGTAAATCCAAATTTTATGTTTCATGATTCATACTGAGAATCTAATGTGTTTTTTTCGCCATAATATCAATGCACATGTATGAGTGAATGAGAAAAGTAATCTATGTGCATCCATTAATTATCATGTGTTAAGCCTATGTAGATATGCTGTTCATGCAAGCATATGAGTTGAATAAATGAAATGCTATAATAGAGGTAAATGAGACATGTTTCCAATTGTCTACTGTTTGTGAATAATGAAATATTCAAATTATTTTTCGGTCCGTTTAAATATGATGTAATTTATTAAATATATTTCGTATTGTTGATGGTGCTTTGTATTTGAAATAATGTAAATTTCTATAACAATTTGATGTTGTAGTGAATTTCACACAAGCAAAAGCCATAACTCCATAGAGAAATAGCCATTTCTTAATCTATTTGTCATAGCGGTACTAACACAAGAAAGAATGAGTTATTTTCACAATTTTAATGCTGGTATTACGAGTTTTCTAGTCTACGCTTTTTCCGTGCATTAAGTAAATCTGGCTGTCACGTGCACGAGCACGTCTTCTCCATAGAAGTCAATGGAGGAGAAAAATGTGTGTAGAAATAAAATCCAAGGCTTGTTTTGAGCGTAAAATGAGTGACGTCATGGTCTTGTGTGAAAAAGTATCTAAATCGTGTTAAATTCCTAATAATAATGTGTATGTAATGTGCTGTATATTGTTTGTATGTATCGATTAGTGTATGTACGTGATAATATTAGTAGTTAGATGTAGCTATATGAGTGTCTGTTCCCGTCTGTCTATGTTAGTCAATGGAAAATGGTTTTGTGTGGGGGGGTTTTCAAACGCCCGAGATCTCGTAACTTCGATCCGTTCTATCTTGACATGAGAATATAAAATCTAAAAAATAAATATAGTGTAGTGTTTGTATGAGTGTAAGTGTAGTTTGTGTAATGTGTTTTTTATGATTCCTGGAAGTTTTTGTTCGCGGTATATGTTAACTACTGGGTCTGGGTTGACGTTAATGATTTCAGCGGAGATGGATATTTTTGTTGCGTTAGGGAAACTCGTTATACCAGCAGGCGTTATGACCGGCCAACGCTGCTTTTTGACCCTAACGCAAAACTCGTAATCTAGGCAAAAGCATCTTAAAAAAATGTAATAAATGAAAGTGCCCCTGTTTTGAAGAATAATTGTATATACTTTTCAGTATATTTAGAAACTTTAAAATCACTTCAAATTAAGGTCACTGCAGCCAATGGAACAACCGTACCATTTGATGGGTGGATTGAAACTCTGTTGGAGCTCACCAGTGCCAATTATGGGAAAATATACATCCAAGTGCCTATGTTATTAATTAAAAATTTTGTGGATCACCCACTGCTTAGCATTAATGTAATCAAACAATAATTAGGACAATATCTTTATTTATCTGCTTTCAGAAAATATGTACTTACAAAAGAACACTGAAGAGAACCTGGTCTCGGTTTTGAATGCTAATTCCCTCCAGGTAGAGACCACAAATTATAATTTTGAAACTGGGAAAGGAGGAGTTATGATTCATTGTGGTCAAATACAGGAAGTGAGGTGTTGTTTTAAGGATTGGCCAGAGGTATTTTTTTTTAACCTGCCATGGAGAACGGTTGCCCAAATGGTTTAGAGTTGTTTACTGCCCTTTTAGGTGTGCCACCAGGTATCTCAAAGTTAATGAGGATTCCAATACATAATTTAACACAACATAAAATATACTTACCTCAGGAATGGTGTTAGGAAGTATTGATCCTATTAGGGAACACAGACCAGTAAGCATTGGATTTCATACCCAGAGTCTAGTGGATCCAAAAAGCAGTCCCCAACTACCCAACTCCACAGTATGAATGTTGATTATGATCATAAAAAAGAGTGTAAGGTAGATGTTCCAAGAGAGGAATGGCACCCACCTGTTGATCTCACACATCTCAAGGAGCATGAACAAGCTGTAGTAAAACAAATGCTTTATGAGGCATCAGAGGTGTTTGCTTGGGATGATTGAGAGATTGGTTGCATTCCAACTCTGAAGCTGAAAATTAACCTTATGGATGATACAGTTGTTCAAAAATGATATAACTCAATTCCAAATCCCCTGTACAAAGAAGTCAAGGAATATGTAAAAAAAAAAAACTTTTAGATAAAGGCTGTATCAAGAAATCAAAATCTTCTTATTCCTCCATAGTGGTTTGTGTAAGAAATAAAGATGTGTTGATTTAAAAAAATTGAATCATAAAACTATGCCAGATCGGCATCCTCTAGCAAGGATGCAAAATCTTTTGGATAGCCTGGGTGGTCACTCTTGGTTTTCCATCTTGGATCAGGGGAGTGCATATCCTCAAGGATTTGTGAGAGAAATATCCAGACATGTTAACAATTTTAGCACTCCCTAAGGCTTATATGAATGAATATGTGTCCCATTTGGACTGACCAATGCCATAGCAGCGTTTTAGAGATGTATGTAAGAAGTGTTAGAGGGTATTAGAAAACATGTCAACCACTTTAGAACTGTGTCAAATAACCACTTTAGAACTGTGTTAAGTCGGATGAGAGAACATGGCATCAAACTTTGCCCAAAGAAGTCTGAGCTAATTGAAGACACGATGATCGAAAGTGCTACGAGATGGTTAAATATTCCAAGGGATCCATCACTATGTTGAACGTGCCTGTAAAAATATTCCAAGCTATTGACATAGCTGCTAACAGGCGGCATCACCGAGAGGCATTTACTATAAATGCCATTGGTTGGTGATGCTGGCTATAGGTAACACCCAGCATCGCCGTCCATATTGGTGATGTAAAGTAAATGATCACTTGGAATATAACTGCCATGCCTAACCACTAATCTTAATACCCCTAAATAGAAGTACCCCACGATTGCAAACTAACACTACACTAATAAATATCTAAACTGTCACATACCCACCACAAGTACCTATCCTGTTAACCCCTAAACAGCCACATACCCAATGCAAGTATCTATCCTGTAATTGCTATACAACCACATACCCACCGCAAGTACCTATACTATTAACCCCAATACCACCACATACACACCGCAAGTACCAATCCTATCAACCCCTATACCATCAGATACCCACCACAAGTACCTATCCTATTAACCCCTATACTGCCCGATACCAACTGCCAGTACCTAACCTTTTAACCCATATGCTGCCACTAGCCTACCAAAAGTACCCATCTAAACTATTAACTCCTATACCACCACTAGCCCACTGCAAGTACTCTACACTATTAACCCCATAAACCACTACTAGCCCACTGCAAGTATCCTACACTATTAACCCCCAAACTGTCACCACCCCCAATGCAAACTAACCAAACACCTAAAAACCCCTCTAAACTAGACCCACTAAATTACTTAAAAATTAAGAATGTTACCAAAAAAATAAAAAAGATTCTGTTACAAAAAAAATTAAATAGACAGTATCCAAAATAAAAAAAAAACACCATTATACCTAACATTAGATAGGCGATAGTTTTGAGTGCCTAGCCACAGGGGAAAGGTACCCAATTAAGTTGTGCCTCAACTGCAGATCAACATATATCATTTATGTCATCTCTTGTAACCAATGTGCAATCCAATATGTAGGCCTCAGTACTAGAGAGGCTCGAGTAAGAATTAGGGAGCATTTGGCAGACATCAGGACAGGGGTTCTAACTACACCACTAATAAATCATTTTTCACACTTTCATAATAAAGATGTTAGCAGCTTCAAATGGAACATCATAGAAAAGGTACTGCCTATGAAGAGAGGTGAAGACAGAACCAGAAAATTAGGAGAGAGGGAGGCCTACTGGATATTTAAACTGAAGACAAGAGTTCCAGTAGGCCTCAACTCTGAATTTGACCTAATTAACTTCTGGTAGGTCAAATTATATAGATCCCTAATGATGGAACTTCCGTGGAGTTCTCCTGTAAATAAGAATTTTGCCATATAAAGTTATCTTCATAAATAGAATTCCTCCTTAGCTTTCCCTTCCCATAAGCTACAAAAAGCTACAATAATATCAGAGTCTTTACAGTGAGAGTAATGTTGTTATTCCTCACCAGTTGATTGGCGATAGGTACAGTAACTGATGAGGGATGGGTGTCTACTGAGACACACTGTATACACTGTATAGCTATAACATTTGGGAATTTACATTATTTCTTTCTATCTCAATGCATAGGACCAAAGAATCATATAGCAACATGTGGGGCTTACAGCATGACAGCAGTCAAGCACTGATGAGACAAAGGCAATGTCTATCGTTTCAGGCGAGTTAGCATAAGTTGAAGGCAGAAATTATTAAGTCCAAAGATATGTATTTCATTTTACAGCGTAACGTATTAAGTTACAGGAAGCTGAATGAGGGCAACACAGCAGATAGTTCAGATTCTCTTTGTAATGTAAAACCAGATAGTATTCTGGAGATCCGACAGGAAAAGCGGAATAATGACAACTTCATTTGTTTTATTAATAGTGGTTGGTAGATGTGCAAACAGAGAGCCTAAAAACAAGTTTTGAAAGTTGGTACTGGTGAAATCTGTTCATTCAACTTATAATTGTCAGAGTGTGGAGCGCAAACACTACGGTATAAACACTATACTGACAGTCTTTGATTGGTTTGTGGGCTAGAGGGTGTGTCATACCTAGCGAACCACAACAGGAAAGACTGCCAGTATTCCTATTGGTGCTCAAATAGAAAGGTGTGTACAACTCAACCAACAGGGTGTAAAGGAAGGTATTTTAAGTTGGGATGTGAGCTTTGTTTTACATATGGCTAAGATTACGGCATGGGAGCCGAAACATGTTAGCCTAACTTTCTCCGTTTACCCTCTTTAAGATTTTACCCCAGGGACGATGGTCCCTTTATTTGTAACTTTTCAATAAATTGTGTTTTTATACCCTCCTTTGAAACCCGGTGCTCCATTTCTTCTTACTTTATACCTAACATTAACCTACATGCCCCATACAAAATGCACCCAAAAAAATAAAAAAAATAAACCCTAACACTAAAAATAAATAGCCCTTAAAAGGGCCTTTTGGAGGGTATTGTCCTTAAGTTAATACTGCTCTTTAGCAATTAAAAAAATTACAAAGCCTCCATCTACAATAAAAGTAACCCCTACTAAAAAAATGTAAGTCAAACTAAAAAACCTTTACTAAAAAATAAAATTTAAAATAAAAAAAGCCTATTCTTTAAAATAAAAAAAACAACTCCAAAAAAGCCCTAACTAACTACAACGTTTTTACTCACCAGGCAAAAATCCAGCTCTTCTTGATCCGATATTGGGTCCTCTTCATCGTGTGTCCAGGCACCTCTGGCCCATCTTCATGGCAGCAGATGCGGACATTGGCGCTTCTTCCACCACCTCTGCTCTGCATCTTTTATCTTCAAGTCTTTAACTCTCTCTATGTTAAAGCCCTTGGCAGTCTTTTTTGTTCTAACTCACAAATATCAATTGCCTTAGGCAATTGCAAGAATGTACTTGTGTAGCACTCACCAGCAATTGATCTATTTTGGTCCGATGCTACCTTAGGTAAAGAAGCCCAAAGAGGGGCGATTAAAACTTAACTTTTATTTTGTTAGTTAAAATCTTTACAACACATTAAAATCCACAAACAGTGTGGGGTGAGGGAATGTTGTTCCAAAAAGGAATAGACCATTAGTACATTTTTGGTAAATCCAAGGGAAAGTACCCTCACTAATATGGGGTGCTACAATATACCTCGGGTGTCACCCTTTTATATATTTTGTTCTAACACCTGAGACCTCCTATCTTTGAACCCTTATAACTTTTCTATTCAATATTCTTTTTAATAAGTTTACGCTGGAGCGTAAATTACGATTATGCTTACACATTCGCTTTTATTTTCAACTTTTAATATGAGCAGAACAGTCACATAAACCTAATATCGCTCATGCACAAACTATAGCTCACCACTTGCAATCTGGCCCTATGTTGGGCAACGTGTAGTCCAGAAAAAATTAAATAAAAGTTCTGAAAATTTATAAAGAAATGAATCTGTTTTTTCTATATGGTTGTAGGTTTTGAAGAATACTCTAATTCCATTAAAATGATCCCTTGATCAACCATTCTGGTTACAATATTTGATAAATTATAAATGTTAATACCAAGGCTCATCTTTTCAAACTGTTGAGGCAGCTTTGGATCCCTTGTGGAACAGGCACGCTCATGAAAGCTTGCTAACTGCTAATTAAGAAGCAGCGGTCATAAGCGCTTAGGATGATTGACAGGCCCTGTAAACTCACAGTTGGTTGTGTGAAAGCAAGAGGTGGCACTGCACAAGCTCTTGTAAAATAATAAATGTAGTCAGTGGGCAAACATGTACTGAAGAAATAAGCAAGAAATGGTAAGTAGAAAATTATTTCTCTTTAGGAAAAGGCTGCAGTTCCAGCTTGTCCTCAACTGTACATTGAATCTTTGTTATATAAGGACTACAAAGCCTCCATCTTTCTCTCTCTCATCGTAGAAAACTCAAAATATAAGTAAAGTGTTAAGGAACATCACAGTCTATAAATGGAAAGTTCTAACATATGGTTAGGATAGACGTAAAAATCAAGTATGATTTGTTGAAGTATTTTTATATATAAATGTTGAACATGTAATTGTAAATAAAATTACTGTGAATGATTATCAGGCTGAACTTCAATCCATAAAAAAATTCAGTTTTGAATAATAAACTGCAGACATTTTAGGTGATTTTTGGCTTCTTGCTCAAGCCGTTGCAATCAATCTGTATAGCTTAATTTTGAATTACTTAAAACACCCAAATTACATATATGAAAGATACAATATATAACTGGAAAATCTGGTTAAGGGCTAGATTACGAGTGGAGCACTATTGTTTGCGTGCTGTCAGGCGTTAGAAAACAAATGGGCCAAAAGTGCTTTTACATAGTGATCCATATGAACAAATGTATAAATATATGTATGTATATAAATATATATGCATGAATTTCTTTACATATATAATATATGTGTATATATGTATTTACAGACATATATTCACATATAAATACTGTACAGATATACATATGTATACAAATACATACATATATCTCATTGCAATCCTGTGCTTGTGTTTGCACAAGCTGGCGGCTGTTATTTTTTTGTTCAAAACGAAGCTCAATTAAAGTCTATGGGCCCCATGTACTAAACATCGATCGCAATTATTTGGATGCCTTAGAACATGGGGCCCTAATGGGGAATATGAACCTGGGTTCGCAACCTAGCAAAGTCTTATTCTGCGCGAGGATTCGACCGTGAAAGTGCAAACGTTTTACTGACAACCTATAATACGTGTGCAACTGGGCACATGTTGGTAAAAAAAAGTTGAGCGCAGATAAAGCACTCGCGGGAGTGCAAATTTGTGCTCCCCTCATAATCTAGCCCTAAATGTTGAAATAACATATAAGAATCATCCAGTTTGGAGGCTTTTCAAGGGAGTTTTAGCAGTTGTTTTTAAATACCTTTAGTAAAAGGCATACAGCCAAAACAAATAAAGCATGATGGCTAATTGATCCAATATTGAATTTAGTTGTTAATACTAAGTTGTTGGTTTTTATGTAACTAAAACACACAAGCAATTAGCAATTTCATCTACTTTATGTCATTTTATACTTTAATGTTATTATTTTGTAATCTCTAGGTATTTAATGAGAAATGACAATTGTATATTTTTAAGTTTAATAGTTAAAATTTTTATTTTATTTCAGCTATATTTTAACTTTTTTGTAAAACCAGGCTAAATTGTTTATTAACTGAATAAAAACAGGAGATTGACCTTTAAAAATTAAATAACCATATTCAAGGGGAAAGTTGTGTGCAATGTATTTAATAATTTTACACAGTTTTGAAAAAAAATAGTAGACCATAAAAAGACCAGTTTTTCTTAGAGATGAAAATGGTCTTGAATCTGAGAGGTGGTTGCAATTGGAACAGATTGTGTAGTGGAATTGTTTGCTGTAGTGGGTCTTATGTAGTAAGACTAGTTTGTGGATAGGGTTAATTATAAATACTAGAAAGATCTAAAAACATAAATTAAAGCTACTTAAGGGCCAGATTATGAGTGGAACATTAACAGTTACACGCAAGTAAAAAGGACTTTATTGCCACGCCGGGTTTATTGCTTGTATTACAAGTTTAAAGTAAACGTGAATGCTTGAGCTCAATTGCAACTTGCGCTAGAAAGAAACAGCGCTCCGGTTAACTGTTTTGTGAAACAAAAAATTGTCACAAAACACATCAAAACTCTCATCAACTCTGAGTATAGGCTTTTCCAGCAAAACAATGCTCCATGCCACACATCCAGGTCAATCAAGGTGTGTATGGAGGACCACCAGATCAAGACCATGTTATGGCTAGCCTAATCTCCAGACCTGAACCCTATTGAAAACCTCTGGAATGTGAGAAAGAGGAAGTTGAATGGTAAGCCATTAGTGATGTTGCGAACATAAAAATTTGGGTTCGCAAACGGCGAACGCGAACTTCCGCAAAAGTTCACGAACCTGCGAACCGGGCGAACCACCATAGACTTTAATAGGCAGGCAAATTTTAAAACCCACAGGGACTCTTTCTGGCCACAATAGTGATGGAAAAGTTGTTTCAAGGGGACTAACACCTGCACTGTGGCATGCTGGAGGGGGATCCATGGCAAAACTCCCATGGAGAATTACATAGTTGATGCAGAGTCTGGTTTTAATCCATAAAGGGCATAAATCACTTAACATTCCTAAATTGTTTGGAATAACGTGCTTTAAAACATCAGGTATGATGTTGTATCAATCAGGTAGTGTAAGGGTTATGCCCGCTTCACAGTGCGCAGTGTAGGTGATATACCTGCCCTGACCATGCTTTGCAGACCAGGTATCAGTGGACCCTTGCCCCAACACTGTGCACCAGACATGCCATTATACAGACTTATATGGCTTTGGCATTGCTTTTTGGTAATTATAAGGCTGCTAAATGCCACTGCGCACCACACGTGTTTTATGCCCAGCGGTGAAGGGGTTAATTAGGGAGCATGTAGGCAGCTTGTAGAGTTAATTTTAGCTTAAGTGTAGTGTAGTAGACAACCCAAAGTATTGATCTAGGCCCATTTTGGTATATTTAATGCCACCATTTCACCGCCAAATGCGATCAAATAAAAAAAAATTGTTCACTTTTTCACAAACTTTAGGTTTCTCACAGAAATTAATTACAAAAAACTTATGCAATGATGGCATAAATGGTTGTAAATGCTTCTCTAGGATCCCCTTTGTTCAGAAATAGCAGACTTATATGACTTTGGCGTTGCTTTTTGGTAATTAGAAGGCTGCTAAATGCCACTGCGCACCACACATGTTTTATGCCCAGCAGTGAAGGGGTTAATTAGGGAGCATGTAGGCAGCTTGTAGAGTTAATTTTAGCTTAAAGGGACAGTAAAGTCCAAAAAAAAATTTCATGTTTCAAATAGGGCATGTCATTTTAAACAACTTTCCAATTTACTTTTATCACAAATTTTTCTTTGTTCTTTTGGTATTCTTACTTGAAAGCTAGACCTAGGAAGGCTCATATGATAATTTCTAAGCCCTTGAAGGCCACCTCTAATCACATGCTTTGTATTTGCTTTTCACAGCAGGGGAGAGCTAGTTCAGGTAAACCCTATAGATAACATTGTGAGCACGCCCGTGGATTGTGGCAGACACTGCACTAATTGGCTAAAATGAAAGTCAATAGATAATAAATAAAATGTCATGTGATCAGGGGGCTGTCAGAGGATGCTTAGATACAAGTTAATCACAGAGGTAAAAAGTATATTAATATAACCGTGTTGGTTATGCAAAACTGGGAAATGGGTAATAAAGGGATTATCTACCTTTTAAAACGACAACAATTCTGGTGTTAACTGTCCCTTTAAGTGTAGTGTAGTAGACAACCCAAAGTATTGATCTAGGCCAATTTGGTATATTTCATGCCACCATTTCACCGCCAAATGCGATCAAATTTAAAAAAAAAACTTAAATTTTTTCGCAATTTTAGGTTTCTCACTGAAATTATTTACATTGTAAATGCTTCTCTGGGATCCCCTTTGTTCAGAAATAGCAGACATATATGACTTTGGCGTTGCTTTCTGGTAATTAGAAGGCTGCTAAATGCTGCTGTGCATCACACGTGTATTATGGCTAGCAGTGAAGGGGTTAATTAGGTAGTTTGTAGGGAGCTTGCAGGGTTAATTTTAGCTTAAGTGTAGAGATCAGCCTCCCACCTGACACATCAGACCCCCTGATCCCTCCCAAACAGCTCCCTTCCCTCTCCCACCCCACAATTGTCCCCGCCATCTTAAGTACTGGCAGAAAGTCTGCCAGTACTAAAATAAAAGGTTTTTAATTTTTTTTTAGCATATTTACATATGCTGTGGTGTAGCATCCCCCCTTAGCCCCCAACCTCCCTGATCCCCCCAAAACAGCTCTCTAACCCTCCCCATCTGCCTTATTGGCGGCCATCTTGGGTACTGGCAGCTGTCTGCTATTATTTCACAGTCAAAAAAGTGTTGTTTTTTTTAAATGTACACTACTGTTACACCAGATATGAGTGGAGGCACTGGGCAAGTGGGCACAGTATACGCTGTGAGTCTGACACACACGCTGGCAGGCAACTGCAATTAGATTACACAGGAAAAAAAAAAAAGCAGACTGATGTTCTAGCCCTAAAAAGGGCTTTTTGGGGTGCTGTCCTTACAGCAGAGATCAGATGAGTCATTCAGGACTGTAGTGGACACTGAATACACTAGCCTAGCTATTGATTTCCCTATTAAATCAGCAGAAGCTACACTGTCCCTCCTCTCACTAAGAATGCAGCTTCCGAATGAATCTAAAATGGATGCTGTCCAGGAGGTGGGAGGGTCTGGGAGGGAGGGTCTGCTGCTGATTGGCTGTAATGTGTCTTCTGACTGTGAGGTACGGGGTCAAAGTTTACTCAATGATGAGGAATAGGGGACGGACCAAACATCACATATGTTCGCCGTCCGCGGCGAACGCGAACATGCTATGTGTGCCGGGAACTGTTCACCGGCGAACTATTCGCAACATCACTATAAGCCATCAAACAAAGCCAAGCAGCTTGAATTTTTGCTCCAGGATTGGCATAAAGTCACCCAACAGCAATGTGAAAGACTGGTGGAGAGCATGCCAAGATGCATGAAAGTTGTGATTGAAAATCTGGGTTATTCCACCAAATATTTCTGAACTTTTGCTAAGTTAAATCATTAGTTTTGTGCTGTTTGAAAATGAAGCTGAACTTGTTTTTTTGCATTATTAAAAGGTCTGAAAAAATGCATATTTTTTTGTCATTTTGACCAGTTGTCATTTTCTGCAAATAAATGCTCTAAATTACAATTTTTTTATTTGGAATTTGAGAGAAATTTTGTCAATAGTTTTTAAAATAAAACAAAAATGTTCATTTTACTCAAGCACATAGCTATACATAGTAAAAACAGAGACTGATAATGTTGCAGTGCATATACATTATAGTCCTTTTTAATTCAAATATCTTATACCATTTATACTTTAACCCTTATAACGATTTTTATATTTATATGAGTATTTTTATCTGATAGCATATATATTAGTGTACTACTATCCAACAGATCTAGAGTGCAAAGAAACAGCCCAAAATGGTGTAAAACCTTTCTTTACAAATGTATTATCCTAAGAAGGAAAATTCAAAATGTAGAGAAACTTTGCCAAATAGGTTTTACCAATCTCTATTTGTATTTTGTTTGAATAGCTAGATGAGCACTTTATAGTAGAACTATTATATCCATTTTAAAGCATTTTCAGACCTTGTTATGCATATGATGTTGTGAGAAATTATTCAATACTGCATTTGTTTATACATAAATATATGGAATGATTTATGATGATAGATGTATATTTTTAGAGCTCATTGCAGCTCCCCACACTTACTGGGGCACTACAAAGTTGCTGAGGGTGTTTACATTGCTGGGGAATCCAAATATGATGCTTGGGTCACCAGGATATCACAAATCCCTGGATTTCCAGACGTCTCAGGCTGCTTCACCAAGCTTAAAGGGACACTATACCCAAACATTTTCTTTCATGATTAAGGTAGAGAATATAATCTTAAACAACATTCTAATTTACTTCTATTACCTAATTTGCTTTATTCTTTAGATATATTTTAATGAAGAAATAGCAATGCACACAGTGAACCAATCACAGGAGGCATCTATGTGCAGCTACCAATCAGCAGCTACTAAGCATATCTAGATATGCTTTTCAGTAAAGAATATCAAGAGAATGAAGCAAAATAGATAATAGAAGTAAATTAGAAAGTGGTTTATAATTGTATGTGTCATGAGATGCAGGACATATGCAGGACACAGCAATGATGGTACAACTCTATTTTATTGCAGAGCATAACAATACACATCTAGTCAGGTTGATTGTACTAAACTAACTGCGACACAGACACCGGACCTAAGCCCCGCCCACATACTAGTGACATCACATCCTGCTCTCATCACATCTTCCCCTTTTTCAAAGGCAAAGCATACATTTGCATATAATAAATAACAAGGTACACCAACAGTGTATACAACAACATTTTTGTTTTTGAACATTATAAAAACAGATAGATTAGAAAACATGAACAAATAAATTACATCCTGACTTGGACATCGGGGTAGACTACCCTAGTCCACAGTGACCATGGGATTATTCTGCCCATACTTCCGGTCACTGTTCTAGCTAAAGTCAGTCCCTGTATCGGGCCGGAAGTTTCACCACTCTTCCGCTTGATGTAACTTTGCATGAACTGTCCTCTGATACAGAAGATGGTGAACAAGAGTCTGCTGGAGGCAAATATATATCCCCGCTGTGATCTTGCTGAGGGGAAGGCACCTCTCTTAGAACAGGGGATCCCACCGGCGGTGGTACTGAGGTATCCGGTTCCAGACTCTCAGGTACAGGCTGAAGATGTCTTCGGTTACGGCGTGTAACCGTCCCTCCCTCTGTAAGGACTGTGTAAGACCTTGGTTCTGGAGAGCGGCCCACTACCGTAGCAGGCGTCTTCCATTTCTTCTCATCATCCAGTTTAATTCTGACACTTTGGCCCGCTTTCAGTTCCTGTAAAGGCCTGACAGAATGTCTCCTGTCGTAGAAGAAACGATAACCCTTTTTGGCCTCTTCATCCCTCCTAAGGACTTCGTCCCGAGGAACAGGGCCAGGCGGCTTGAAGAGACCCACTGAGGGTAAAGTGGTGCGAATCTGGCGTCCTAGCATCAGCTGTGCCGGGCTAAACCCGGTGGCTTGAATGGGCGTCGCCCTGTATGACAAGAGGGCTAGGTACGGCTCAGATTGCTTTAGAATGAATTTTGTTGTTTGAACTGCCCTTTCAGCCATTCCGTTGGCCTGCGGATAATGTGGACTTGACGTGGAATGTACAAAATCATATTCCCTGCTGAAAGCACTGAACTCTGTAGAAGCGAACTGCATACCATTATCACTCACCAGCTCCATTGGAATGCCCCAGCGGGCAAACAAGCTCTTCAGGCGAATGATAACGGCCTGACTTGTGATATCATTCAGGGGTG
Organism: Bombina bombina; assembly: GCF_027579735.1. Taxonomy (NCBI): domain Eukaryota; kingdom Metazoa; phylum Chordata; class Amphibia; order Anura; family Bombinatoridae; genus Bombina; species Bombina bombina. The sequence goes on along the minus strand of NC_069503.1, from coordinate 663,659,671 downwards.
CCATTTCCAAATACCTGGAATAGTAGTCGATCACAACAAGAAACATTTTCCCGTGCAGTTCACACAAATCAGCAGCTATTTTCTGCCACGGCCCCGCAAGCAGCGGAGTAGACATCAAGGGCTCCCTTCTCTGAGTAGGCCGGCGTTCCCGGCAAAAGGCACATTTAGACACGTGATTTGCAATGTCGGAGCTGATCCAAGGCCACCACACAGCTGTAGCTGCCCTTTCTCTGCACTTTGTAATGCCTAGGTGGCCATCATGAATCCTGTTTAACATCTCCTTCCTCATGCTGACAGGAATTACAATGCGGTCTTGGAACAGCACCAACCCCTCCAGCTCCGTGAGCTGCGACCTCTCTGGCTGGTAAGCATTTAAAGACATCCAGGCTGCCCGGCTCTCGGGCCAGCCATCTTTTATGTACCTTATAACTTCTTGCAGATCTGTGTCCAAATATGTCTCTTTCTTTATCTCTTCCAGTTTCCTTGAAGAAATGGACTTAGAGGCCAGAACTGAATCAACATACACTTTCACATCCGATTCCGTGGAGGATTCTTCAGCAGCAGCCAGCGGGAGCCTGGATAGTGTATCTGCCACAACCAGTTGTTTCCCCGGCACATGCACTGCCTGAATATTGAACCTGAGCAGTCTCATTAAAAGTCTCTGGCATCTCAAGGGTGTTTTGTCAATGTCATAAGAATTGATTAGAGGGACTAGCGGTTTGTGGTCAGTTTCCAGACTAAATTTCTCCAAACCCACTAGATAACGCTGAAAGCGCTCACAGGCCCAAACTGCAGCCAGGCACTCTTTCTCAATTTGAGCGTATTTTGACTCCGCAGCCGTCAGTGTGCGGGAACAGTAGGCGATGGGCTGTAGTTTGTTGTCATTCAGCTGCAGGAGTGCAGCCCCCAACCCATAACTGCTTGCATCAGCACTAACCACAGTCTTTTTTGAAGAGTCGTAGAACCCCAGCACTGGGGCAGACCCCAGCAGGGACTTGGCATGCAGGAACACTTTTTCTTGTGAGGGTCCCCAGACCCAGGCAACATCTTTCTTAAGCAACTCTGTGATAGGGTGTAAAACTGTAGATAAATCTGGAAGAAACTTGCCCACGTAATTTACAAGGCCCAATATCTGTCTCAGCTCATGTACATCAGAAGGGCTTTTCATCTGTTTAATAGCCCGAATCTTCTCGGGGTCCGGCTTGATGCCATCCCCGTTGATGATATGCCCAAAGTAGCATAATTCAGTTTTCCTAAAATGACATTTTTCATTATTCAGCTTTAGCCCAGACTCTTTGATAGCCTGCAGCACACAACTCAAACGCTGATCATGCTCCTCCACTGTAGACCCATACACTAGAATGTCGTCCATGACGACCGCTGTGCCCACGTGGCCACTCAGAAGAGAACTCATTTCCCTTTGAAAGATTTCAGGAGCGGAGGATATCCCAAAGGGGAGTCTGCAGAAGCAGAACCGACCTACCGGTGTGATAAAGGTAGTCAGTCTGCGGCACTTTGGATCCAGGGGGATCTGCCAAAAGCCGCTAGAAGCATCTAATGTGGAAAAGAACTTCGCCCCAGCCAGCTTCGGGGCTATATCTTCCAATGTCGCCAGCACAAATCTCTCCCTCTTCACTGCCCCATTCAACCTTTTCAGGTCCACACAGATGCGCACCTTTCCGTTTTTCTTTGCAACTGGAACAATAGGGGCACACCAATCAGTTGCTTCAACAACCTCTTCAATAACCCCCATAGACTTCATGCGCATGAGCTCTTTCTCCACTTGAGGCATGAGCGGGAACGGAATTCTACGAGGAGTAGAAATACTGTATGGGACTGCGTCACTTTTAAGTGCTATACGGACAGGTTTGCAGTTCAGTAGGCCCAACTCGCCAAACATATCTTCAGAGATCTCATTCACTCTGGCCACGAGGCCCAAGTCACAAGCTGCTTTTCTGCTCAATAAACTGTTAACACACTGACCTCGGATCACATGCACCCACATGGTGAACTTCCTTTGTTTGTACTCACAGCTGGCAAGAAATTTCCCCACACAATCAATACGGCCACCAGGACTATGGACATTTGTAGTAACCTTCCCCAGCTGGGGCTGTCGAGGCAGTTTCATGAATTCAGCAAAAGACATTACAGTGATATCTGCTCCTGTGTCAATCTTAAAATCAACTTTGGCTCCCATTACAGTAAAAGTAACTTTCCAATCTTCCTCTGAGCTTGTCCGTTCCACAACAGACCCCACAAAAGACACTTCCTGACCCTCCTGGTCACTGTCCACCTGCATCTCCTTAATGTATTCAGTTTTACACACCACTTCAAAATGGCCTATTCTGTTACATTTTCTGCATCTTTTATCTCTGGCCGGGCATATAGCACTCTGATCATGAGCCCGGTAGCACCGTGTGCATCGGCCATGTTGCGCCCATCCACTTCTAGGCCTTTCCAGTACTTTAGATCTACCGCTCACACTGTGCCTTTCACTAGTAATTTTCCTAGACTGTTGCACTTCATCCACAATACTCTCAGACCTCAGATCAGCACTTTGCTTTTTCACCAGTTCACTCTGGTGGGCCATCCTAATAGCCCCGTCTAACGTTAAATCAGGCTCTAACTGCAGCTTCAGGGAGACTTCAGCATCTGCAATTCCAATAACTATTCTGTCTCTGATTTGCTCTTCTTTAGCAACACCAAACTCACAGAATTCAGCTAATTCATACAGGCTGCGCACAAATGACTCCACAGATACTCCCACACGCTGATTACGTTTGTGAAAACAAGCTCTCTCATGAATCACATTTCTTTTAGGCACAAAGTGGTCACTAAGTTTATCCATAACTATATCAAAGTTAACTTCTTCCCCTTCTTGGAAAGTAAAAGCATTGAACACTGGCTCTACATCTTTCCCCATGGAGTATAAAAGAGAATTAACTTGTACTTCACCACTCTCCTTGTTCAGTTTGGATGCAATCTTGAAGCGCTGAAACCGCTGACGCCATGTGGGCCAAGCTGCAGGCTGAGAAAAGTCAAAAGGCTCAGGTGGGGTAAACTTTGACATTGCAATCGATCAGGAACAGAAGCGCAGTCCAGAACTTCTGACACCATGTCATGAGATGCAGGACATATGCAGGACACAGCAATGATGGTACAACTCTATTTTATTGCAGAGCATAACAATACACATCTACTCAGGTTGATTGTACTAAACTAACTGCGACACAGACACTGGACCTAAGCCCCGTCCACATACTAGTGACATCACATCCTGCTCTCATCACAGTATGCTCTTTCTAAATCATGAAAGAAAATTTTTGGGTTTCATGTCCCTTTAAGGGAGCTGAATAGAGGGAAAGCATTCAAAGCCCCTGTGCCTGTCTTGTATGTGTTGTGAGTATAGTATAATTACATTTTAAAAAAGTTTTAAAGACTCTTTAAACACACAACACACACACACACATATATATGTATATATATATATATATATATATATATATATATATTGTATATATATATATATATATATATATATATATATATATATATATACTTATAAAAGGCCATCAAAAAGGCCTAGAGACCTCCATGACTCCTTATTATAAATTCCATAAGCCCTTTTTTAAAATAAAGCCCTTATTTAAGTTTTAAAAAATAAAAATTGTACACTGCCTCACCTGCCTCCCCTTACGTCATGTCCCTGAAATTGTCTATAAAGGGACAGTAAAGTCTAAATTAGACTTTCATGATTGGCGTGCAGATTTTTTATTGCTCATGAGTGTTAACTGCACTCAAGGTAGAAAAAAAGTTTAAAGTAAAAAGTTAATGTGCAAGCAAAAGACTCAGGCATGCTAACTTCAGAACTTCAGATATTGGGACAAACTAAAGGAAATCATTTCATTTTTACCACTCGTGTTCTAGTGCGAACCGACTCCAGATCAACTGTGCTAAATCCAAAGGTACAGTACATTAGAAATAGTTTACATTCCTATGTACTTTGCTTATTTATTTTTATTTTAAAATATATATTTCTATACTGTAACTTGTATATATTTTTGTAAAATATCTATACATATATGTCTATATGAATGACAGAGAAAAACGGATGCACTCACCAGGTATTCTTTTGTTAATTTATTTGTAATGTTTCGGGGTTTTACCCCCTTCATCAGGCATTCAAAAATTGTAACAACTTACTTACCAACACCATGACTTATAAACAATATCAAGTGCTTCTGAGCCGAGCCATGACCAGAAGTGTCACTCCCACCGACTGATGTCATCAGGCAGCGACTCAGGATCCGTACCCCCCAGTGCCTACTAAAAACAAAGTTCATCTTAATTCAAAAAAGTGATCTAACAGGCAAATCACAGAAGCAAGTAAAAGGACAAGCCTTGTACTAAATCATCCACTAGTGTGAAATAGTCAATCGCGCCATATACGTCTATGGCAAGACTGACAGACAGTTTGTCATGACAACCCATATCAACACCAACACCTGACATCATTGGTATCACAGAGTCGGAGACGGCCACTATCGGGCAATCATAAAACTTAAATTCTAATCATGTATATTCCATCCCTGAAATAGAAACAAATGAAAGTTCAACGGAACTTAAGACTAAGGGAATATTTCCCAAAACAACTGGATGGGGAAAAAACACTCCAAACTGTCTCTAAATTTTATCCTACTAGCCACAATGCTAGTATAAAAACATTTTCGATGTTGGTACATACTGAGATGGAGACATCGATCATAAGGAACTGCAATAACACACATAATAACCTGACTCTTGCTGAGAGAATGGCATTGAAGGCATTATCCGAACAAGCATCAATTGTGATCTGGCAAGCGGATAAAGGGGGTGCAATAGTGCTTCAGAATTATGCGGACTATCAACTTGAGATTGTGAGGCAACTTAATGACACAAGCACCTACTTACCCCTGGAAGTGGATCCTGTACAGAGTTTCAAAGGGCAGATTTATGTATATCTACTGAAAATCTACAAAGAGGGATATCTGGATAAGAAGACATGGGAGTATTTGACTACAGAGTTCTCTAGAACTCTGGTCTTCTATACCTTACCGAAGGTGCAAAAAATCCTAGCCTCCCCGTCAGGCAGGCCTATAGTGTCTGCTATATGCTCATTTCTACAGCCTATTGCTACCTACCTGGATGGTATATTACAACCTTTGGTAAGGAATATGGAATCGTTTCTCCTAGATTCTCCTTCATTGTTAAACATGATCAATGCACTACCTCTATTGGATGATGATGATCTACTTGCCATGTTGGATGTGACAAGTGATCCCCCCCAATGAGGGACTACAGGCCATCGTGAGACAACTGTCCAAGTATCCTTATGTGGGACCCTTTGGAGATTTTGATTCATTTGCTTGAGTTCTGCTTGACAATTAACTATTTCAGGTTCGAGAACAAATTCTACTTGCAGAAAACTTGCATGGCGATGGGGTCCAATGTGGTCCCATCTTATGCCAATCTCTACATGGCTGAATTGAAACCAGTGGTATAGGAATTTTTTATAACCAGAGGGTCAAATTTTTCAAGCGTTATACTGATGAACTGGTAAAGATCTGGAGTGGCAGTAGAGAAACTCTGTAAGAACGGTTCAAAAAAACTGAATGATGTCAATTTAAAAAGGATATATAAATATATATATATATATATATATAGTAGACAATTTCCAGTTCAGCCCACCGATAGCCAACTCGCCTGGGTGCAATGATATAGCATCAAATAGAAAACAAGAGAATGCACTCTCAGGACTTTTTCAAAAAAACCAATTTAATGGAACGTTTTCGGGGTTCACAACCCCTTCATCAGCATACAGAACAAACAAAATACAACTCATTTATAGTGTTACATACAAATTAAATCACACCAACCTAAGTGCCTCTCCAAAAAAGTGCGCCAATATTTCAAGCTTGGAACGCATCTTGCGTTCCACAGTGCTGTCCGAAACCGGAAGTTTCATTACCTCACTTCTGGTTTGCGGTTCCAATATACAATCGTGAACTTATTCATAAAGTAGTGCAATCTACATGTCTGAACATTCTTGTGTGACATACTAGTGTAGAAAACTTCATATAGACAAACATGTGGAGCATTGCCACAAATGCCTAAAATTGTGATAAATAAATATTAGAAAGTGTTAGTGCATCGAGTTGGCATGGTGACAGTAACCATGGTAATTGTATACAATGTAAATTACCAATAAGTGCCATTACCTATGTTAAGTTTAAAACAGAATACCAACTGGACAGAACAACGATTTTCTTAATGTGCAAAACAGCATAAATTCATGCTGAATATGCTCATTACAGTAATAATAATAATAATAATGATTAAAATAATAATTGGACTATATATCAGTACGTGTGGTTGGAATGACATTTTCTAAATAAGAAACAAATGAAATGCTGCAAATATGGATGGAAAAAATTAAAGTGTGACACCAATATGACATATAGTAAACTTGGACCCACTGACAGTTGGCATGAATATTGCTTCAATCGATATGCGAACAGATAAATGCATAAAGTGAGAGCAATATGTAATGAAAGGAATATGTGGGATATTGTAGGGCTGTACAGAATAGGGGATATAAGATCCCGGTAATACAAGACGCCATGGAATCCGCTTCAACATTAACACAGACGGATTTGATTCTACCTAAATCCAAAAGGGACACAAGTGATAAGCTCATTATGTCCACCACTTTCACTCCAGCGACAAAAAATGTTGGCCAGATCCTTCGCCAGCACTGGCCAATTATGTCTTCAGACCCTAAGCTCACATTTACCCATAATTTACAACCTATGGTTGGGTTCAAGAGGGGGACTAATCTTAAGGATCTATTGGTGAAAACGGACCCCAAGCAGTGTTATCTGACCGGGAACAAAAGGAATATCAAGGGATCCTATCGCTGTTTGGGCTGCACAACATGTAATGGCCTAGCGGGTACCAAAGTATTCCATCATCCACACACAAATCGAACATTTTCTATCAGGCACTCTATTACGTGTACTACCACTCACGTAATATATTTATTATTTTGGCCATGTTCCTGTTTCTATATAGGGAAAACATCTGGCACACTCCGTGAGCGTATGGCAAATCATCGCCACGCCATAAGGACTGCACTCAAACAAGGTGATTCTGAGCAGCCAGTGGCGCGACATTGCGCCAAAAAGGGACATTCAGTGTCTTCCATCCGTTACATTCTAATTGATCACATACCCCCATTGGATCGGGGGGGCGACCGGAACAAGCAACTTCTGAAACGCGAGGCCCAGTGGATGTTCAGACTGGGCACAATACAACCAGGCGGCTTGAATACCATGCCGGACTTTAAGAGCATTCTGTGATCAACAATTGGGATGCTACATACTTGGGGTATGTCAGGTGGACATTGTGGCTCCGTTTTGGTACACATTCCATTTGCCCCTATTTTTAGGGGGAAGTGTTGTGCACCCAACGGCACGGAGCAGGGGGGACATCTGTCTCCATCTTCTCCGTGGAAGCCTGGTCTGCCCTGTGCAATTACCCACTGTTCAGACACGCACCACCAGTCTTAAAGCGGATATGAATACTACTATACCCACTTGGAGAAATTTCTCATGTGGGGACTGTTTATATGAGCTACATGTCCTTATTATCATTATCATTTCTTCTATCTTGTGATATAGGTTGCTTTGCTGTCATGTTTGAGGCTATAATTCCAAAATAAGGTTACCTCCCTTATACTTTTTCCCAGCCACTACATATAATCATCTGCATCTATATTTGGGCTGATGTATGCTATAACTGCCCGATGGCCAAATTTACTTTATATGAACATGATGTGATGCCCCAGCGGTATAGCTTATAATTTGTACAGCCCTACAATATCCCACATATTCCTTTCATTACATATTGCTCTCACTTTATGCATTTATCTGTTCGCATATCGATTGAAGCAATATTCATGCCAACTGTCAGTGGGTCATATTGGTGTCACACTTTAATTTTTTCCATCCATATTTGCAGCATTTCATTTGTTTCTTTTTTAGAAAATGTCATTCCAACCACACATACTGATATATAGTCCAATTATTATTTTAATCATTATTATTATTATTTTTACTGTAATGAGCATATTCAGCATGAATTTATGCTGTTTTGCACATTAAGAAAATCGTTGTTCTGTCCAGTTGGTATTCTGTTTTAAACTTAACACAGGTAATGGCACTTATGGGTAATTTACATTGTATACAATTACCATGGTTACTGTCACCATGCCAACTCGATGCACTAACACTTTCTAATATTTATTTATCACAATTTTAGGCATTTGTGGCAATGCTCCACATGTTTGTCTATATGAAGTTTTCTACACTAGTATGTCACACAAGAATGTTCAGACATGTAAATTGCACTACTTTATGAATAATTTCACGATTGTATATTGGAACCGCAAACCGGAAGTGAGGTAATGAAACTTCCGGTTTCGGACAGCACTGTGGAACGCAAGATGCGTTCCAAGCTCGAAATATTGGCGCACTTTTTTGGAGAGGCACTTAGGTTGGTGTGATTTAATTTGTATGTAACACTATAAATGATTTGTATTTTGTTTGTTCTGTATGCTGATGAAGGGGTTGTGAACCCCGAAAACGTTCCATTAAATTGTTTTTTTTTTAAAAAGTCCTGAGAGTGCATTCTCTTGTTTTATATATATATATATATATATATATATATATATATATATATATAAAATTTATATATATATATATATATATATATGTTAAAAGTCAAGAGAAAATCAAAACGTAAGCTCACAGAGTGTAAGTCTCTACATAGATGTGACAGTTTCCCATATGGTGTAGTCTTATAATATAGTCCACACTTCACCGTGATCCAAATGCAGTTGATGTGCAAAGAGATAGCCAATATGCTTACCATTTTTTACCTCAATCCTATGAGGTAAGTACAGCGTTCGGTCCTAGGGGAGAGGATATTTATCCACGCTTCGGTCTTGTCTGTAATGTGACCCTGTAGTAGAGGCCTGATCTCCCCTTGTCAGTTATTAGTCTCAGTCTCAGCAGGTGTAGGGGAAAATGTGAAAAAAATCACATAACATGATACTGTAAAACACCAAAAGATTTATTTACACACTTTCCAATTAAAAACTCACACGGTGTGACCTCAATCCATAATGAGGTAAGATACACAGCATTACAACCAGTACAGTTCCCGATAGCCGTAGCAGACAGGTATTTTCCAAACCACAGGTTCTCACTACTCGTATATCCTGGTAGGTTGGGAATCAAAATGTATCCTAAAATAACAATAAAACTGTTTGCTAATAAAATGCTGGTTCCTGGAATTAAAAAGTGCCTACTCAACATAAACCTTATGCTTTTACAAGTTTATACATTACTTCTTCGTCAGAGGTAGTAGGCTATAGTTTTTAAAACTATTTTGAGTGGGCGTGTTTTTTTCAGCGTCTGACTTATTTACGTCATGTGATGTCCTTATTGCCAATCTTAACCATAATATGATTTACACTATTATTGCTTATGCTATATTTACATTAATAGACTTAACACTTAAACAGACATAATCTATTTCACAATCTGGAGAAATGTTACGCTAGCAAGTCGTTCGATGCCCCCTATCTTTTCTTAATATTATATTCCTTGGTATATATTGATTTAATTACGTTGTATGAAAAGTCTATAGTAAGACTCTATGAATCAAATTTTGTATTTTGGCTGCTAGTTTCATACAAACTCTAAACAGACATCTGAGTTCTTTATGTCCACCCTCAGACCCTTATTGTTGTGCCGTGTAGAATAAGTCATGCTATGATAAAAATTGGCACATTCCACTTGTTAAATTCCATTATTTCACCCCTGTACTTCATGATCACCTTAAGATTTATATAGATAGTTGACAAGAGCTATGACTATTGAATTTGTTCCTATTTAGGTATTATATTTTTGTCAAAATTAAAGTGAAATATTTTAGTCTCCAGATGCACTTTTTGTTACCTTTCAACCTTTGCCTATTTGTATCCTATTTCTCTATATGTGTATTTGCTATCTTAACTGTATTTTCTAATTATTATTATCATTATTATTTATTATTTGTTATTGATTATAGACTTACTGTGAGAAAGCTGCTAGGTCCATCTCTTCATTTAGACCCATTGGATTCATTGTTCTCATATAATGGATCCAATATGTCTCCCTTTTATAATTTAAAAATGATCCCCCCCGTTAGGTATTTTGACATGTTCTAATATTGTGCCTTTAAGGCTCATAGGATCCTGTTTATGTTTCATTTGAAATGTTTTGACAAGCTGTGTCCTTCAAAACCTACTTCAATATTTTTTATGTGTTCTAAAAGACGTTTCTTTTAGGGTGTTTTGTACGCCCTATGTATTGATGTTTACAACTGCATTCCAGTAAATATACCACATATGTAGTCTTGCAATTTGTTTGTTTGTTTATTGTACAGGTCTTATTGGGAAGTACACTAGAATGCACTATTTTGGTGGGGTCTTTTTGGATCATAAGCATGTTCACATCCTTTACAATTGTCCCTATTGCATTAGAAAAATAATTTGCCAAAAAATCCATTAGCCAATTATTCATGTTTAATGTTGTTTTAATTTGCTTGGGGCAAGGATTTCTTTAAAAAAAAAAAATTCTGAAAATCACTAAAGGAGCTTTACCTATACTATTTTTAAGGTATTGGTCCTGTTTTAGAATGGGCCAATTTTTCCTCAAGATTTTTTTGATCTCAGGTGATGCCTCATTGCAAGTTGTAAACATTCCTAGTTTATTTTTGTTTTTATTATATATAGTCTTTACTTGTTTAATGGGACCCCTATTCTCCACATTGATCTTCCTATCCTTGTCCTTCTTTGTAATTAACAACTTGTCTCTTTCAATATTCCTCACCCTATATTGGGAATCATTTAATAATTGTTCGGGGTATTTTTTTTTAATCAGTTTTTTCTTAAATTCACTGGCTTCCCTATTGTAATCTTTGATCTGAGTACAATTACCTCTTAATCTTTTAAACTGCCATAGGGAATGTTTTTAATACCTGGCTGGTAGTGCCCACTATCTGCTCTTAGATAGCCATTGCAGTCAGTTTTCTTGTGGTATACCTTTGTTAAGATTTGATTCTCTTCATGAAACAGGGTCAAATCTAGGAATTCAGTCTGATCTTTTGAGATTTTATGTGTAATTCTCAAATTCATGGGATTTTCATTTAGATGTTGTACAAATTCAACTATTTTAGACTATATATGTTTGTGTGTAAATGATCTGGTCTCAGTAACAATTAAGAACACAAAGTAAAGCTGCTAGTTAACGGGTAGTCAACATTAAATAGTGAAAAAGTGAAAAAAAGAAATATAACACCAGCACTAAACAACTGTGATTTTGGAACTCAACTGATATTATGTACTATAATAATATTGTTCTATTAGCTGATACCTGATACAGCAATAGTAGTGGTTATTTCAGCCACAAGATATACAAACACATATAGACCTCTAGTTATGAAAGTCTGGCGGACCTGATCCGCCAGTGCGGATCAGGTCCGCCAGACTTCGCTGAATACGGCGAGCAATACGCTCGCCGTATTCATCATTGCACCAGCAGCTCACAAGAGCTGCTGGTGCAACGCCGCCCCCTGCAGACTCGCGGCCAATAGGCCGCCAGCAGGGGGGTGTCAATCAACCCGATCGTACTCGATCGGGTTGTATTGTTTAGATGTCTGTCCGCCTGCTCAGAGCAGGCAGACAGGTTATGGAGCAGCGGTCTTTGTGACCGCTGCTTCATAACTGCTGTTTCTGGCGAGTCTGATGACTCGCCAGAAACACGGGGCATCAAGCTCCATACGGAGATTGATACATATGCCCCATAGTCTTAATAGAAAACTAATTTTTGTGCCACTCAAATTGATTAAGTGTACCTCTTACACTGTACCAAATGCTAAAAGTCAAGAGAAAATAAAAAAGTAAGTGCACAGAGTATAAGTCTCTACATAGATGTGACAGTTTCCCAAATGGTGCAGTCTTATAATATAGTTCACACTTCACCGTGATCCAAATGCAGTTGATGTGCAAAGAGATAGCCGATATACTTACCTATGAGGTAAGTAAAGCGTTTGGTCCCAGGGGAGAGGATATTAATCCATGCTTCATGCCTAAAGAATGCAATATTTCATTTTTCAATACTTTTTTTTTTTTTTTGTACATTTATTAGGAGTTTTTTTTTTTTTTTTCTCCAGGCTATGTCTATTTTTCTATCACCTCTGTATATGTTTTTTCTCTCCTTGCTCTCTCTCCCCAGATGTACTCTTTCTTGTCTTCTGACTTATTCACACTCCTAATAATGCTTTCTCACATTTAGTCCTAGATTACGAGTGGAGCCCTATCGTTAGTACGCAGAGCGTAAACACGATCTTGAGATTGTGGTGTTGTTGACGCTTAAATCCATATTACAAGTGCTGCACTGTTAAAATGTATGCTCCCTATATTTTCTATCTGTAGCATTGAACGGTAATGTTCACTGGTATTACAAGTTGAAAGTAAATGTGATAGTGCGAACGCAATTGCATTTACCCACATCACAAACTACCTCTTTACACTATTAACACCTAACCCACAACCCCCACATTGCAAAGTAACTTTTTACTCTATTAACCCCTAAGCCACCAAATCCCACCAAAGCCGAATTTACAATGTTGTGCGCTCGATTACCTATTCCCTATAAACCGCCAAAAGACCCCTACTCTAATAACTCCTAAAATGCCACATAGCCTACCACAAAGTCCCCGCTACACTATTACCCCCTAAACTGCCAGCCCCACTCCCTAAACCACCCCCACAGAAAAATAACCCACTAAAATCTTTACCCCTATCCTAAAAAAAATAAAAAATAACTACCGTTAAAAAAAAAAAAAAACTTACCTGAAAAATTAAAAAGAAATCTTAAAAAAAAATACAATTACTGTAAAAAAAAAACGGACATCTGTAAAAAAACAAAACAAATTACCAACAATAAAAAGTTATGCCTATTCTACTCCCCCCCAAAAAAACTCCAAAATAAAAAAAAATATTCTAACACTACTAATCACCCTTAAAAAGACCTTTTGTAGGGCATTGCCCTAAAGTGAACAAGCTTTTTTTCTTTAAAAAAAAAACCTACCACCTTTTAACATTAACCCCCCCATCCCCCACCCCCCCAAAAAAAGCTAAAAAAACCTACTCTAAAAAGTGCCCTGAAATGGACATTTGGCTGGGCATTACGCTTAAAGGGCATTTAGCTGTTTTGCTGCCCTGAGAAACTAAAAAAAATCCATAATCTAACCCCCCAAAAAAACTGACACTAAACCCCAAGATGGTATTCGCCAAAGATGAATCCAGGCGGCGGCACTTCATCTTAATCCCAGCAGTGGTACTTCTTCATCCCAACAGTGGTCCATCTTCTTATCTTTAACCTAACAATGGCGGTCTTCATTCATGTTCAGCTCTTTAATAACGATCCTCTTCATGCAGTCACCAGCCGCACATTGAATTTTGAATGCAAGGTACCTCTTTTATATAGTCAATAGCAAAAGCATTTCATTTTACTGGATGATTTGAATTTAAACATACAATCAGCCAATAGGAATGCAAGGGTAACCCTATATTAAAGGAGTACATCCCATTCAAAATTCGGCGTGCGGCTGGTGACGCATAAAGAGGATTGTTATTGAAGAGCTGAAAATGGATAATGACTGCAACCTTCGGGATGAATATAAGAAGATGGATTGCTGCCAGGATAAAGATGAAGCACCGCCGCCCAGATTCATCTTTGGTGAGTACCATTTTGGGGTTTAGTGTTAGGTTTTGTTTTTTTGTTTTCTTGTTGTTTTTTAAATTAGGTTTTTAATTGTATTTTCTCTGGGCAGCAAAATAAGTAAATGCCCTTTCAAGTGCAATGCCCAGTCAAATGCCCTTTTCAGGGTACTTTTTAGAGTAGGGGTTTTTGTAGATTTTTCTTTTTGGAGGGGTGGGGTTAAAGGGACAGTTTACTCAAAAATTTTCTCCCCTTTAATTTGTTCCCAATGATCCACTTTACTTGCTGGAGTGTATTAAATTGTTTACAAGTAGCTCCTTTACCCTTATATTGGCATTTGAAATTGTTAATTTAGCATGTGGTATCCCCACCTATTCTGAAAGTTTGTGGCCGCGCGTACCAGCTATAGATAAGCTTTGTAAACACAGCCAGCAGAAGAAATTACACTCCCAGTGTGATAAAGCAGAGATAAGGTAATAAAATGTTGATTTTCCATTGTTCTCTCAAAGTATTGGTGATTGCTTTAAGGACAGATATAAGATAAAGAAGCAGGTATATGTACACAGTGTGATACAGTAATGAGATCTGATTATACCTACAAGCTCAACCTATTTTATTAGGCTGTGGCTTCAAAAACACAAAATCAGAGCTTTAATATACAGAAATAAACCTTAAAGAGCTAATTTTCATACATTGTTTACTCTGCAGTTGGTAGAAAAAGCAATTGTAAAGACATTAAGGGAAAAACTATTTTACAGTATACTGTCCCTTTAATGTTAGAATGTGGTAGGATTTTTAAGAAAAAGAGCGGGTTCACTTTAAGGCAATGCCCTACAAAAGGCCCTTTTAAGGGATATTAGTAGTTTTTGGGGGGGCATATAGGCATAACACTTTTTTATATTTGGTAATGGTAGGTTCTTTATTTTTTGCAATGTTACAATTTTTTTGTTAGTTGTTTTTTTACAGTAATGTTAGGTTTTTTATTTTTTTGTAATGTCAGTTGTTTTTGTTTTACAGTAATGGTATTTTTTTTTTTTAAACGTAAGCTTGGATTTTTATTCATTTCTCAGGTAAGTTTTTTTTTTTTTTTTTAAAGGTAGCTAGGTTTTTTTGGAAAGGTAGTGTTAGTCTATTTTGGGTTAACTTAGGGGGTGTAAGGTTAGGGGGTTTTGATGTTAGTGGGTTACTTTGGGGTGAGGGTGTGATAGTTTAGGGGTTAATAGTGTAGACAATTACATTGTGGATTAGAGGTTAATAATGTAGTGGAGACTTTGTGGTGGGCTATGTGCCAGTTTAGGGGTTATTAGAGCAAGGGTCTTATGGCAATTCGGGTTTTTGCTCCATTGACATCTAGGGGGGAATAGGTTAAATTGTAAGTTTGGCTTTTTGCGCGCGTCTAGTTAGCAGTGGAGTGATAACTTTTTACTTTAACTCCTAATACCAGCCCAGTCCAGCCTTCGCACAGTTTACTGCTAGCGCAGTTAGTGCTCTAACGAAAGCATTAAATAATCTGGCCCTTATGTATTATTTAAAACTGATGGTGTTATGTCATGATTTATGATTATGCTCTATACTATGGTATAAGTTGGCAAAGGTTTTATATGGAATATATGAGTTATGAGATAAACAGTTAGGTCCATAAGTTTTTGGACAGTGACACAGGTGTCTTAGTTTTGGCTCTGTATGCAACCACAATAGATTTTAAATAAAGCAATTAAGATGTTATTGAAGTGCATGGTTTCAGCTTTAATTTAAAGTGAATGTAAATTTGATGCTAAAGTTTTTAAAAATTTGATTAAAAACAGTGGCACTTTTAATTCATCAAAATTTACATTTCACTCTTGTGAGAAAAAACTTACCTTTTAATCTTGACAGCAGCTCCATCTTCCTCCACCCGTTGCAAAGCCTCTTCCAGTGTCTAAAATTGAGGAATCTGACTTCCTCCAATCACGGTATTGAATCAGACACTGATTCCCCAGGGGGGGAAGCCGTGATTGGAGGATGACCTATCCATCATTTCTGACATCAGAAATCGCCTGCGACGACCGGAGGAAGCTTGAGCTGCTGTCAAGTTTAAAAGGTACGTTTTTTTTCACAACAGAAGTGAAATGTAAATTTTGGAAAGTTATGTGTTTCCTTCCTAGTGATGCCTTGCTAGGCCTTTACTACAAATGTCTTAAAGTGAATGTAAAATGCCCGTTTTTTTTTAAAATTTGATTAAAAACAGGGGTACTTTAATTCATCAAAATTTACATTTCAATTGTGTTGTGAAAAAATACTTACCTTTTAAACTTGACAGCCGCTCCTCCAGTTTAACCCCGGTTGTCGCAAGCCATTTCTGATGACAGAAATGATGGATCGGTCATCCTCCTATCACAGCTTCCCCCCAGGGGAATCAGTGTCTGATTCAACGCCATGATTGGAGGAAGCCGGATTCTTCATTTTAGACCCGGGAAATTGCTTTGCGACGGGCAGAGGAAGCTGCACCGGCTGTCAAGATTAAAAGGTAAGAATTTTTTTCACAACACGAGTGAAATGTAAATTTTGATGACTTAAAGTGCCCCTGTTTTTATTCAAATTTTAAAAAAAATGCACATTCACTTTAAGTTGCTACTTGTTTGTGGGTTTTTGTGCCTTCAGTTTTGTCTTTAACAATTCACATGCAAGTAGTACAAGATCTGGTAACTGTCCGAATATTTAGGAATATTCAGTTTATTTGCCTTGAAAAGCTCTTTTGTTTGTTTTGCAGTTTGTTTTGGGTCATTATTCATCTGTACTGTGAACCGCTCTCTTATCAATTTTGCAGCATTTGGCTGAATCTGAGCTATAATCTTTATCACTTCAGAATTCATCCTGCTGCCTCTGTCAGCAGTCACTTTATCAATAAACTCTAGTGACTTAGTTCCATTGGAAACCAAACATGCCTATGTCATAGCACTATCTTCACCATGTATCACATAGTATGCTGTATGCTTCAGGTCAGGGGCAGTTCAATCCCCTCTCCATTCACTTCTATTCTCATCATTCTGGTTCACATTTATATTATTATTATTATTATTATTATTATTATTATTATTATTATTATTATTATTATTAATAATAATAATAATAATCATCATATTAATATTATTATCAGCATAAATTATTTGCATATCCTCACAAAACTCTGCAGCGCTGGGTTTAGTTTCATCTGTCCAAAAATGATTGTTCCACAACTGGGCAGGGTTGAATATATGCTTTCTGGCAAACTCTAATTTAGCCTTCCTATTATTGAGGCTAACCAGTTGTTTGCACCTTGTGCTAAAACCACTTTATTTACTTTAATGAAGTTTTAGCTTGATTGTAGACTATGACAATGATTAATTTACCTTTTGGAGAGTGTTCTTAACTTGATGTTGTGAAGAGATTTTTTTCTTATACTCTTAAATCAGAGTGGAAGGGAGGAACTCCTACCCTGACCTACACATTTGAGTGGGGGAGGAAGGGGGCCCCCAGAGCAGCATTGCCAGCATTTGCAAATAACCCCCCCATGGAAGGCTGGACCCAGCAGGTCACCTGCAGGTATGGAAGAGGGTGAGCCATGTAGCATTCTGTGTGACTGACAGGGGAGGCAGATTATACTCTAGTTAGGGAATTCCAAGAGTGAGTCTCATAGAGCACACAGAAGTTTCATATCTGGGGCAGGGGCTGTCTGTGAGACTGGGCAGGGCTATAGGAGAGGAGGGAAGGTGATCCCGGGGATGAGGGAGAGAGGGAAGTTGACAACAGTGATACATTAGTACTCCACTTGTAATCTAGGCTTAAATACATTTCATGCACCTCCATATAATTATGGGTTCCTCAATTTTAAAACCGGTGTCTGATGGAAAGTTGCTAGCACTGGAATGCAATAAAAGCTTGATTTCAACGTGTCAGCACCCATTTCTAGAGGAAGGTGGGGAATAACCTCAATACTATGCTTGTAAATTATATTTAGTGTTTAATATCCCTTTATGATGGCCAGCTTTACTTGCATTATCAACTCCTATGACCTCATATTGAGAGTTCATAGCAACAGCTGCCAAATGCACACTTGGGCCTCTAGTTATCAACGTGTCTACTTACCTGCCATCGCCGGCCCCAATACGCCCGCCTAAGCTCGCCTACCATCACCGCCGTGGACCTGAATAATCTCACCAAAGTTATCAATAAATTTGTCAAAAAGCCACGCACCAAGTACGGGGCGATGAGCAGCGGACTGTGATAGTTATCACTAATCCGATCTCGCTGCTCTTCGGCTTTTTGACAGCTTTATTGACAAGCTGTCACTAAGCACCCACACTAAACTACACTGTTCTACCCCCTATACCGGCGCCCCCCGCAACTAAATAAAGTTATTAACCCCTAAACCACCGCTCCCGGACACCGCCACAACTATAATAAATGTATTAACCCCTAAACCGCTGCTCCCGGAGCCCACTGCCACCTACATTATACCTAGTAACCCCTATCCTGCCCCCCCTATACCGCCGCCACCTATAATAAATTTAATAACCACTATCCTGCCGATCCCGGATCCCGCCGCAACTAAATAAATTGTTTAACCCCTAAACCGCAGCTCCCGGACTCCACCGCCGCCTATATTAAACTTATTAACCCCTAATCTGCCCCCCCTACACCGTCGCCACCTATAATAAATTTATTAACCCCTATCCTGCCCCCCCTACACGGCCGCAACTATAATAAATGTATTAACCCCTATCCTGCCCCCCCTACACCACCGCCACTATAATGAAATTATTAACCCCTAAACCTAAGTATAACCCTAACACCCCCCTAACTTAAATATTAATTAAATACATCTAAATATTATAACTCTTATTAACTAAATTAATCCTATTTAAAACTAAATACTTACCTTTAAAATAAACCCTAATATAGCTACAATATAAATAATAATTATATTGTAGCTATCTTAGGATTTATTTTTATTTTACAGGCAACTTTCAATTTATTTTAACTAGGTACAATAGCAATTAAATAGCTATTAACTATTTAATAGCTACCTAGTTAAAATAAAGACAAATTTACCTGTAAAATAAAAACTAACCTAAGTTACAATTACACCTAACACTACACTATAATTAAATAAATTATTCCTATTTAAAACTAAATACTTACCTGTAAAATAAACCCTAAGATAGCTACAATGTAATTAATAATTACATTGTGGCTATTTTAGGATTTATATTTATTTTACAGGTAACTTTGTATTTATTTTATCTAGTTAGAATAGTTATTAAATAGTTATTAACTATTTAATAACTACCTAGCTAAAAGAAATACAAAATTACCTGTAAAATAAAACCTAACCTAAGTTACAATTAAACCTAACACTACACTATCCTTAAATTCATTAAATAAATTACCTACAAATAACTATATTTAAATACAATTAAATAAACTAACTAAAGTACAAAAAATTAATAAACTAAGTTACAAAAAATAAAAAAAACGAAGTTACAAACATTTAAAAAATGTTACAACAATTTTAAGCTACTTACACCTAATCTAAGCCCCCTAATAAAATAACAAAGCCCCCCAAAATAAAAAAATGCCCTACCCTATTCTACATTAAAAAGTTACCAGCTCTATTACCTTACCAGCCCTTAAAAGGGCCTTTTGCGGGGCATGCCCCAAAGAAAACAGCTCTTTTGCCTGTAAAATAAAAATACAACCCCCCAACATTAAAACCCACCACCCACACACCCCTACTCTAACCCAAACCCCCCTTAAATAAACCTAACACTACCCCCCTGAAGATCATCCTACCTTTAGCCGTCTTCAGCCAGACGACCACTGATGGAACAGAAGAGGACATCCGCAGTGGCCGAAGTCTTCATCCAAGGGGCGCTGAAGAAGTCTTCCATCCGACTGAAGTCTTCATCCAAGGGGCGCTGAAGAAGTCTTCCATCCGATTGAAGTCTTCATACAGGCGGCGTCTTCAATCTTCATCCATCCGGAGCGGAGCCATCTTCAGACGAGCCGAAGCGGAGCCATCCTCTTCTACCGACGGACTAACGATGAATGACGGTTCCTTTAAGTGACGTCAACCAAGATGGCATCCCTCGAATTCCGATTGGCTGATAGGATTCTATCAGCCAATCGGAATAAAGGTAGGAAAAATCTGATTGACTGATTTAATCAACCAATCAGATTGAAGTTCAATCCGATTGGCTGATCCAATCAGCCAATCAGATTGAGCTTGCATTCTATTGGCTGATCGGAACAGCCAATAGAATGCAAGCTCAATCTGATTGGCTGATTAAATCAGCCAATCAGTTTTTTCATACCTTAATTCCGATTGGCTGATAGAATCCTATCAGCCAATCGGAATTCGAGGGACCGCTGCGGATGTCCTCTTCTGTTCCATCGGTGGTCGGCTGGATGAAGGCGGCTAAAGGTAGGATGTTCTTCAGGGGGGTAGTGTTAGGTTTATTTAAGGGGGGTTTGGGTTAGAGTAGGGGTGTGTGGGTGGTGGGTTTTAATGTTGGGGGGGGTTGTATTTTTATTTTACAGGCAAAAGAGCTGTTTTCTTTGGGGCATGCCCCGCAAAAGGCCCTTTTAAGGGCTGGTAAGGTAATAGAGCTGGTAACTTTTTAATGTAGAATAGGGTAGGGCATTTTTTTTATTTTGGGGGCTTTGTTATTTTATTAGGGGGCTTAGATTAGGTGTAAGTAGCTTAAAATTGTTGTAATATTTTTTAAATGTTTGTAACTTAGTTTTTTTATTTTTTGTAACTTAGTTTTTTTTTTATTTTTTGTAACTTAGTTTTTTTATTTTTTTGTACTTTAGTTAGTTTATTTAATTGTATTTAATAGTAGTTATGTGTAGGTAATTTATTTAATTTATTTGATGATAGTGTAGTGTTTAATTGTTTAATTGTAACTTAGGTTAGGATTTATTTTACAGGTAATTTTGTATTTCTTTTAGCTAGGTAGTTATTAAATAGTTAATAACTATTTAATAACTATTCTAACTAGCTAAAATAAATACAAAGTTACATGTAAAATAAATATAAAGCCTAAAATAGCTACAATGTAATTATTAATTACATTGTAGCTATCTTAGGGTTTATTTTACAGGTAAGTATTTAGTTTTAAATAGGAATAATTTATTTAAGTATAGTGTAGTGTTAGGTGTAATTGTAACTTAGGTTAGTTTTTATTTTACAGGTAAATTTGTCTTTAGTTTAACTAGGTAGCTATTAAATAGTTAATAACTATTAATTGTAGCTATATTAGGGTTTATTTTAAAGGTAAGTATTTAGTTTTAAATAGGATTAATTTAGTTAATAAGAATTATAATATTTAGATGTATTTAATTCATATTTAAGTTAGGGGGGTGTTAGGGTTAGGGTTAGACTTAGGGGTTAATAATGTTATTATAGTGGCGGCGGTGTAGGGGGGCAGGATAGGGGGTTCATAAATTTATTATAGTGGCGGCGGTGTAGGGGGGGCAGGATAGGGGTTAATACATTTATTATAGGTGGCGACGGTGTAGGGGGGCAGATTAGGGGTTAATAAGTTTAATATAGGTGGCAGCGGGGTCCGGGAATGGCAGTTTAGGGGTTAACATATTTATTAGAGTGGCGGCGGGGTCCGGGAGCGGCGGTTTAGGGGTTAACATATTTATTAGAGTGGCGGCGGGTCTGGGAGGGGCGGTTTAGGAGTTAACATATTTATTAGAGTGGCGGCGGGGTCCGGGAGCGGCGGTTTAGGGGTTAACATATTTATTAGAGTGGCGGCAGGGTCCGGGAGTGGCGGTTTAGGGGGTTAATCAGTTTATTAGAGTGGAGGTGGGATCCGGGAGCGGCGGTTTAGGGGGTAATAACTTTATTTAGTTGCGGCAGTGTAGGGGGGGGACAGATTAGGGCTGTTTAGACTCGGGGTACATGTTAGGGTGTTAGGTGCAGACATCTCCCATAGGAATCAATGGGATGTCGGGCAGCAGCGAACATGAACTTTCGCTATTGTCAGACTCCCATTGATTCCTATGGGATCCGCCACCTCCAGGGCGGCGGATTGAAAACCAGGTATGCTGGGCCGGAAAAGTGCCGAGTGTACCTGCTAGTTTTTTGATAACTAGCAAAAGTAGTCAGATTGTGCCGAACGGATCGAAGCTTACGTCACTAAATTCTACTTTTGCCGGTGTGTAGGGCTTGATAACTTAGGTGAATCAGCCTCGCCACAAATACGCTGTGGAATTCAAGCGTATTTGAGGTTGACGGCTTGATATCTAGAGGCCTTGGCATCAACTCCAGACCTTTTAACTGTTTAATTGTTAGTGAAATAATGTGGGAACAGACCACACTTGGCCATTAAACAGCTTCTAACTTGATTGCCCCATTACTTTTAGTCACTTGACAAGGAGGGGACTACATATCAAAAGTGCAGTAATTCCTAAACTATTCATCCAATTTGCATGTACATACCATTCAAATTAAAGCTGACTGTAAGCCCAAATTCATTATATAACTTCAACTCCAATCTTTTTTTTCTTTTCTAACAGCTAAAAGGATTATAAATTTCCAATATCCAAATTCTTATGGCCCTAACTATACAGTATGTGAAATTTACATTACATATTTTAAGTTGAACGAGTATAAATTTATGAATAAATCCAGACACTTGTGCTACAAATCTGGCCAATTTGAAGTGAATACTTTTAAAAAATATTTAGAGGTGTTTATTCAATTTCATTAGAAGAACTATGTGAAGCGTTCTACGTGGTTTTGCAGGGATAGTCAAATTATTCCATTACATTAGCAAACACTTTCTCATATGTCCATACATCTTTTGGATCTTTTTCTAATTTAATAGTACACCGTGAAATGCCATAGGAAATCCTGTTTGTCCAATTGAAGAGTAAGAAAAAATGATGAATCAGTTACATCACATTCCTAAATTTCAAATATTAACTAATTAATATGGCCACGCTTCAAAATGACATAAATGTTATAGAAAAGAAAGACTAAAATCACCTTTACCTGAATGCATAATATTTACATGGCTAATGTAAAGTGACTGGAATTAGGCCTAAAACAGTTAAAATGTGTTTTCTACTGGTAAAAAGAGTTAAATTGGAAAACTGCAAATTTAAATATTAAAAGTGTTTTGCTTACAATAATAATAATAAATACATGGATCATGAGGGTTTATGTTTCAGCATATAAGACTTTTACAGCAGACAAAAAAAAATCACAGGCAAAGTACTTGTATGAGTGGCAGAATTTAAATTCCCAGCCTTTCAAAAGACAGGGATTCTTCAACTTAAAGGGACAGTAAATTTAAATAATTATGGTATATAATTCTACACATAGTGCAGAATTATGTAACATTATTTTAGCGACAGCTTTAAACATCAAAAGATTTGTTAGGTTTTAGCCCTCAAAGTTGAACTCACCTAGTCTCCTTTCCAGTCTATTCTGATCATGTCTTCTTTTTTAAAAGTGGATCGCGCTATTGAACTAAATGTAGCTCGCTCCCACTACTAGACCAGAGTGGGAGCTAGCTACATTCATTTGTAGTATAGAAGACATTTTTATTATTCTGGCATTATAATTGATTAGGTTGTATATTCTAGAAGTCATAAATGGCTATTTAATTCACATTGATGTGTACATTTATAAATTATCTATAATGGCAATACAAATTAATGTAAAATGTGTTAATTTATTATTTAACTATTTAAAAAAAAATACATATACAATATTTTTGCATGTATCATGGACAAGAAAGTATGTTATATATTGATATTTTAATAGTTTGTTTTCAACATTGTAAAATGATGGTACTATGATGATTTAACTAATATGATCTGAAGACATTTATTTTATTTATGATGCCATGTGTAATGTTAATAATGTTGTACATGAATGAAGTCCCACAAAAAAAAACTTTCAGTGGTTCAACTACAAAACATCTGGGGTTCCACAGAGGTACAGCACCCAGTCTGTTCCAAGTGCTTTTGTAAAAGTCATATTAATTGAGCCAGTGTTACAGGGTACAATACTGATCAACTACCAGATCCAACAGATATTTAAAAATGGTTTTGTTTTTAAAATTGTATTTTTTTTAATTTTTACCAGCAAAAGAAGTCTATTATCATTCACATGCTCAGCTTGAAAATATTTATTTTCTAGCTTGAAGTTATTCTTATTTAATTCCAACAGTTCGTACATATATATGTTTAATTAACTCTGAGCATCATGGATCTTTGCACAGCCATTCTATTTTGGTCCATAAGAAAGAACACAGAGAATTGTAGTACTATACAATGAAAAAAAGGCTAATTTGTTTCTACTAATTTACCATTCACTAAAATCAGCACTGATTGTTTTGTGCCTGGTTAGTTGTATAATTTCGTCATCATCCTTTTATATTTTTATTCTTGCAATGGTTTAATAATGTATTGTGGAACACAAACTATTTTAGTTAATGATCGACAGAAAATTACAAATACTGCATTGCTAGTGGTGTTCCATCATGTGATCATATTACCATTGAAAAAACTATTTTGCTTTTAATCAATCACTTATGGTTTCTTCAATATTGCAGAGTTCAAACATAAAAGCATATAAAAGGAGTTCATTACTGTATACTTTAATCTGACAAAAATGACTGTTTTTTACATAAATGCATCATGGTAATTTCAATTTTTATTGAAAAATAATTTCAACTTTTGTTACTTGCTAAGTTTTATTACACGTTCTAGCATACCTGTATTCATGTAATGCATTACGTTTTCTTTTATCAAGTTCAAATAATACAAAGCTGTGACTATCAATGAAAACTTTCTGAATTATATTATATATAATAAAATGGCACAAAGCCCAATTTTCTTGAAGAGTTTTTTTTCATGGGTTAATGGTGTGATAAGCCAGTTTTAGAACTGTAGATTGACCCCACATTTTCCCACTATTCGTTCCTTGATCAATAAATACACAACACCTGGTTGGGAGAGAAAAGGCCGCAGCTTATTTATTAAACAAACCAATAAATTAACATCTTTATTTAACTTTTCAACAATATTTACAATCCACCTCAGTGCTTGCTTTTATTTTCTCCTAAGCCCCCACCCCTTCCAGGGCTGGGCGTTCCTCACATTCCTTTGCTTACCCCAACATAACTACCACCATGCTCCATTAGGCGTAAGCCTCAACAGAAACTAGCAAGCACTTCTGCCTGCGCTGCGACATCACCTAGCTCACCATATAGGGAGGGAGGGCGGGACACACCTCCTACCGTGCTGTTCAGAAGGACACCTGTGACCTCACTTCCAGTGCTGGGACTTATCAAAGTTCCCCAACCCCACCCACATGGAATAATCCACTCCTGGGGGGGGGGAAGTGGGGTCACAGGTGCCCTCCTTCCATGTTGTCATCCGGGCCTTTACTTGACCCCACATTTTCCCACTATTCGTTCCTTGATCAATAAATACACAACACCTGGTTGGGAGAGAAAAGGCCGCAGCTTATTTATTAAACAAACCAATAAATTAACATCTTTATTTAACTTTTCAACAACATTTACAATCCACCTCAGTGCTTGCTTTTATTTTCTCCTAAGCCCCCACCCCTTCCAGGGCTGGGCGTTCCTCACATTCCTTTGCTTACCCCAACATAACTACCACCATGCTCCATTAGGCGTAAGCCTCAACAGAACCTAGCAAGCACTTCCGCCACAACTCGCTCCCTAGCGAGTACCGCCAACCAAAGCTAAGGCCTTTTCTATCCCCTCCCGAAGATTAAAATTAAATAAATGTAGTCCGACTTCGTTGAGATGCACTCCGTCCTTCAAGTAAAAACATTTCCCCGATTCCCCTTCAAACTCTACATGGCGTAAGCCAACACCCCCCAGCCCCTTTACATACCCAGATACGGTTCTATTGACCTTTCGTCTGGAAGCCTCCAGTTTGTTTGCATCCCACGCCGATCTCCATACTACTCTACTCTCAATCTCGGACCATACTAGGACCATACCCGGAAACAGCTGACACAATCTATCAAAACTTCTTTCTATGTCCTCAATTAATGCCTTCTGTGGCATACATCCCAAATCGTTTCCACCTGAGTGCACCACCAATACCTTCGGGGGGGGAGAAAAGCCTGGCATGTTCCACCACCGTGCCTACTACTTGTGACCATTTCATGCCCCTGATCCCAAACCATCTGATGATAAGCCGGTCCCTTCCAAAGCCCAACTGGGTCCCATCCGGCTTCACTGCTGCTGCCTTCCTCGCCCAGTATATGTAGGAATGTCCTACAATCCAACACTTCCCCGGCTCTGTCAAAAAATTAAAACGTTATCAGTTCCCCCCGATTCGGGGCACCAAACCCGGTCTCACATACCCCCGGAATCGCTCTGATCTCCATCTCCCGATCCTCCTAATCACTGAAGCCTCTAACCCCAAATTGGCCGCCTCCGTCGCCGCGCCTATCCTGAAAGAATGAGAACCAAACTCCAGGCCCACAATTCCCATTAATCCCAACACCTTCCGCATTACTGCCACAAACTGAAAACGCGACAATGGCATTCCGTTCGCATGAACCAACATCGGGCCTGCCCCAGAACCGGCCATCTGAAGATATTCCCTCACGGCCCTTACCGGACAACATTCCCCGCCGATTGCCCGCAGCACCACTACCGATCCTCTACCCTCTTGGTCCGTTTTAGACCTCCGAACCCATAACTCGACCATCCCTTCTGTCACCACAACATCCTGCCTACTCATTCCGCTCACGTCCCACCTGTTTTTTCCCACCAGCTCCGACACCCTGAATGCTCCAAAGAAAGCCAGGACGAAAGCGGCCCTGAACAACAGTTCTTCATACTTTGATAAACAAACCCTATTTAGCTCCGCCACCAACCCCTGCAGAATCGCAAAAGTAACTGGCCTCCGACCATCCGACCGGAATCGCTTCTTACACATCCCTCTGACTGCCATCCGAGTCACAAAATTTTTTGTAAGGTCCTCCCTACCCAGCAAACGAAAAAGGAATGCCATTGCTGCCATCCTCTTTCACACTTCAGAGGGCGATAGCCCTTCCCTCTCCCACGAACCTACCCAGCTCATCCACAACAAGAAATTACTCCTCCTGCATTCCTGATACTGCTCCTCCTGCAGCACCCGCTCCCACAATTTCCACACTCGGGCGTAAGCCCTCCATGTGTTAGGAGCCAAAGCCCTTTTGATTAATCTCAACATTCCTGGCAACCCAGGTACCACAGATCCTCGGGACATGCTACTCCATCCCGTTCCGCTCCCGGGGCCACTTCTCGGAACCTGTCCCACTGAAATCGTGACAAAGCGTCAGCAATAACGTTAAATCGACCCGGGACATGCACTGCTCTGAAAGATATGTTGCATCTCAGGCACTCCAATACAAACACCCTTAGGAGCCGTATCACCGCCGGCGAATTCGCCGTTAAACGGTTGATTGCCCATACCACTCCCTGATTGTCAGAATGGAAACAAACCCTTTTGTTGCCCAGCTGCTCCGGCCAAATCTTTAATGCCACAACCAACGGGAATAATTCCAAGAAAGTCAGGTTCTTAGTCAAACCCCACTCGGTCCACACTTCGGGCCATCTACCCGCACACCACTGGCCATTCAAATAGGCCCCAAAACCGTGGGCTCCTGCAGCGTCTGTAAATAAACACAACTGGTCGTCTGACCAGCCTATTTCCTGCATGATCACTTGCCCATTGAAATCCTCCAAGAAGGTCCGCCAGACCTTCAAGTCCTCTTTGACCTCCACCGACAACCTGACATGGTGTCTTGGGTCAGAAACTCCGGTTGTCAGCAATGACATACGTCTGCAGAATATTCGGCCAATGGGAATTATCCTGCATGCAAAGTTCAGCTTTCCCAACAACGATTGTATATCCCTGAGGGTAGCTTTCTTTCTCGCCAGCATCCTGCCAATCACCGATTTGAGGTCAGCTACCTTGTCCTCTGGTAACCTGCACTCCATCTTAATGGAATCCAATTGGATTCCCAAAAAACTCAATGACGTTGTGGGGCCCTCGGATTTATCAGCGGCCACCGGGATACCAAATTCCTCGGTCACCTGTCCGAAAGCCCGGACCAGACGGTCACATATCGCCGAGCCAGCCGGCTCAACAAACAGGAAATCGTCCAGATAATGTACCATAAACGAAATCCCCGCCGTCTGTTTCACCACCCACTCAACAAAGGAACTGAACCGCTCAAAATAGGAACATGAAATTGAACATCCCATCGGGAGGCACAAATCAACGAAAAAAGATCCATCCATTTTGCATCCCAAAAGATGGTGACACCTTGGATGGACCGGGAGCAAGCGAAAAGCCGATTCAACATCAGCTTTTGCCATTAAAGCCCCAAGGCCCGCCGTTCTCACTAAGCCCACAGCCTTGTCGAATGATGCATATTTCACCGCCACCAATTCCGGATCGATGCCGTCATTGACCGACAATCCTTTAGGGTAAGACAGGTGGTGGATCATGCGATATTGACCCGGGGCCTTCTTGGGGACAACCCCCAGTGGTGATACCCTGAGGTTCATGAATGGGGGTTCCACAAATGGACCCGCCATTCTACCCAATCGAACCTCCTTTTCAATTTTCTCTCTTAGGACCCCCGGGTATTCCCTGGCTGACTTCAAATTCCCTGGAATACCCTCCATTCGCTCATCTTTATACGGAATCATAAAACCCGAGCTAAAACCCGTAAGTAGCAGCTCAGCATCCTCAGCGCGTCCGCGCTTACTGGCGTAAGCCTCTAACCATGGGGCCATCTTTTCGACCCTCACTGGCGTCCGTGCCCGTTGAACCCACGTCTCCTGACCGGGTCGCTTGTTTCCCTTTCTTGAAGCATTTTGCGAAGGGGTGTACACCCCCACACCCAGAACACTCGTGCTTGTATTTGCATGAGGCCCCGAACTTACACTGCCCATCATTGAACTGGAAGCATACCCCTTTTCTAAGGGCTGATCCAGTCCCCCCGGAGCTTCCGCTGCCCGACGTTTGCCCGTAACCCCGAAAGGAATGACTACCCCTTAAGGGAGTCATAATCTCTAGCCAAATGCTCATATCTCTGTCGTCCCACCGCATCTCTGGCCGCACCGCCAACCTTTGCCTAAAGCCCTCGTCGTACCGCCACCACGCCATTCCCCCGTATGTCCTATACGCGCTAGAAATCTCGTCGTAATAACAGAACAACGAAGACCCTTGATCCGGGAACTTCTCGCATGTGACACTAGCCAAGATGCCGAATGCACGCGACCAATTACTAAAAGTCTTTGGTAATTTGCGCCAACGTTTTTTGCGCTCCTCCTCCTCCTTTTTCCCTGTTTCCTTCTCATCCTCCTTTACCTCCAGAACGTGCTCCAAAGGTAACAGTGAGAAAATCTCTATATATTCCCGTTTCCCAATCTTGTCCCTCAAATCACTGGTTAAGTGAATCCCTAAAGGGCCAATTGAACAGAGACATGGTCTCCGCATAGCCCCTTCCGGTACCCGGACCACCTCTCCTACACTGCTCGCTGTACTTCCCGTGCTTGCCGCCGGTACCGGCAACCCCGCAACAGCTGGGGTAACTCCTGGCGTTGCCCACGCCGCCGCAACCGAGGTACTCCCACCCGGGTTCTCCAAAGAAGCAATTAAAGCTTTTAAACCTGACACCAGCGTTTCCCTCTCACCAGACGCAGCCCCATTCACACCCGGTGCCCCACCAGCCATCTCACCTGCTGGCTGCTGCACCGTTCCTGCGCGTTCCACTCGTACTGGTCTTGCTTCTGTATGTTCCTCCCGTACCGATCTAGCTTCTGTGCGCTCCTCTCGAACTGGCCTTGCCTCGTCCCTGCGGCCTCGGCCACTGTTATCTTCCTCCCTTCCTCTGGTCACGTCCAGTCTCCTCCGAACCGTTTCTCTCCTGGCAAGGCATCTCCCCCTGCCGTATCTGCCCCGGTCCCGACTTCTATCCAATCTTGCCCAAGTAGGCGAAGCCGATGACCCGCCTCCTCTTGTCCTCCTTCGCGGCGACCTAGATCTCCTGCCTCCTCTTGCAGACGCCGTCCTGGCCGGCTGCATAGCCCCTCGATCTGTTCCACCTCCTGCTACCGGTGCCTGTAATGTAGATATAGACATAACTTCTCTCCCCACAGAAACCCCTCTGCCCCCTACCTCTCCCTCCTGAGAAACTGCTCCCTGCCCTCCCACACTCCGTTGAGGAGACAGTAACTGTAGTATCTGCGCCAAGGCGGACAGATCACCTACCTGACTCGCCGTTCTCGGTCCCGCCGATGTGCCCTCTAAGGGATCATCCTCCTCATCCGCAAAGTCACCACTGGCGTTGAGCTCGAGTGGTGGCTCCGTAAGCCTGTCCTGCTGTGCCGGGATGACTCCTTCAGAGACGTCCAGAGCCTCCTCCCTCAGTTCTCCCCCGGTCCCACCTGCAATGCACAATAAAAAATCAAAACCGTCCACAGCAATAAACACCCCCTCCCGTTCCTATATTTTGCCTTCATATGCCAATTTTTTTTTTTTTTTTTGCTCCCCACTATAGGACCCCCCCCCCCTTCCTGTACCCGCCCCGGAGGACCCTACCCGACACCCACTCCTTAGAAAACTTTACAGGCCCCCCCCTGCTCGGCACACCCTATAGGGGAGGTACCGTTATCCTGCATATGGGACCCCCACTCTAAATGGCCCCCCAATCTATATGCCACCAAAGGGAGGGGAACAGCTATAATAAACGATATACCAGCGGACCTGCCAAGTAAACAGGACCCCAGGCTACATTCTATCTCACTTTCCCCCTTTTTTTTTTTTTTTTTTGGGGGGCCCAAATGGCACCTCGCCATGCTAACAGAGAAGGGCCTAATAGATACGCCCGCCCCAAGTAGACCGGTACCTGGCCTAACGGGGGGGGCCGCCTAAATTTACATGGGGGGAATCATAACGATATATTTATATATTTCTTTACTTTAAAGAAAGCGAGAGAAGCAGGGCTATAAGCCCAAACCTACTGCTTGTGAAGTGGTTCCGCCAAACTTTATGCCACCCAGGCTGGCAGAAACAACCCAGATACTCCCTCACACTATGCGCGCTCTTTTTTTTTTTTTTAAATTAACCCCTTTCCCTAGCCTTAATAACTGCCAGTTATGCCCCTTGGGTCCCTACCCCGATCCCCAGCAAAAAAATTTTCCTCAACTTTTTTTTTTGCGCACTGCTGAACTCTATGTTCCCTTTTTCCCAGGCCAGTCGGGCGCACTCTGTGAGGAAAACCTCCCCCCCCTCCCCCCAATGGGCGCCACCTGTAAATGCAGCTCCCTCCCCCACCATACACCCGTGTCCTCAAATAACTTTTGCGCCTTTTTTTTTTTTTTTTTTTTTTTGTGTTTCTGCGATAGCTCAGCCACTATGTCCCCATACTTCGATAGCTCAGCCGCTTACCTGACTCCCGACCTCTTCTCCCGGTCCGTCCTGATCTGCCGCGTCCTCTCGCTGTTTGGGGCTCCGACCGTTGACGTGCCGTGATGACGTCAGACCTCAGCGCCGCCTGCGACCGGGTCTCCATTCCCGCTCCGGACCGTAAACTTCCATGGCTCTCCAGACTCGCCTGCTCCAGTGGACCCACCGGCTGACTCCTCTCCCGACCGGATCTTCTCCTGCCGACCTCCGGGCTCAAGCGTTCCGGTGGCCTCGACCTCCTGGCCGGCCGTCTTCCGCTCCCGACTGCTGACTCCAACACCGGACCTGTCGTGGCTACCTCCCCAGCCGTGGACAACTGCTGCCGGATCCAGCCTTCGCCATTCCTCCTCGCCGCCGACAGCAACTCCTGCAACAAGGCCTCCATCTTCAGGTAAGTCAGTGTACACACCTCCTACCGTGCTGTTCAGAAGGACACCTGTGACCTCACTTCCAGTGCTGGGACTTATCAAAGTTCCCCAACCCCACCCACATGGAATAATCCACTCCTGGGGGGGGGAAGTGGGGTCACAGGTGCCCTCCTTCCATGTTGTCATCCGGGCCTTTACTATCTCAATCTGTTAGATAAATATTTAATAGCTACAAAGCCCTTTGCACATTAATCAACTGATGTGAATGCTTTATTATTTTTTTGTGCCTAGTATGTACATACATGTTTGATAAATGAGATTTTTTGTAACTATCTTCTATTACTAATTTCAGTTTATTGTCACATGATCCACTGGCTCAGTTACTTATTTTGTATACATTTTAGTGTTACTATGGCAACAATTGGGTGGGTTGCCCATAGTGGGAGGGGCTTCAGATATATATTCCCTTGATGTACACTGTTTCTAGTTAGTCTGTCACTCTTCACAAAAATAATATCTTCTTCCAAGAGAGGCACAGTCACTTTATGTTCCACATCAGTTTAAACAAGTTTACTATAAAATCTTGTAAGATTTATGGTAAATTCTTACAAAATTACAATAAAGCAAAGTGTGAACTCAGAACTGCTGATGTTGATTGTATATTGTTTCCACTATACAGATAACAGTAAAAGTGGGTAGCTGAAGGCTAACTTCTCACAGATTACTAGCTCTGGTGATTTATTCTAGTCATCTTTTTCAGATATACTTCCTTGCTTTTAAGTAATTTAGCTTTTTGCGTAGAATGTTTATTTAAATTGTGTTGAAGTCATATATCAAGCAAAGACAAGGTTGCCTTTCGCAAGTCCAAGTTTGTTTTATTGTACTAAGGGCCGGAAGTAAGCTTTTTGCACTTGTCAGGTTGCACTTGTATAATGGGTTGAACATTTTCATCTATTTAACTGTGAATGGCTCCAATGCTCTTTTATATACAGGAGATATATATATATATATATATATATATATAGAGAGAGAGAGAGAGAGAGAGAGAGAGAGAGAGAGAAGGTTAGTGGTAAGGTATTGATTAACTTATATTTCACTTTGGAGGTTGAACGCTGACGTCCAAGTAGCGTGAATCAGCTTATACACTCGGAGATCCAAAACAAAAGTGAGGATATCCACACTGCGTGGTCTGCTCTAAATGAATAGAGAAAAAAAAAAAAAACTCCCAAAAACGTGAAAAAAGTGTATCCGTACAGGAAAATTCTAAAGCTTATTATATAAGCAGAGGCAGTACACTATGTACAACACCTTAGGTAAGTTTAAAACAATGTAGCAATTTATTCGATATACATTAAAAGTAAAAAATGGAACAAACTCACAATTGTGTAAAAGACAAGGACTGGAATTACGTCATCTGACCCGTTTCAGGCCGGTTGACGCTTTCTCAAAGATAGTTTGGGAGTGTCTCAGGGCAGATATAAATAGCCATAATGAGAGAACACACACCCTCAAACAACATGACGTATGTGTCAATTGTGCAGATTCCCACAAGCCAATAGAAAATCTTATAGCTCAGCAATTGCATAGGCATGATGCCGTCTGTCATTAGTATGAAAGAAAACAAAGTCCAGTTAGCGCGGGGATGTGCATGACAAAAACAAAAATAACATGGGACACACTAAATGCTAAAACATACACAAAGATTAGGACTTAGAATACCTACACACGTACAGATCTGCATCTTTTAGATATGCATATAATGTTATTTTTAATCGTTAATACAAGAAACCGTAAACCAGCTGGAAAATATTTGCCCTGATAAGGAGTCAGGGATTTTACCACTTTTTATTGGCTCATGTAAAAGAGCCCACTGGTCATGGATACGTGTTTAAACGGCTTGACTCAAAAATACTGAGCTAGCTTAACACATTAATTTGATCCATACATTTAGTTTAAATATTGCATAGTATCAACTTACATATAACGTGAAAACAAAATAATAATAAAAAATAATAATAAAAATGAAAATAAAACAATGAAAAAAAAACAAAAAAAAGATTGTTATTAGGAACAGTTGAACACAATCAGGCTTTGCAGTCAGCAAATTCTAATCAGTAACAAATGAGGAGAGAGAGTATGTACAACTACATTGTATTTCTACATTTTACCAGGTAGTCACTTTCTACAAACTATAGAGTATATTGCTAAAATAGCTTTGACACATTAAGTCTAGCATATTTAGTTTTATATTGTGCTTATTTAGGGATTGCAATTTTTATGCTTTCTATATGCATATTCTAAAATGTAGCATTCCTATATATATTGACACATATATGTATTCTTACACTTTTCTAGCAAAAAAATTATTTAATAGCTATTTATAATTAAAGACCCGGGTAGAGATCCAGATCCCATCTTAGATTAATTCCATTTGGTTACTTTGTTTCTAATTTAAAGATCCATTGGACTTCAACATCCAGTAGTTTCTTATATCTATCTCCTCCTCTTTTGTTTATGGGAATATAGTTAATCGCCTGAAAACTCAGTGCTTTCTTTTTTTCTGGATGTAAGTTGAAATGTTTTCCCACTGGAGTCTTGGAGGGATCCCTATCAATGGATGTCAGATGTGAAATGTTCACGTATCCTGTCCTTTAGATTTCTACTCGTGGAACCTGTGTATTGTTTTCCGCAAACTTTACACGTGATTACATAAATAACATATTTTGACAGTCTTCTGCAGTCTATACTTTATATTATGTTTGAAATTGTTAGTAGTCGATATCAGTGTATCGCCTGTCTTACAATGAATGCATACATTACAGTGTCTACCACAGCGAAAAAAGTCTTTTTTAGCCAGCCATGCTTCTCTGGTTTAGGATTCTGGATTGTATACATATTTGATCAGATGACTTCCAATGGTAGCTGCCTTTTTTTAAATAAATTTGACTCCCTTATCCAGAATGTTTTTACATTCTAGGTCAAGAGTCAAAGGGGCATATGTATCAAGGTCTGGCGGACCTGATCCGACACTGGGGATCAGGTCCGCCAGACCTTGCTGAATACGGCGAGCAATACGCTCGCCGTATTCAGCATTGCACCAGCAGCTCACAAGAGCTGCTGGTGCAACGCTGCCCCCTGCAGACTCGCGGCCAATAGGCCGCCAGCAGGGGGGTGTCAATCAACCCGATTGGACTCGATCTGGTTGATTTCCGGCTATGTCTGTCCGCCTGCTCAGAGCAGGCGGACAGGTTATGGAGCAGCAGTCTTTGTGACTGCTTCTTCATAACTGCTGTTTCTGGTGAGCCTGCAGGCTCGCCAGAAACACGGGGCATCAAGCTCCATTTGGAGCTTGATACATATGCCCCATTATGTCCAAGTTTTTTTTTACTATATTTTTTATTTTTCCAAATTGATTACTAAACTGTGTGATAAATTTTATGTCCTCTGAAGATTCTATCTTTCCCCCATTGTTTCAATTAAAGGTTCTTCCTATTCAGGTTTCTGACTTTGTGTCTCAATTTGAATAAGGATGTTTTGTCATAACCTCTCTTTTCTAGTCTATTGACAAGATCCAGAGAGTGTTTGTCATAGTTTTGTATATCAGTACATATTCTCCTTACTCGGATTAGCTGGCCTTTAGGGATACCAATTTTTAAATGTCTGGAGTGACAAGAGTCAGCTCTTTAAATTGTGTTTCCTGCATTTTTCTTTCTATAGAGTTCTGTAGATACTTTTCCTTTATCTCTTTTTAATTGAATATCAAGGTACACTATAGTGTGTTTATTTAGTTGGGCCTAGATTTAGAGTTTGGCGGTAGCCGTCAAAACCAGCGTTAGAGGCTCCTAACGCTGGTTTTAGGCTACCGCCGGTATTTGGAGTCAGTCAGGAAAGGGTCTAACGCTCACTTTCCAGCCGTGACTTTTCCATACCGCAGATCCCCTTACGTCATTTGCATATCCTATCTTTTCAATGGGATCTTTCTAACGCCGGTATTTAGAGTCGTGGCTGAAGTGAGCGTTAGAAATCTAACGACAAAACTCCAGCCGCAGAAAAACGTCAGTAGTTAAGAGCTTTCTGGGCTAACGCCGGTTTATAAAGCTCTTAACTACTGTGCTCTAAAGTACACTAACACCCATAAACTACCTATGTACCCCTAAACCGAGGTCCCCCCACATCGCCGCCACTATATTTAAATTTTTTAACCCCTAATCTTCCGCTCCGTACACTGCCGCCAACTACGTTATCCCTATGTACCCCTAATCTGCTGCCCCTAACACCGCCGACCCCTATATTATATTTATTAACCCCTAATCTGCCGCCCCCGCTATCGCTGATCCCTGCATATTATTATTAACCCCTAATCTGCCGCTCCGGACACCGCCGCAACCTACATTATCCCTATGTACCCCTAATCTGCTGCCCCTAACACCGCCGACCCCTATATTATATTTATTAACCCCTAATCTGCCCCCTCAACGTCGCCTCCACCTGCCTACACTTATTAACCCCTAATCTGCCGAGCGGACCGCACCACTACTATAATAAAGTTATTAACCCCTAATCCGCCTCACTACCGCCTCAATAACCCTATAATAAATAGTATTAACCCCTAATCTGCACTCCCTAACATCGCCGACACCTAACTTCAATTATTAACCCCTAATCTGCCGACCTAATCTCGCTGCTACTTTAATAAATGTATTAACCCCTAAAGCTAAGTCTAACCCTAACACTAACACCCCCCTAAGTTAAATATAATTTAAATCTAACGAAATAAATTAACTCTTATTAAATAAATTATTCCTATTTAAAGCTAAGTACTTACCTGTAAAATAAACCCTAATATAGCTACAATATAAATTATAATTATATTATAGCTATTTTAGGATTTATATTTATTTTACAGGTAAATTTGTATTTAATTTAACTAGGTACAATAGCTATTAAATAGTTAAGAACTATTTAATAGCTAAAATATTTAAAATAATTACAAATTTACCTGTAAAATAAATCCTAACCTAAGTTACAATTAAACCTAACACTACACTATCAATAAATGAATTAAATACAATACCTACAAATAACTACAATTAAATAAACTAACTAAAGTACAAAAAATAAAAAAGAACTAAGTTACAAAAAATAAAAAAATATTTACAAACATTAGAAAAATATTACAACAATTTTAAACTAATTACACCTATGCCCCCTAATAAAATAACAAAGCCCCCCAAAATAAAAAAATGCCCTACCCTATTCTAAATTAAAAAAGTTCAAAGCTCTTTTACCTTACCAGCCCTGAACAGGGCCCTTTGTGGGGCACGCCCCGAGAAATTCAGCTCTTTTGCCTGTAAAAAAACACATACAATACCCCCCCAACATTACAACCCACCACCCACAAACCCCCCTTAAATAAACCTAACACTAAGCCCCTGAAGATCTTCCTACCTTATCTTCACGTCACCGGGTATCACCAAGCGGGGGCTGGCAATCCATAATCCTGCGGCTGAAGAGGTCCAGAAGAGGCTCCAAAGTCTTCATCCTATCCGGGAAGAAGAGGCGATCCAGACCGGCAACCATCTTGATCCAAGCGGCATCTTCTATCTTCATCCAATGAGGAACTGCTCCATCGTGAAGACCTCCAGCGCGGACCAATCTTCTTCTGACGACGTCCAATCGGCCAATCGGATTGAACTTGATTCTGATTGGTTGATTCCATCAGCCAATCAGAATTTTCCTACCTTAATTCCGATTGGCTGATAGAATCCTATCAGCCAATCAGAATTCGAGGGACGCCATCTTGGATGACGTCCCTTAAAGGAACCGTCATTCTTCAGTTGGACGTCGTCGGAAGAAGATTGGTCCGCGCTGGAGGTCTTCACGATGGAGCCGTTCCTCATCGGATGAAGATAGAAGATGCCACCTGGATCAAGATGGTTGCCGGTCTGGATCGCCTCTTGTTCCCGGATAGGATGAAGACTTTGGAGCCTCTTCTGGACCTCTTCAGCCGCAGGATTATGGATCGCCAGCCCCCGCTTGGGTTGGATGAAGATTTTGAAACCAGGACCGATCGGTGATACCCGGTGAGGTGAAGATAAGGTAGGAAGATCTTCAGGGGCTTAGTGTTAGGTTTATTTAAGGGGGGTTTGGGTTAGATTAGGGGTATGTGGGTGGTGGGTTGTAATGTTGGGGGGGGGGTATTGTATGTGTTTTTTTACAGGCAAAAGAGCTGAATTTCTTGGGGCATGCCCTGCAAAGGGCCCTGTTCAGGGCTGGTAAGGTAAAAGAGCTTTGAACTTTTTTAATTTAGAATAGGGTAGGGCATTTTTTTTATTTTGGGGGGCTTTGTTATTTTATTAGGGGGCTTAGAGTAGGTGTAATTAGTTTAAAATTGTTGTAATATTTTTCTAATGTTTGTAAAAAAAAAATATTTTTTGTAACTTAGTTCTTTTTTATTTTTTTTTATTATTTAATTGTAGTTATTTGTAGTTATTGTATTTAATTAATTTATTGATAGTGTAGTGTTAGGTTTAATTGTAGGTAATTGTAGATATTTTATTTAATTTATTTATTGATAGTGTAGTGTTAGGTTTAATTGTAACTTAGGTTATGATTTATTTTACAGGTAAATTTGTAATTATTTTAACTATTTTAGCTATTAAATAGTTCTTAACTATTTAATAGCTATTGTACCTGGTGAGTAAGAGAGAGAGAGAGAGAGAGAGAGAGAGAGACTCAAACCACCCCAGAAACAGGTTCGCGTACGAGGAAGGAAATTTTGCCCCCATCGTCGTTCCACATATCTGTAAGTAGTAGCACGAGTCAAACATAAAGAAATTATGGGTGAGAAAAAATCTAAGCACCTCTAGAATAAAATCAATCAATTCTTCTGGGAAGTAACTCCTCAGCTGGAGATGGTACTTTACTGCCTTAATGCCCAATTCATGGGGGATACATGAGTAAAGTGATGACACATCCATTGTAAGCCAGCTGAAGGATGCTTCCCAGAACTGATTATCCATTTTATTTATTACATGTGTCCTGTCTTTCACAAAGCTGGGGACCATTTTGACAAATGGCTGGAGAATGTTATCCAGCCACTCTCCAAGATGTTCACTCATAGCACCAATTCCTGATACTATTGGATGTCCAGGTGGGGACTCCAGGCTTTTGTGTATTTTTGGTACCAGCCGAAAATTGGCTGTGACAGGTTGATCTTTGTAAAGATATTCACATAGTTTTTTGTCAAGTATACCTAGATGTTCCCCCCAGTCTAGAAGTTTCTTCATATCTGATTGAAAAATATATAAAGGATTCTTTGGAAACTTTCTGCATGTAGTTACATCATTCAATTGATTTACTGCCTCCATGTAATAGTTGTTGGTGTTCTGAATTTCTATAGAACCGCCTTTATCGGCTGGAGTGAATGTAATATTTTTGTTTTTCTCTAGAGATTGCAGGGCTTCCCTTTGTTTATGAGTGAGGTTTGGTTTTTGTTTCTGTTTATGTTGTTGATAAGTGGACTTAAGTTGCTGATGCAATTCAACTAGATCACAATGTGTCTTTTCCAGGAACATCAATGTATCTATTACATGCAGGGGCGGAACTATCTGTGATGCAGAGGTCGCGACCGTGACTGGGCCCTGGAGGTCCAGGGGCCTCAGCATCTCCATCAGCACAAACTTTTTTATTTAAAAAAAATTTATATTTTTTTTTACATTTTCCGCTACATTGTGATTTCAGCTCAGCCGGTGCCCTGTCGAAAAGGAACTGCTTCTGACTGCACATGTAGTCAGTGAGCAGTGTGTGTGTGTGAATCTGCAGCATGGGCTTTAAGAGCAGGAAGTAACAGCGGCAGTTGCAGAGGAGAGCTCTGAGTTTAAACGCTGCGCTGAATGAAGATATCACATGCGTTGAATCAGAACATAGTAAACTGTGTAGATGGAGTTGAAGTACAGGTACAGTTTCAATAGGTCACTTTGCACAGGACACACTGACATGATAGGACATTTTTTTTTGAAGAGCAAGAGTGCAGCGTGGGCTGTTATAGGGGGCCGGGTCCCCAGAGTTGCGCAAACACAAGGATGATCCCGGGAGCACAGTGCCCTTTAAAAAATATATATATATTTGTGTAGAGTGTGAGCGGCGCACTATTACAGGGGGGCCAGTGGAGCAGCAGCTGTCAGCACTGCAGATCAGTCACAGCCACCCATGTACACACCACCGGCCGGCAGCACTAGCAGTTATGTTTTGCCCACCAATACAGAATGCAGGGCAGGCTGAGGCTGCTCTAATGCAGTTAGTGACAGAGCTCCCTACTACCTAACACAGGGCAGGAGCAGTCTGCACCTGGGCCAGAGTCATACTAAAAAAGCTGCTATGCAGCCCACAGGCTGGGACACTGTTTTTTTTTATTGCAAGAGCAGAGAGCAGGCTACTAACAGGAACCTGCTAGGCAGCAATCAGTGGGTAAATAGGAGCTGGGTGGGTGTTGTTGTGTACTCATCCAGGGAGGTTTTTAGATACAGCTGAACATGTCTTTAATCTCTCTACAAAAACAAATACTTTTCTCTTCACTGGTTTGGCCTCCCCTTAGCCTCTGAGTACGTTGCTACCGGCACATGAGACAGCACAGACACGAACAGTGACAGACAGGGATAGTTTACAGTCAGAAAACTGAGAAGGTAAGGGAGGCAGGGGGGCTATATGTCAGTACACATTTTTTTCTATAACGCTGAAATAAGTTAGGCACAGGAGAACTGATTATAGAAATAACATTTTACAAGATTCTGTAATGTAGTTATTGCATAAATATTTCACTTCATTGAGCTACTTTTCATGTAATTATTAATAAGGGGCCAAATAACGAAAATATATATATTGGCACTGCATTGCTGCTCTTTTAACCTGGTTGTAAATCAAGTCTTTGCCGCACCCATCCATATGTTAAGGTCAATTGGGCAGATATAACCTCTGTAAAACTCTGTAATGTCCACTTTACACTTCAAGCTCAATTACTAATACATTTGAACAAATGTGTGCAAAATAAAATAATATAAAGAATTTAAGGA
Organism: Bombina bombina; assembly: GCF_027579735.1. Classification (NCBI taxonomy): domain Eukaryota; kingdom Metazoa; phylum Chordata; class Amphibia; order Anura; family Bombinatoridae; genus Bombina; species Bombina bombina. The sequence continues at coordinate 663,618,862 of NC_069503.1, read as the reverse complement.
AATTATGCTAACCATTATTAACAGCAGTTTGGTATCAAATATAATATTTTATTAGGGCCATAAATCATAAAATTTTGTGAATGTGTAATGCTTTTATATACTGTATATACAGTGTATATATATATATATATATATATATATATATATATACTGTATATATATATATATATTTCTATTTCTGTCTTTGTGTGTGTGTAAATATATATATATATATATATATATATATATATACACTCACACATACTTATTTAAGATAAAGTTATCATTTAAAATTCTATATTTAACATCCCTATTCATGATTTCCTTGGTGTTTCACTTTCTTTGTATTTTTAACTATTAAATATATAATTTCAGAGGGGGGGCGGCATAGATGTACCTGGGCTACTGAAATGTACTTGTCACCTGGGCCAAACCTTGCCAGCCTCCACTGGTACGCTCTTGAGGTTAAGTCCCTTTTTATCAGCAAAAGATACCAATAGAACAAAGAAAATTTGATAATAGAAGTAAATTAGAAAGTTGTTTAAAATGGAATCTGAATTTGAATCTATCTATATCACGAAAGAAGAATTTTGGGTTTCATGTCCTTTTAATGTCACCCTAAACTAATGCAAAAGTTTGGACTGGAAAATGCTGTTTTCTTGCAATAACTTAGTCTTTATTTATTTTTTTTATTTTACTTTCTAGCAGTGCTCATCATTGCTAATAGACCTTTTTAAGGGACAGTTTGCCCAAAAACGTTCTCCCCTTTAATTTGTTCCCAATGAACAATTTTACCTGCTGAAGTGTATTAAATTGTTTACAAATTAAAATATTTGTGATTATGGTTGTTTGTATCTGTGTGAATGTATTTGTATATGTGTGTATATATATATTTGTGTTGATCGGCGCCTGTATCTGAGTGTGTGTGTGTGCTTGTGCAAGTGTATATATTTGTGTTGATTGGTGTCTGTATCTGCATGCATGGATATTTTGTGTGTGTTTGTGCATGAGTGGATATATGTGTGTTTATGACTGTCTGTATCTGTGTATACGTATGTGTATTTTGTGTGTGTGTTCAGTCTATACATAGGGGCTTCATAACAGCAGTTATGAAGCAGCGGTCACAAAGACCACTGCTCCATAACCTGTCCGCCTGCTCTGAGCAGGCGGACACACATCGCCGGAAATCAACTCGATCAAGTACGATCGGGTTGATTGACACCCCCCTGCTGGCCCATTGGCCGCGAGTCTGCAGGGGGCGGCGTTGCACCAGCAGCTCTTGTGAGCTACTGGTGCAATGCTGAATACGGCGAGCGTATTGCTCGCCGTATCCAGCGAAGTCTGGCGGACCTGATCCACACTGTCAGATCAGGTCCGCCAGACCTTGATAACTTGGGGCCATAGACTGGAAACACACACAAAATACTAATACGTGCACATGAATACAGACAGCTATAAACACAAATACATCCACTCATGCACAAACACACACAAAATATCGATACATTCAGATGTTTTAAAAAAAATATTTGGCGGGCGGACTTTTGACCCTACTGACAAATTCAAGAAGCAATTTTAGGGCCTGGTGGACTTGGGAGTATCACATGGGTATTTAACGGAATCATTGAGTGAACAGATGATTACTACTTTCCCGGTAATTCCAATTCTATATACGATACCCAAGATACATAAGTCACTGAGTAAACCGCCGGGCCGCCCGATTGTTTCGGCACGTGACTCACTGCTACAACCGATAGCACAGTATGTAAATTTTTTACTCCAACTGGTTGTACAAGATACCAAAGCCTTCCTTCTTGATTCTAGTGAATTGTTGAGACTATTGAGAGGGATAAAAATAGAAAAAGAGGATTTGCTGAGTGGGTCTAGACACTATGAGGGAACAACTGGTGGCCTCAGACATATATGTCGGCCCTCCCATTGAATATCTTATAGACCTGGCAGAATTCTGCTTGTCATAAAATTATTTTAAATTTGAAAAATATTTTTTTCTACAAATAGCAGGCACGGCGATGGGGTCTAATATGGCCCCATCGTATGCCAATCCATTTATGGCAGGTTTTGAAAATTGCTACTTATTGAGCATGGATGTACCTCAAATATTTTTTTATAAGAGGTACATCGACGTTATTTTTTTGATTTGGAGAGGTGACACTGACAGTTTACACCATTGGTTTCAGGGATTCAATAATACAGACACGACGGTCCAGTTTAAGATGACGAGTAGTGACCATCATATTGAGTTCTTGGATCTACTGATTACCAAAGAATCTGTGTACTCTATACCCACTGACCGTAACTCCCTTTTGATGGCTCAAAGCTGTCATCCTCCCTCATTAGTCAAAGGTATCATCAAATCCCAATACATTAGGGCTATTAGGAACAATTGTATTAGATAGAGAAGGGGGAGTCACAGGTACGGGAGATGCAACATCGATTTGCCCAAAGGGGGTATCCGGCCACTGTACTGGACAAGGTCAAAGCACAGACACAAGATGTGATGCAGGACATACTACTACAGAATAGTAGGAGGCAACAGGACCTGGAAACCAAGATAATCTTTACAACCACTTTTGCCCCTAACACCTCGAAGGTTGGACAGATGCTGAAAAACCACTGGCATATTCTGCTCTCAGACCCGAAACTCAAATTTATACAAAATGCACGTCCTCTGGTTGGCTATAGACGTAACACTAATCTAAGGGATCTTTTAGTCATCTCAGATCCAATACAGAGTTATACAGATAAGGATCGAATCAGCACAAAGAAAGGGTGTTACTGATGCCTGAATTGTACTGCATGTAATGCTATTATAGCAACCAAGAAATTCAATCATCCACATGGTAACAAGGTATATACGATCAATCATCCACTTACGTGCACCACGATGTTTGTGGTGTTTTTGATTATCTGTCCGTGTCGGCTTCATTACGTGGGTAAGACCCAAGGCACCATATGGAAAAGGATGGCCAACCATCGAACGGCCATCAGAGCAGCATTGAAGAAAGGTGAATCGGACCAACCGGTGGCACACCACTGGTTGACAGCGAAACACTCTGTAGCTGCAATCAAATTGATCCTGATTGATCATATTCCCAGACAAACAAGAGGAGGAGACAGGAACAAACTGCTATTAAGACGAGAAGCACAATGGATGTTCCAGCTGGGGACTTTACACCCAAAAGGACTGAACTCTCCACCTGATTATGGTGCCCTCATATAAGATGGTAAAGAGGGGTGAGAAGGTTGTGATCCTTTATGTGAACCAGTGGTGATTGACACCAGTAGGTTGTGGAAGGGCATCACAGTGTGCATCCTCCCGCCGGTGGGTAGGGGTCTGCACATGTGCAGTTGTTGGAGTATGTAGGGAATGGTGTGGATCGGTATAGGTTCATACCACCACCCTGGCTCTCTGCCCGAGACCTGCATGATGGTAATGTCATTACACCTGGGACACAGGGGGTAACCATAAGCTTTCTGACTACCACAACTAGTAATCAGTATGCTAGTTGGCAAGATGGAATTGAGATGTGGGTAATAAAGCAAATAAATGTGTGCAGGAGTAATATGTACAACCATGTAATAATGTACAAAGCAGTGAATGTAGAAATAGGTAACGGATATGTATTGCAGACATAGATATCCACAATGTAAAGATAGTGTGAAAGTTTGACTGTTTGTATACCAGTTACGAGCTGACATAAGCCTTTCCTGTCTATTTGTTGTCTATCTGTTGTCAATTCTTTAAATGCTTTTATTAATGTAATTCACTGTGGTTGCTTGGTAACACAAAATTTCATTTTGTGTATAGTGTGGTTTAAAATAGATTACCTGTTCAAATTAGAAAAATGTGGACCAACATTAGCAAATAAGAACGTCATTAGAAACATGTGGATTGATGTAACCGGAACCAGAAGTGGCGTAACTTCCGGAACCGGATATACGTTAACAATATAGGAGGATAACGAGGGTACTTTTGAGCACACAAAGTGATTTTTACTTAATAGGTGTTTATTTGTGTAGCAATTAAAGACAGTCGTAGAGTGCAATACGTTGACTTAGGCTAATATGACACTTAGTGATTTTTTTTTTTGTTAGACACATAGTGATTTGTAAACACATACCGGAAGTGCTTGATAAACTTCTGGGTCTGGCCACACGATAATAGCGGCAATTAGATACCGCGGTAGTAATTAGAAAAATGTACAGGTATGGTTAAGTTATTTGAATGCTAGGTACACAGTGATTGGGTACAATGTTGACACGATAAGATGTTTTTGTGAGTTGAGATTAATAAGTATAGTATTTTATATTCACAATTGTGTAAACACACAACGGAAGTGGTTGGTTTGTGTACTTCCGGGTGACAATAGAGGAACCGGAAATGATGCAATGTTGGCGCCTTTTTTGAACAGGAAGTAGGAGGTTACTGTGTAGTGGTTTGCTTATTTAATGTGATGTGTTAGTGTACACTGTATGTTCTGAAGAAGGGGAGGTTTACTCCCCAAAAGTCAGTAAATTTGACCCTTTTGAAGAAATCCTGTCTGGTTGCTGTCATTTGGGAAGGTTTTATATATATATATATATATATATATATATATATATATATATATATATATATATATATATATATATATATATATATATATATATATATATATATATATATATAAAAAAGGAGAATGCACTCTCAGGACTTTTTGCAAAAAAAACCAATTTAATGGAACGTTTTCGGGGTTCACAACCCCTTCATCAGCATGCAAAACAAACAAAATTCAACTCATTTAAAGTGTTACATATCAATTACATCACATCAACCTGAGTGTCTCCAAAGGAAAAGTGCGCCAATTTTTTTGAATTTGGAACGCATCATGCGTTCCACAGTGTTACCCGAAACCGGAAGTTATATTGCCTCACTTCCGGTTTGCGGATTAGATCGACAAACATAAAATTAATATAAAATTATACACTCTACAATTTTAAACATATTAGGGTGACATACTAATGTAGAGACTTGGTATAAAAAAATGTGCCACATTATCGTAAGTGCCTATAAAATTTTGTGATGAATATATGGTGTCAAATGTTACTGCGTCCAATCGGCATGGAGACAGTCACCATGGTGATCATATACAATCCGGTTTACCCGAAAGTGTCACAACTTATGTGGAATTTATAATTACGTGCCAGCTGTATGGGACCACCATTTTCTTAGTGTCAGAAATAGCGTATTATCAAACTGTATACGATCATATCGCATATTGAAAATAATCATTAAAAACTTAAAAAATTAAAAAGTTGGACCATATAACAGTACAGGTGATTAGAGTGGCGAATTGTAAATGAGAAGCAAATACAATGTTGCAGATATGGGTGCTGTGTCTTACAATGTATCACCAGTATATTGAAGCAGGATGACGTTTAGCATGTGTGCTGCTACAATGTATGTGCAAACAAATAGATATATCAAATGGAAACAGTATACAGTGAAAGGAATATATACAATTTATGTAATATTGTAGGGCTGTGCTGTTGTAACGCTGGGGCACCATTTTTATATGCATTCAATTTGGCCATTAAAGGATTGTAGCTTACATCGGCCACATGTAAATGTAAATGGCTATGCACAAGATTGTGTAAGGAAAAAAACCTTATTTTCAAATTCTATCTTCAAACATAATTGTAAAACAAACGAGAATCTGCAAAAAGAGGTAGTTATGGTAATGGTCAAAGGGACATATAGCTCCTGTGGATACTGTCCACCTTTGGGATTTGTCCAAGTGGGTGAAATAATTTTTTATGTCCATTTTTGAGACTGGTGGTGCATATTAAAGCAGTGGGTAATGGCTCCCAGTGGACCAGGCTTCCATGGAGAAGGTGGAGACAGATGTCCCCCCCTAAACCATGCCGTTAGGCGCACAACACCTTCCCCTACATCTAGGGGAGAGTGGAATGTGTGCCTAAACGGAGCCACAATGTCCACCTGGCATATCCCAGGTATGTAGCACCCCAGTAGTTGATCACATAATGCTCTTAAAGTCCGGCATAGTGTTCAGGCCACCTGGCTGTATTGTGCCTAATCTGAACATCCACTGGGCCTCTCGTTTCAAGAGTTGCTTGTTCCGGTCGCCCCCCCGATCCAGTGGGGGTATGTGGTCTATTAGGATATAGCGGATGGAGGACACTGAGTGTGCCTTCTTAGCGCAATGTCGCGCCACTGGCTGTTCAGAGTCACCGTTTTTAAGTGCTGTCCTTATGGCATGGTGGTGATTGGCCATACGCTCAGAAAGTGTGCCAGAGGTCTTCCCTATGTAGAAGCAGGAACATGGACAAAACAATAAGTATATAACGTGAGTGGTGGTACACGTTATGGAGTGTCGAATAGAAAATGTTCGATTGGTGTGTGGGTGATGGAACACTTTAGTTACCACTAGGCCATTGCACGTTGTGCAGCCCAAACAGCGATAGGAGCCTTTTATATTCCTTTTCTTTATAGTCGAATAACTTTGTTTGGGATCCGTTTTCACCAGAAGATCTTTGAGATTGGTTCCCCTCTTAAACCCAACCATAGGTCGTAGATTCTGAGTAAATGTGAGTTTTGGGTCCGAAGACATAATTGGCCAGTGTTGTCGGAGGATCTGGCCAATATTTTTTGTCTCTGGAGTAAAAGTGGTAGACATAATGAGCTTGTCACTAGCATCCCTTTTGGGTTTGGGAATAATCAATTCCGTCTGTGTTAGCATTGAAACGGATTCCATGGCGTCCTGTATTATCGGGATCTTGTAGCCCCTGTTCTGGAACCTCTCGCCCACTCCTTTCAATTGGGAAACCCCAGCTTCAGGATTAGAATTGTTGCGCATTGTTCTTATGCATTGTGATTTTACTATTCCCTTTAATAGGGCTGGAGGATGGCAACTATCTGCCCTTAGTATGGAGTTGCGGTCGGTGGGTTTATGATATAATGTGGTTCCTAATTTATTGGAATCCTTGAAAACTGTCAAGTCCAAGAAATGAATGGATACGTTATCCACTGTCATCTTGAACTTGACATTGTTGGTAGTGTTATTAAACACATCAAACCATTTATGGAGTTCCTCCAGGCCCCCTCGCCATACCAAGAAAATGTCATCTATGTATCTGTAATAACAGATGATGGATACATTCAGCGTTTTCCACAGATACATGTTTTCAAATTGTGACATGTAAATGTTGGCGTACAAGGGGGCCATGCAGGAACCCATGGCTGTGCCAGCAGTTTGCAAATAAAAACTATTTTCGAATCAAAAATAGTTTTTAAACAGGCAGAATTCAATGAGGGACAATAGAAATTCTACTGGTGGACCCTCATAAAGGGGGTTACCCGTGAGATGCTCTTGTATGGCTTTAAGTCCATCAAGATGGGGTATGATGGTATACAGACTGTTGACATCCAGAGTGACGAGTAAATCGTCTGGCTGGATGTCAACAGTCCGTATTTTACGAATGAAATCATTCGTGTCCATCACATAAAACCGTGTTTCCTTCACCACTGGCTGTAAAAGTATGTCCACATATTGTGCTACAGGCTGGGTGAGTGACTCCCTAGCTGACACAATAGGACGGCCAGGTGGGTGGTCTAATGTTTTATGAATTTTGGGGATTGAATATAAGATGGGTATCTTAGGGTATGTGGTAATACAAAAGTCACGAATGTGCTCAGTTATGTACCCCTGTTCAAATCCCAATTCAATCAATTTGTCAAGTTGGGTTTTAAATGATGTAGTAGGGTCAGAAGTCAACAATTTATATCTCTGAGTGTCTGACAATTGTTTCAGGATGTCCTCTCTATAATCACTATAGCCTAAAAGAACAATGGCCCCGCCCTTGTCGGCGGGCCTTATGACTATAGAGGAGTCATGCTGAAGGGTTTGAATGGCCTTTAATTCATCTCTTGAGAGATTATGTTTCCATAATGTATCTTTTCTGGCTGTGTCCAAGTCCTGGGTGATCAACCTCAAGAATGTTTTGGTACTTGGACTGCTGTTACTAGGTTCAAAAGAACTGGGTACTTTGCATTTAAGTTCAATGTGTGATTTTTGTGAAGGCGAATCCTTGTTTTGAAAAAATTCTTTAATCTTAAGGGATCTATTCAGTTTGTAAAGGTCTAATTTGAGATCAAATTCAGAGACTGAAGTGCTCGGTACAAAAGATAAACCTTTATTGAGTACTTTGCGTTCAGTATCAGTCAAGATATGTGTACTCAAATTGACAATTATATCCTCTGTCGTGGTCGTCTGGGGGGTCTGTGTCTGATACCCCGCCCGCCTGATATGGCGTCTGTAATGCCTCCCCCTCCCTGGGACCGTGTAGTTACCCCTAAAAAATGACTGGGGGTTGAGTGTGATCTTGGTTCATGTGAGGAGAATTGTTCTTGGTGCCTGTGTTGACCAGGTGGAGTAAACACAGTGCCAGAGGGGTTCCTATCGGTACAGTGGAGTCTTCCCCACTTGTATCTACCGTGTCAAAGTGTACCCGTCTGGTTCTGTGTCTCCTCCTGGTCTGATTTCCCTGTGTGTTGGTCAGCCAATTGTACACTTTTCCCTGCGTGTAATCACTATTGACAGTATCCAGTTTTTTGTTTTTAAATGTGATTAAATCACTCTGGTATTTGTCAATTTGTAATTTAATTTTTGATAACCAGTTCTCTTGGGTGTCATTGGTGAGTGTGATGCTGTGTAGAGATTCAAATGTTTGTATTTCTGTCCTAACTTTACTTAGGATTGCTGTAACCTCCTCTATAACCAAAAGTATTAGGTCTAAAGAGCACTTATTTAGAATAAAACACCATTTTTTTCTAAATTCTGGGTTATCACGTCCAATAGTGGGTATATTGTGGACTCTAAAACCACGGGGAATGTGTCCTGTTCTATAATAGTCAGACAGATAGCTGCCATGTAACGCTAGATCAACCTCTCTTTTTTTTAATTTGAGTAAAGAATAATACAAATTGACTGGGGTCTCACCAATTGTTTTGGAGATGGGTGCGAATAGAATCCGGTCAGCATCATCAGTAGTATAGGATACAGTGCCTGTCTGTGCTGCCACGGCCTGGCAAGTCAGGTCTTCCACCTGGGTGTTGGGATCTGGGATGTTGGTATCCTCTGTTCTCAGTTGTGTTGTCATGCTGGAGGGGAGCATGAAGTGATGTATAGGTGAAAAGGATGTTGAAAGAGTTAGTTCACTGCAGCCAAAATCCAAATGCACACAGTACTGTCAGCTCAGAAGGAATTGAGCAGTCCAATTGTAAAAGCGCTGGAGATGTAAATAAATGAGGTTAAACAAGGGGGTTCACTGGTCAAAAAATAAGTAGTAAACGATTTCCAGTTCAGCCCACCAATGGTCAACACGCCTGGGTGCAATGATATATTGTAAAATAGAAAACAAGAGAATGCACTCTCAGGACTTTTTGCAAAAAAAAACAATTTAATGGAACGTTTTCGGGGTTCACAACCCCTTCATCAGCATGCAAAACAAACAAAATTCAACTCATTGATAGTGTTACATATCAATTACATCACATCAACCTGAGTGTCTCCAAAAGAAAAGTGCGCCAATTTTTTTGAATTTGGAACGCATCTTGCGTTCCACAGTGTTACCCGAAACCGGAAGTTGTATTGCCTCACTTCCGGTTTGCGGATTAGATCGACAAACATAAAATTAATATAAAATTATACACTCTACAATTTTAAACATATTAGGGTGACATACTAATGTAGAGACTTGGTATAAAAAAATGTGCCACAATATCGTAAGTGCCTATAAAATTTTGTGATGAATATATGGTGTCAAATGTTACTGCGTCCAATCGGCATGGAGACAGTCACCATGGTGATCATATACAATCCGGTTTACCCGAAAGTGTCACAACTTATGTGGAATTTATAATTACGTGCCAGCTGTATGGGACCACCATTTTCTTAGTGTCAGAAATAGCGTATTATCAAACTGTATACGATCATATCGCATATTGAAAATAATCATTAAAAACTTAAAAAATTAAAAAGTTGGACCATATAACAGTACAGGTGATTAGAGTGGCGAATTGTAAATGAGAAGCAAATACAATGTTGCAGATATGGGTGCTGTGTCTTACAATGTATCACCAGTATATTGAAGCAGGATGACGTTTAGCATGTGTGCTGCTACAATGTATGTGCAAACAAATAGATATATCAAATGGAAACAGTATACAGTGAAAGGAATATATACAATTTATGTAATATTGTAGGGCTGTGCTGTTGTAACGCTGGGGCACCATTTTTATATGCATTCAATTTGGCCATTAAAGGATTGTAGCTTACATCGGCCACATGTAAATGTAAATGGCTATGCACAAGATCGTGTAAGGAAAAAAACCTTATTTTCAAATTCTATCTTCAAACATAATTGTAAAACAAACGAGAATCTGCAAAAAGAGATAGTTATGGTAATGGTCAAAGGGACATATAGCTCCTGTGGATACTGTCCACCTTTGGGATTTGTCCAAGTGGGTGAAATAATTTTTTATGTCCATTTTGGAGACTGGTGGTGCATATTAAAGCAGTGGGTAATGGCTCCCAGTGGACCAGGCTTCCACGGAGAAGGTGGAGACAGATGTCCCCCCCTAAACCATGCCGTTAGGCGCACAACACCTTCCCCTACATCTAGGGGAGAGTGGAATGTGTGCCTAAACGGAGCCACAATGTCCACCTGGCATATCCCAGGTATGTAGCACCCCAGTAGTTGATCACATAATGCTCTTAAAGTCCGGCATAGTGTTCAGGCCACCTGGCTGTATTGTGCCTAATCTGAACATCCACTGGGCCTCTCGTTTCAAGAGTTGCTTGTTCCGGTCGCCCCCCCCCGATCCAGTGGGGGTATGTGGTCTATTAGGATATAGCGGATGGAGGACACTGAGTGTGCCTTCTTAGCGCAATGTCGCGCCACTGGCTGTTCAGAGTCACCGTTTTTAAGTGCTGTCCTTATGGCGTGGCGGTGATTGGTCATACGCTCACGAAGTGTGCCAGAGGTCTTCCCTATGTAGAAGCAGGAACATGGACAAAACAATAAGTATATAACGTGAGTGGTGGTACACGTTATGGAGTGTCGAATAGAAAATGTTCGATTGGTGTGTGGGTGATGGAACACTTTAGTACCCACTAGGCCATTGCACGTTGTGCAGCCCAAACAGCGATAGGAGCCTTTTATATTCCTTTTCTTTATAGTCGAATAACTTTGTTTGGGATCCGTTTTCACCAGAAGATCTTTGAGATTGGTTCCCCTCTTAAACCCAACCATAGGTCGTAGATTCTGAGTAAATGTGAGTTTTGGGTCCGAAGACATAATTGGCCAGTGTTGTCGGAGGATCTGGCCAATATTTTTTGTCTCTGGAGTAAAAGTGGTAGACATAATGAGCTTGTCACTAGCATCCCTTTTGGGTTTGGGAATAATCAATTCCGTCTGTGTTAGCATTGAAACGGATTCCATGGCGTCCTGTATTATCGGGATCTTGTAGCCCCTGTTCTGGAACCTATCGCCCACTCCTTTCAATTGGGAAACCCCAGCTTCAGGATTAGAATTGTTGCGCATTGTTCTTATGCATTGTGATTTTACTATTCCCTTTAATAGGGCTGGAGGATGGCAACTATCTGCCCTTAGTATGGAGTTGCGGTCGGTGGGTTTATGATATAATGTGGTTCCTAATTTATTGGAATCCTTGAAAACTGTCAAGTCCAAGAAATGAATGGATACGTTATCCACTGTCATCTTGAACTTGACGTTGTTGGTAGTGTTATTAAACACATCAAACCATTTATGGAGATCCTCCAGGCCCCCTCGCCATACCAAGAAAATGTCATCTATGTATCTGTAATAACAGATGATGGATACATTCGGCGTGTTCCACAGATACATGTTTTCAAATTGTGACATGTAAATGTTGGCGTACGAGGGGGCCATGGAGGAACCCATGGCTGTGCCAGCAGTTTGCAAATAAAAACTATTTTCGAATCGAAAATAGTTTTTAAACAGGCAGAATTCAATGAGGGACTATAGAAATTCTACTGGCGGACCCTCATAAAGGGGGTTACCCGTGAGATGCTCTTGTATGGCTTTAAGTCCATCAAGATGGGGTATGATGGTATACAGACTGTTGACATCCAGAGTGACGAGTAAATCGTCTGGCTGGATGTCAACAGTCCGTATTTTACGAATGAAATCATTCATGTCCATCACATAAGACCGTGTTTCCTTCACCACTGGCTGTAAAAGTACGTCCACATATTGTGCTACAGGCTGGGTGAGTGACTCCCTAGCTGACACAATAGGACGGCCCGGTGGGTGGTCTAATGTTTTATGAATGTTGGGGATTGAATATAAGATGGGTATCTTAGGGTATGTGGTAATACAAAAGTCACAAATGTGCTCAGTTATGTACCCCTGTTCAAATCCCAATTCAATCAATTTGTCAAGTTGGGTTTTAAATGATGTAGTAGGGTCAGAAGTCAACAATTTATATGTCTGAGTGTCTGACAATTGTTTCAGGATGTCCTCTCTATAATCACTATAGTCTAAAAGAACAATGGCCCCGCCCTTGTCGGCGGGCCTTATGACTATAGAGGAGTCATGCTGAAGGGTTTGAATGGCCTTTAATTCATCTCTTGAGAGATTATGTTTCCATAATGTATCTTTTCTGGCTGTGTCCAAGTCCTGGGTGATCAACCTCAAGAATGTTTTGGTACTTGGACTGCTGTTACTAGGTTCAAAAGAACTGGGTACTTTGCATTTAAGTTCAATGTGTGATTTTTGTGAAGGCGAATCCTTGTTTTGAAAAAATTCTTTAATCTTAAGGGATCTATTCAGTTTGTAAAGGTCTAATTTGAGATCAAATTCAGAGACTGAAGTGCTCGGTACAAAAGATAAACCTTTATTGAGTACTTTGCGTTCAGTATCAGTCAAGATATGTGTACTCAAATTGACAATTATGTCCTCTGTCGTGGTCGTCTGGGGTTCTGTGTCTGATACCCCGCCCGCCTGATATGGGGTCTGTAATGCCTCCCCCTCCCCGGGACCATGTAGTTACCCCTAAAAAATGACTTGGGGTTGAGTGTGATCTTGGTTCATGTGAGGAGAATTGTTCTTGGTGCCTATGTTGACCAGGTGGAGTAAACACAGTGCCAGAGGGGTTCCTATCGGTATCAGTGGAGTCTTCCCCACTTGTATCTACCGTGTCAAAGTGTACCCGTCTGGTTCTGTGTCTCCTCCTGGTCTGATTTCCCTGTGTGTTGGTCAGCCAATTGTACACTTTTCCCTGCGTGTAATCACTATTGACAGTATCCAGTTTTTTGTTTTTAAATGTGATTAAATCACTCTGGTATTTGTCAATTTGTAATTTAATTTTTGATAACGAGTTCTCTTGGGTGTCATTGGTGAGTGTGATGCTGTGTAGAGATTCAAATGTTTGTATTTCTGTCCTAACTTTACTTAGGATTGCTGTAACCTCCTCTATAACCAAAAGTATTAGGTCTAAAGAGCACTTATTTAGAATAAAACACCATTTTTTTCTAAATTCTGGGTTATCACGTCCAATAGTGGGTATATTGTGGACTCTAAAACCACGGGGCATGTGTCCTGTTCTATAATAGTCAGACAGATAGCTGCCATGTAACGCTAGATCAACCTCTCTTTTTTTTAATTTGAGTAAAGAATAATACAAATTGACTGGGGTCCAGTCCCCTCGCTCTCTGAAGAACAAAAGCAGAGCCTGGATTCTCCAATTACTGCACATGAAATTCTGAAAGCCATATCAGACCTACCAGCAGGGAAAAGCCCTGGTCCGGACGGCCTTACAAATAAATATTATAAAACATTTAAAGACCTACTAGTCGCACCCCTCTTGTCCCTGTTTCACACTTTAGATGAGGAAGGACATCTTCCAATGCTAATGAAAGAAGCACATATATCAGTAATCCCTAAAGCAGGAAAAGATCAAGATTCCCCACCGAATTTTAGGCCCATTTCGCTTTTAAATACTGATCTTAAAATCCTAGCCAAAATTATAGCATCACGCATAAACCCGATCTTACCAACACTCATACACGCTGACCAGACGGGGTTTGTGGGGGGGAGAGAGGCAAGGGACAATACTATCAGGGCACTCCAGCTGATGGAATACGCAAAAGCCAACAACATTAAAACGGTCTTCCTATCCACAGATGCCGAAAAGGCTTTTGACCGCCTAAATTGGGATTTTCTTTTCTCTACATTGCAAAAATTTGGGTTTGGGACCACAATAATCAATAGAATTGGGGCACTATACCTCTCACCAACTGCAAAAGTTAGGATAAACGGCCTCCTTTCAGATACCCTTAACATAAGTAATGGGACAAGACAGGGTTGCCCTCTTTCCCCCATATTGTTTGTCCTCAGCATTGAAATGTTGGCAGCACGTATTAGAGAAAACGAGCAAATAGTAGGGATACCTTTAGGGGGCAATTATTATAAAGTATCACTTTATGCAGATGATGTCCTCTTGTCTCTCGCCTCTCCACTCGCCTCTCTGGATGCAGTCACACGCGAATTTAAAAAGTTTGGGGACCTTTCCTACTTTTCTGTAAACTACACCAAATCTGAACTGATGAATATTAATCTCCCTAAAGCTGAGCTAGATATACTTGTAAGCCGGACTCCCTATAAGTTACAAACAGCTGCATTAAAATACCTAGGAATCCATCTTACTCCAAACCACAGACTATTATTCCAACTCAACTATTCAAACTTACTCAAGTCCACACAAACAGAACTAAATTTGTGGTCCAAAAAACCCTTCTCCTGGTGGGGCAGAATCCAGACGCTAAAGATGACCACGTTACCCAGAATCCTATACATCATGCAGGCAGTTCCCATTAAGATTCCCACTCCGTTCCTTTGTAAACTCCAAACCATCCTAAACAAATATGTATGGGGCTCGGTTAGACCAAGAGTTAGCAAAACAACACTGTACAGGCAGCAGGGAGAGGGTGGATTGGGACTCCCCTGTCTAGACGTCTATTATAGGGCGATTAGTCTCCAGAGAATACTCGACTGGCACAGGAACTCTATGACAAAAGCCTGGGTGTCTATAGATTCACATATTTTACAAATCCCGAACGCTGGAACCCTGTGTTGGCTACCTCCATCCTATAGAAGTGACACAAAAAGCATATACCCCCTCTACAGTAGTCTTTTTGAAAACTGGAACAGAATCATTAAAACCCATCCTCACATTTCCACCTATAGATCCCCTATGTCGCCTATGTCTCCAAATGCTGAGTTTCTAGGAGGTTTAGATTTCACAAAGCCCATATCATCACACCTAGAAGTAGGATACACAATTCCTCTACATAAACTGTTGACAGGCAAAAGAGTGAAATCGCGCCAAGACCTACAACAATACCTGAACGGGGCATTTTCTAGTTGGCTCAAACACAAACAACTAACACACCTACTGGACACATCTGAACACAGTCCGGACTGGACTAGACCATTAACACCCTTTGAAACAAGCTGCATGACTCATAATGCACTTAGACACCCTCTATCACTAGCCAAGTCCCTCTTACTGGCACAACACACAACAGACTTACCGACTTTTACGAACAAATGGCATTTAGAACTGAAAACTGAATTAGACAGGCAGACATGGAAACACATCTTCCGCTACACCAAAATATCATCTACCTCAACAAAGATGATAGAACTGAATTATAGAGTGTTATCAAGATGGTACCTGACACCCACTAGGTTAAAAAGTATATACCCCACCACCTCAGACAAATGCTGGAGGGGTTGTGAGCAAAAAGGAACAATGCTACACATGTGGTGGGACTGTCCCGTTATACACCCCTTTTGGCTTCACGTAGAATCCCTGATACAAATTATTCTTAACTCCCCCTTTCAACTCACTCCTACCATGGCAATACTGAATCTGTTGCCTAAGAAAGTAGACTATTTACGCCAGCGTCTATTGCAATTCATCATCAATTCGGCTAAAACACTAATTGCTAAAAAGTGGAAGAGCTCAGCAGCCCCCACATGGAAGGAAATATTAGCCCACACTGATGACACATTAGTACTAGAAGAATACGGCTTCTTCAAAACCCAAAGACTTGACACTTTTTTAGACATTAAATTCCTTTGGGACTCCACCAAACCTGTGTTTATGGCTCAGACCTGAGACAAACCATTGTGGCAAGATAGAAGGAAATGTTTTGCTGTATACTGTATTATTTTTTCCTCTTAGCTTATTTTTAATTTCCTGGATGGCAATGGGAGGACCTCAACTCCAAAAAGGACAAAAAACAAACTTATGACAATTTCGTTTACTGAAACAAAAATGCTGTAACAGACACGTTATTGTAGTGTTTTCTGTATTGTTTGGTTCGTTTGTTTAAAACACCAATAAAAATGATTTATCAAAAAAAAACAAATTGACTGGGGTCTCACCAATTGTTTTGGAGATGGGTGCGAATAGAATCCGGTCAGCATCATCAGTAGTATAGGATACAGTGCCTGTCTGTGCTGCCACGGCCTGGCAAGTCAGGTCTTCCACCTGGGTGTTGGGATCTGGGATGTTGGTATCCTCTGTTCTCAGTTGTGTTGTCATGCTGGAGGGGAGCATGAAGGGATGTATAGGTGAAAAGGATGTTGAAAGAGTTAGTTCACTGCAGCCAAAATCCAAATGCACACAGTACTGTCAGCTCAGAAGGAATTGAGCAGTCCAATTGTAAAAGCGCTGGAGATGTAAATAAATGAGGTTAAACAAGGGGGTTCACTGGTCAAAAAATAAGTAGTAAACGATTTCCAGTTCAGCCCACCAATGGTCAACACGCCTGGGTGCAATGATATATTGTAAAATAGAAAACAAGAGAATGCACTCTCAGGACTTTTTGCAAAAAAAAAACAATTTAATGGAACGTTTTCGGGGTTCACAACCCCTTCATCAGCATGCAAAACAAACAAAATTCAACTCATTGATAGTGTTACATATCAATTACATCACATCAACCTGAGTGTCTCCAAAGGAAAAGTGCGCCAATTTTTTTGAATTTGGAACGCATCTTGCGTTCCACAGTGTTACCCGAAACCGGAAGTTGTATTGCCTCACTTCCGGTTTGCGGATTAGATCGACAAACATAAAATTAATATAAAATTATACACTCTACAATTTTAAACATATTAGGGTGACATACTAATGTAGAGACTTGGTATAAAAAAATGTGCCACATTATCGTAAGTGCCTATAAAATTTTGTGATGAATATATGGTGTCAAATGTTACTGCGTCCAATCGGCATGGAGACAGTCACCATGGTGATCATATACAATCCGGTTTACTCGAAAGTGTCACAACTTATGTGGAATTTATAATTACGTGCCAGCTGTATAGGACCACCATTTTCTTAGTGTCAGAAATAGCGTATTATCAAACTGTATACGATCATATCGCATATTGAAAATAATCATTAAAAACTTAAAAAATTAAAAAGTTGGACCATATAACAGTACAGGTGATTAGAGTGGCGAATTGTAAATGAGAAGCAAATACAATGTTGCAGATATGGGTGCTGTGACTTACAATGTATCACCAGTATATTGAAGCAGGATGAAGTTTAGCATGTGTGCTGCTACAATGTATGTGCAAACAAATAGATATATCAAATGGAAACAGTATACAGTGAAAGGAATATATACAATTTATGTAATATTGTAGGGCTGTGCTATTGTAACGCTGGGGCACCATTTTTATATGCATTCAATTTGGCCATTAAAGGATTGTAGCTTACATCGGCCACATGTAAATGTAAATGGCTATGCACAAGATCGTGTAAGGAAAAAAACCTTATTTTCAAATTCTATCTTCAAACATAATTGTAAAACAAACGAGAATCTGCAAAAAGAGGTAGTTATGGTAATGGTCAAAGGGACATATAGCTCCTGTGGATACTGTCCACCTTTGGGATTTGTCCAAGTGGGTGAAATAATTTTTTATGTCCATTTTGGAGACTGGTGGTGCATATTAAAGCAGTGGGTAATGGCTCCCAGTGGACCAGGCTTCCACGGAGAAGGTGGAGACAGATGTCCCCCCCCTAAACCATGCCGTTAGGCGCACAACACCTTCCCCTACATCTAGGGGAGAGTGGAATGTGTGCCTAAACGGAGCCACAATGTCCACCTGGCATATCCCAGGTATGTAGCACCCCAGTAGTTGATCACATAATGCTCTTAAAGTCCGGCATAGTGTTCAGGCCACCTGGCTGTATTGTGCCTAATCTGAACATCCACTGGGCCTCTCGTTTCAAGAGTTGCTTGTTCCGGTCGCCCCCCCCGATCCAGTGGGGGTATGTGGTCTATTAGGATATAGCGGATGGAGGACACTGAGTGTGCCTTCTTAGCGCAATGTCGCGCCACTGGCTGTTCAGAGTCACCGTTTTTTAAGTGCTGTCCTTATGGCGTGGCGGTGATTGGCCATACGCTCACGAAGTGTGCCAGAGGTCTTCCCTATGTAGAAGCAGGAACATGGACAAAACAATAAGTATATAACGTGAGTGGTGGTACACGTTATGGAGTGTCGAATAGAAAATGTTCGATTGGTGTGTGGGTGATGGAACACTTTAGTACCCACTAGGCCATTGCACGTTGTGCAGCCCAAACAGCGATAGGAGCCTTTTATATTCCTTTTCTTTATAGTCGAATAACTTTGTTTGGGATCCGTTTTCACCAGAAGATCTTTGAGATTGGTTCCCCTCTTAAACCCAACCATAGGTCGTAGATTCTGAGTAAATGTGAGTTTTGGGTCCGAAGACATAATTGGCCAGTGTTGTCGGAGGATCTGGCCAATATTTTTTGTCTCTGGAGTAAAAGTGGTAGACATAATGAGCTTGTCACTAGCATCCCTTTTGGGTTTGGGAATAATCAATTCCGTCTGTGTTAGCATTGAAACGGATTCCATGGCGTCCTGTATTATCGGGATCTTGTAGCCCCTGTTCTGGAACCTCTCGCCCACTCCTTTCAATTGGGAAACCCCAGCTTCAGGATTAGAATTGTTGCGCATTGTTCTTATGCATTGTGATTTTACTATTCCCTTTAATAGGGCTGGAGGATGGCAACTATCTGCCCTTAGTATGGAGTTGCGGTCGGTGGGTTTATGATATAATGTGGTTCCTAATTTATTGGAATCCTTGAAAACTTAGCGTTACAACAGCACAGCCCTACAATATTACATAAATTGTATATATTCCTTTCACTGTATACTGTTTCCATTTGATATATCTATTTGTTTGCACATACATTGTAGCAGCACACATGCTAAACGTCATCCTGCTTCAATATACTGGTGATACATTGTAAGACACAGCACCCATATCTGCAACATTGTATTTGCTTCTCATTTACAATTCGCCACTCTAATCACCTGTACTGTTATATGGTCCAACTTTTTAATTTTTTAAGTTTTTAATGATTATTTTCAATATGCGATATGATCGTATACAGTTTGATAATACGCTATTTCTGACACTAAGAAAATGGTGGTCCCATACAGCTGGCACGTAATTATAAATTCCACATAAGTTGTGACACTTTCGGGTAAACCGGATTGTATATGATCACCATGGTGACTGTCTCCATGCCGATTGGACGCAGTAACATTTGACACCATATATTCATCACAAAATGTTATAGGCACTTACGATAATGTGGCACATTTTTTTATACCAAGTCTCTACATTAGTATGTCACCCTAATATGTTTAAAATTGTAGAGTGTATAATTTTATATTAATTTTATGTTTGTCGGTCTAATCCGCAAACCGGAAGTGAGGCAATACAACTTCCGGTTTCGGGTAACACTGTGGAACGCAAGATGCGTTCCAAATTCAAAAAAATTGGCGCACTTTTCCTTTGGAGACACTCAGGTTGATGTGATGTAATTGATATGTAACACTATAAATGAGTTGAATTTTGTTTGTTTTGCATGCTGATGAAGGGGTTGTGAACCCCAAAAACGTTCCATTAAATTGTTTTTTTTTTTCAAAAAGTCCTGAGAGTGCATTCTCTTGTTTTCTATTTTACAATATATCATTGCACCCAGGCGTGTTGACCATTGGTGGGCTGAACTGGAAATCGTTTACTACTTATTTTTTGACCAGTGAACCCCCTTGTTTAACTTCATTTATTTACATCTCCAGCGCTTTTACAATTGGACTGCTCAATTCCTTCTGAGCTGACAGTACTGTGTGCATTTGGATTTTGGCTGCAGTGAACTAACTCTTTCAACATTCTTTTCACCTATACATCACTTCATGCTCCCCTCCAGCATGACAACACAACTGAGAACCGAGGATACCAACATCCCAGATCCCAACACCCAGGTGGAAGACCTGGCTTGCCAGGCCGTGGCAGCACAGACAGGCACTGTATCCTATACTACTGATGATGCTGACTGGATTCTATTCGCACCCATCTCCAAAACAATTGGTGAGACCCCAGTCAATTTGTATTATTCTTTACTCAAATTAAAAAAAAGAGAGGTTGATCTAGCGTTACATGGCAGCTATCTGTCTGACTATTATAGAACAGGACACATTCCCCGTGGTTTTAGAGCCCACAATATACCCACTATTGGACGTGATAACCCAGAATTTAGAAAAAAATGGTGTTTTATTCTAAATAAGTGCTCTTTAGACCTAATACTTTTGGTTATAGAGGAGGTTACAGCAATCGTAAAGTTAGGACAGAAATACAAACATTTGAATCTCTACACAGCATCACACTCACCAATGACACCCAAGAGAACTGGTTATCAAAAATTAAATTACAAATTGACTAATACCAGAGTGATTTAATCACATTTAAAAACAAAAAACTGGATAC